>NC_086112.1:72290275-72628445 GCF_963921235.1 Mobula hypostoma | reverse complement strand
GGTTTAACCTTACCAAACATGACAATGTCTGATGGGGTTCCACCTGGCCAAATATGAAACAGTCTGATGGCGTTTAACCTGATGAAACGTGACAATGTTTGATGGGGTTTTAACCTGGCCAAATATGAAACTGTCTGATGGGGTTTAACCAGGCCAAATGTGAACCTGTCCGATCCGGTTGAACCTGGCCAAACGTGAAACTGTCTGATGGGGTTTAACCTGAACAAATATGAAACTGTCTGATGGGGTTTAACCTAGACAAACGTGAAATTGTCTGATGGGTATTAACCTGGCCAAATGTGACAATATCTGATGGGGTTTAACCTGACGAAACGTGACAATGTTTGATGGGGTTTAACCTGACCAAATGTGAAACTGTCTGATGGGGTTTAACCTGGCCAAATATGAAACTGTCTGATGGGGTTTAACCTGACCAAATGTGAAACTGTCTGATGGGGTTTAACCTGACCAAATGTGACAATGTCTGATGGGGTTTAACCTGACCAAATGTGACAATATCTGATGGGGTTTAACCTGACCAAATGTGAAACTGTCTGATGGGGTTTAACCTGACCAAATTTGACACTGTCTGATGGGGTTTAACCTGACCAAAAGTGAAACTGTCTGATGGGGTTTAACCTGGCCAAATGTGACAATATCTGATGGGGTTTAACCTGGCCAAATGTGAAACTGACTGCTGGGGTTTAACCTGGCCAAATATGAAACTGTGTGACGGGGTTTAACCTGACCAAACATGACAATGTTTGATGGGGTTTAACCTGGCGAAACGTGAAAGTGTCTGATGGGTTTAACCTAGCCAAACGTGAAATGGTCTGATGGGGTTTAACCTGACCAAACGTGAAACTGTCTGATGGGGTTTAACCTGACCAAATGTGAAACTGTCTGATGTGGTTTAACCTGACCAAATGTGAGATGGTCTGATGGGGTTTAACCAGACCAAACGTGAAACTGTCTGATGGGGTTTGACCTGTCCAAACGTGAAACTGTCTGATGGGGTTTAACCTGACCAAATGTGAAACTGTCTGATGGGGTTTAACCTGACCAAATGTGAAACTGTCTGATGTGGTTTAACCTGACCAAATGTGAGATGGTCTGATGGGGATTAACCAGCCCAAACGTGAAACTGTCTGATGGGGTTTGACCTGTCCAAACATGAAACTGTCTGATGGGGTTTAACCTGACCAAACGTGAAACTGTCTGATGGCGTTTAACTGACCAAATGTGACAATATCTGATTGGGTTTAACCTGACCAAATGATAAACTGTCTGATTGGGTTTAACCTGACCAAATTTGACAATATCTGATGGGGTTTAACCTGACCAAATTTGACAATATCTGATGGGGTTTAACCTGACCAAACATGAAACTGTCTGATGGGGTTTAACCTGACCAAATGTGAAACTGTCTGATGGGGAATAACCTGGCGAAACATGACATTGTCTGCTGGGTTTTTACTTGGCCAAACGTGACAATGTTTCATGGGGTTTAACCTGACGAAACGTGACAATATCTGATGGGGTCTAAGCTGGGCAAACGTGAAACTGTCTGATGGGGTTGAACCTGGCCAAATGTGACAATGTCTGATGGGGATTATCCTGACCAAATGTGAAACTGTCTGATGGAGTTTAACCTGACCAAGTGCCAAACTGTCTGATGGGGTTTAACCTGACCAAACGTGAAACTGTCTGATGGGGTTTAACCAGACCAAATGTGAAACTGTCTGATGTGGTTGAACTTGACCAAATGTTAGATGGTCTGATGGGGTTTAACCAGACCAAACGTGAAACTGTCTGATGGAGTTTAAACTGGCCAAACGTGACAATATTTGATGAAGTTTAACCTGGCCAAATATGACAATGTCTGATGGCATTTTACCTGGCCAAACGTGAAAATCTCTGATGGGGTTTAACCAGGCCAAACGTGAAACTGTCTGATGGGGATTAACCTGACCAAAGACTAAACTCTCTGATAGGGTTTAAACTGACCAAATCTGAAACACTTTGATGGGGTTTAACCTGGCCGAACTGACACAGTCCGATGGGGCTTAACATGACCAAATGTAAAACTGTCTGATGGGGTTCCACCAGCCCAAACATGAAACTATCTGATGGGGTTTAACCTGGCCAAATGTGACAATGTCTGACGGGGTTTAACCAGACCAAACGTGACAATGTCTGATAGGGTTTAACCTAACCAAACTTGAAACTGTCTGATGGGGTTTAACCAGACCAAACGTGAAACTGTCTGATACGGTTTAACCTGACCAAATGTGAAACTGTCTGATAGGGTTTAACCTGACCAAATGTGACAATATCTGATGGGGTTTAACCTGGACAAACCTGAAACTGTCTGATGGGGTATAACCTGGCCAAATGTGAAACTGTCTGATGGGGTTTAACCTGGCCAAACTTGAAAATGTCTCGCGGAGTTTAACCTGACCACACGTGAAACTATCTGATGGGGTTTAACCTGAACAAATGTGAAACTGTCTGATGGGGTTTAACCTGACCATATGTAACAATGACTGATGGGGTTTAACCTGACCAACTCTGACAATGTCTGATAGGGTTTAACGGGACCAAACGTGAACCTAACCTGATCATATATGAAACTGTCTGATGAGGTTTAACGTGACCAAACGTGAAAATGTCTGATGGTGTTTAACCTGGCCAAACGTGACAATATCTGATGGGGTTTACCCTGGCCAAATGTGAATCTGTCTGATGGGGTTTAACCTGACCAAATACCAAACTGTCTGATGGGGCTTAACCAGGCCAAACATGACAATGTTTGATGGGGTTTAACCTGGCGAAACGTGAAAGTGTCTGATGGGGTTTAACCTAGCCAAATGTGAAATGGTCTGATGGGGTTCAACCTGGCCAAATATCAAACTGTCTGATGGGTTTAAACTGACCAAATATGAAACTGTCTGATGGGGTTTAACCTAGCCAAACAAGAAACTGTCTGATGGGGTTCAGCCTGACCAAATATGAAACTGTCTGATGGGGTTTAACCTAACCAAATGTGAAACTGTCTGATGGGCTTTAACCTGACCAAACGTGAACCTAACCTGACCATATATGAAACTGTCTGATGAGGTTTAACCTGGCCAAACGTGACAATGTCTGATGGGGTTTAACCTGGCCAAATGTGAAACTGTCTGATGGGGTTTAACCTGACCAAATGTGAAATTGTCTGATGGGGTTTAACCTGGCTAAACGGGGAACTGTCTGGTGGGGTTTAACCTGACCAAATGTGACAATGTCTGATGGCATTTTAACTGGCCAAACGTGAAACTGTCTGATAAGGTTTAACCTGACCAAATATCAAACTGTCTGATGGGGTTTAACTGGACCAAATATGAAACTGTCTGATGAGGTTTAACCAGACCAGATGTAACAATGCCTGATGGGGATTAACCTGGCGAAATGTGAAACTGTCTGATGGGGTTTAACCTGGCCAAATGTGAAACTGTCTGATGAGGTTTAACCAGACCAGATGTGACAATGCCTGATGGGGATTAACCTGGCAAAACGTGAAAATGTCTGATGGGGTTTAACTTGACCAAATGTGACAACGTCCGATAGGGTTTAACCTAGCCAAATGTGAATCTGTCTGATGGGGTTTAACCTGATCAAATGTTAAACGGTCAGATGGGGATTAACCTGGCGAAACGTGAAACTTTCTGATGGGGTTTAACCTGACCAAACGTGAAACTATCTGATGGAGTTTAACCTGGCCAAACGTGACAATGTCTGATGAGGTTTAACCTGGCCTAATATGACAATGTCTGATGGCATTTTCCCTGGCCAAACGAGAAAATCTCTGATGGGGTTTAACCTAACCAAATGTGAAACTGTCTGATGGGGCTTAACCAGACCAAAAGTGAAACTGTCTGATGCGCTTTAACCTGAACAAAGGTGTCAATGTCTTCAGGGGTTTAACCTGACCAAATATCAAACTGTCTGATGGGGTTTCAGCGGACCAAATGTGAAGCTGTCTGATGGGGCTTACACTGACCAAACGTGAAAATGTCTGATGAGGTTTAACCCGGACAAATTGACAATCTCTGATGGGGGGGAACATGACCAAATGTGAAGCTGAACTGACCAAATATGAAACTGTCTGAAGGGGTTTAACCTGGCCAAACGTGAGTGTTTGATGGAATTTTAACCTGGCCAAATATGAAACTGTCTGATGGGGACTAACCTGACCAAATTTAAAACTGTCTGATGGGGTTCAAACAGCCCAAACATGAAACTGTCTGATGGGGTTTAACCTGGCCAAATGTGAAACTGTCTGATGGGGTTTAACCTGGCCAAACTTGACAATGTCTCGCAGAGTTTAACCTGACCACACGTGAAACTATCTGATGCGGTTTAACGTGAACAAATGTGAAACTGTCTGATGGTTTTTAACCTGACCATATGTAACAATGACTGATGGGGTTTAACCTGACCAAATCTGACAATATCTGATAGGGTTTAATCGGACCAAACGTGAACCTAACCTGATCATATATGAAACTGTCTGATGAGGTTTAACATGACCAAACGTGAAAATGTCTGATGGTGTTTAACCTGGCCAAACGTGACAATATCTGATGGGGATTACCCTGGCCAAATGTGAATCAGTCTGATGGGGCTTAACCTGGCCAAACATGACAATGTTTGATGGGGTTTAACCTGGCGAAACGTGAAAGTGTCTGATGGGGTTTAACCTAGCCAAACGTGAAATGGTCTGATGGGGTTTAACCTGACCAAATATCAAACTGTCTGATAGGGTTTAAACTGACCAAATATGAAACTGTCTGATGGGGTTTAACCTGACCAAATGTGAAATTGTCTGATGGGGTTTAACCTGACCAAAAGTGAACCTGTCTGACGGGGTTAACCTGACCAAATCTGACAATATCTGATAGGGTTCAACCGGACCAAACGTGAACCTAACCTGATCATATATGAAACTGTCTGATGAGGTTTAACGTGACCAAACGTGAAAATGTCTGATCATGTTTAACCTGGCCAAACGTGACAATATCTGATGGGGTTTACCCTGACCAAATGTGAAACTGTCTGATGGGGTTTAACCTGGCCAAACGTGAAAATGTCTGATGTGGTTTAACCTGACCAAATGTGAAACTGTCTGATAGGGTTTAACCTGACCAAATGTGAAACTGCCTGATTAGGTTTCATGTGAACAAACGTGAAAATGTCTGATGGGGTTTAACCTGGACAAACTTGAGACTGTCTGATGGCCAAACGTGAAAATGTATGATGGGGTTTAACCTGATCAAATGTGAAACTGTCTGATGGTGTTTAACCTGGCCAAACATGACGATCTCTAATGGCATTTTACCTGGCCAAATGTGAAACTGTCTGATGGGGTTTAACTGGACAAAATATGAAACTGTCTAGTGAGGTTAAACCAGACCAGATGTAACAATGCCTGATGGGGATTAACCTGGCGAAATGTGAAACTGTCTGATGGGGTTTAACCTGGCCAAATGTGAAACTGTCTGATGAGGTTTAACCAGACCAAACGTGAAACTGTCTGATAGGGTTTAACCTGACCAAATGTGAAACTGTCTGATGGGGTTTAACCTGGCCAAATGTGAAACTGTCTGATGGGGTTTAACCTGGCCAAACTTGACAATGTCTCGCGGAGTTTAACCTGACCACATGTGAAACTATCTGATGCGGTTTAACCTGAACAAATATGAAACTGTCTGATGGGGTTTAACCTGACCATATGTAACAATGACTGATGGGGTTTAACCTGACCAAATCTGACAATATCTGATAGGGTTTAACCGGACCAAACGTGAACCTAACCTGATCATATATGAAACTGTCTGATGAGGTTTAACGTGACCAAATGTGAAAATGTCTGATGGTGTTTAACCTGGCCAAACGTGACAATATCTGATGGGGTTTACCCTGGCCAAATGTGAATCTGTCTGATGGGGTTTAACCTGACCAAATACCAAACTGTCTGATGGGGCTTAACCTGGCCAAACATGACAATGTTTGATGGGGTTTAACCTGGCGAAACGTGAAAGTGTCTGATGGGGTTTAACCTAGCCAAATGTGAAATGGTCTAATGGGGTTCAACCTGGCCAAATATCAAACTGTCTGATAGGGTTAAAACTGACCAAATATGAAACTGTCTGATGGGGTTTAACCTAGCCAAACAGGAAACTGTCTGATGGGGTTCAACCTGGCCAAATATAAAACTGTCTGATGGGGTTTAACCTGACCAAATGTGAAACAGTCTGATGTGGTTTAACCTGGCCAAATGTGAAACTGTCTGATGAGGTTTAACCAGACCAGATGTGACAATGCCTGATGGGAATTAACCTGGCGAAACGTGAAAATGTCTGATGGGGTTTAACTTGACCAAATGCGACAATGTCTGATAGGGTTTAACCTGGCCAAATGTGAAACTGTCTGATGGGGATTAACCTGGCGAAACGTGAAGCTGTCTGATGGGGTTTAACCTGGCCAAACGTGAAACTGTCTGATAGAGTTTAACCTGGCCAAACGTGACAATGTCTGATGAGGTTTAACCAGACCAAACGTGAAACTGTCTGATGGGGTTTAACCTGACCAAAGACTAAACTCTCTGATAGGGTTTAAACTGACCAAATCTGAAACACTTTGATGGGGTTTAACCTGGCCGATCTGACACAGTCTGATGGGGCTTAACATGACCAAATGTAAAACTGTCTGATGGGGTTCAACCAGCCCAAACATGAAACTGTCTGATGGGGTTTAACCTGGCCAAATGTGACAATGTCTGATGGAGTTTAACCTGGCCAAATGTGACAATGTCTGACGGAGTTTAACCAGACCAAACGTGACAATGTCTGATAGGGTTTAACCTAACCAAACGTGAAACTGTCTGATGGGGCTTAACCAGACCAAACGTGAAACTGTCTGATACGGTTTAACCTGACTAAATGTGAAACTGTCTGATAGGGTTTAACCTGACCAAATGTGACAATATCTGATGGGGGTTAACCTGGACAAACCTGAAACTGTCTGATGGGGTTTAACCTGGCCAAATGTGAAACTGTCTGATGGGGTTTAACCTGGCCAAACTTGACAATGTCTCGCGGAGTTTAACCTGACCACACGTGAAACTATCTGATGCGGTTTAACCTGAACAAATGTGAAACTGTCTGATGGGGTTTAACCTGACCATATGTAACAATGACTGATGGGGTTTAACCTGACCAAATCTGACAATATCTGATAGGGTTTAACCGGACCAAACGTGAACCTAACCTGATCATATATGAAACTGTCTGATGAGGTTTAACGTGACCAAACGTGAAAATGTCTGATGGTGTTTAACCTGGCCAAACGTGAAACTGTCTGATGGGGTTTACCCTGGCCAAATATGAATCTGTCTGATGGGGTTTAACCTGGCCAAATGTGAAACTGTCTGATGAGGTTTAACCAGACCAGATGTGACAATGCCTGATGGGAATTAACCTGGCGAAACGTGAAAATGTCTGATGGGGTTTAACTTGACCAAATGTGACAATGTCTGATAGGGTTTAACCTGGACAAATGAGAAACTGTCTGATGGGGATTAACCTGGCGAAACGTGAAGCTGTCTGATGGGGATTAACCTGGCCAAACGTGACAATGTCTGATGAGGTTTAACCAGACCAAACGTGAAACTGTCTGATGGGGTTTAACCTGACCAAAGACTAAACTCTCTGATAGGGTTTAAACTGACCAAATCTGAAACACTTTGATGGGGTTTAACCTGGCCGATCTGACACAGTCTGATGGGGCTTAACATGACCAAATGTAAAACTGTCTGATGGGGTTCAACCAGCTCAAATGTGACAATATCTGATGGGGATTAACCTGGACAAACCTGAAACTGTCTGATGGGGTTTAACCTGGCCAAATGTGAAACTGTCTGATGGGGTTTAACCTGGCCAAACTTGACAATGTCTCGCGGAGTTTAACCTGACCACACGTGAAACTATCTGATGCGGTTTAACCTGATCATATATGAAACTGTCTGATGAGGTTTAACGTGACCAAACGTGAAAATGTCTGATGGTGTTTAACCTGGCCAAACGTGACAATATTTAATGGGGTTTACCCTGGCCAAATGTGAATCTGTCTGATGGCGTTTAACCTGACCAAATACCAAACTGTGTGATGGGGCTTAACCTGGCCAGACATGACAATGTTTGATGGGGTTTAACCTGGCGAAACGTGAAAGTGTCTGATGGGGTTTAACCTGGCCAAATGTGAAACTGTCTGATGAGGTTTAACCAGACCAGATGTGACAATGCCTGATGGGGATTAACCTGGCAAAACGTGACAATATCTGATGGGGTTTACCCTGGCCAAATGTGAATCTGTCTGATGGGGTTTAACCTGACCAAATACCAAACTGTCTGATGGGGCTTAACCTGGCCAAACATGACAATGTTTGATGGGGTTTAACCTGGCGAAACGTGAAAGTGTCTGATGGGGTTTAACCTAGCCAAATGTGAAATGGTCTGATGGGGTTCAACCCGGCCAAATATCAAACTGTCTGATAGGGTTAAAACTGACCAAATATGAAACTGTCTGATGGGTTTTAACCTGACCAAATGTGAAACTGTCTGATGGGGTTCAACCTGACCAAATGTGAGATGGTCTGATGGGTTTTAACCTGACCAAACGGTAACCTAACCTGACCATATATGAAACTGTCTGATGAGGTTTAACATGGCCAAATGTGACAATGTCTGATGGGGTTTAACCTGGCCAAATATGAAACTGTCTGATGAGTTTTCACGTGACCAAATGTGAAAATGTCTAATGGGGTTTAACCTGGCCAAATATGAAACTGTCTGATCAGGTTTCACGTGACCAAATGTGAAAATGTCTAATGGGGTTTAACCTATCCAAATGTGAAACTGTCTGATGGGGTTTAACCTGACCAAATGTGAAATTGTCTGATGGGGTTTAACCTGGCTAAACGGGGAACAGTCTGGTGGGGTTTGACCTGACCAAATGTGAAATTGTCTGATGGGGTTTAACCTGGCTAAACGGGGAACTGTCTGATAAGGTTTAACCTGACCAAATATCAAACTGTCTGATGAGGTTTAACCAGACCAGATGTAACAATGCCTGATGGGGATTAACCTGGAGAAATGTGAAACTGTCTGATGGGGTTTAATCTGGCCAAATGTGAAACTGTCTGATGAGGTTTAACCAGACCAGATGTGACAATGCCTGATGGGGATTAACCTGGCAAAACGTGAAAATGTCTGATGGGGTTTAACTTGACCAAATGTGACAACGTCTGATAGGGTTTAGCCTAGCCAAATGTGAATCTGTCTGATGGGGTTTAACCTGATCAAATGATAAACTGTCTGATGGGGATTAACCTGGCGAAAGGTGAAACTTTCTGATGGGGTTTAACCTGACCAAACGTGAAACTATCTGATGGAGTTTAACCTGGCAAAACGTGACAATGTCTGATGAGGTTTAACCTGACCAAACATGACAATGTCTGATGGCATTTTCCCTGGCCAAACGTCAAAATCTCTGATGGGGCTTAACCAGACCAAACGTGAATCTGTCTGATGCGGTTTAACCTGAACAAAGGTGTCAATGTCTTCAGGGGTTTAACCTGACCAAATATCAAACTGTCTGATGGGGTTTCAGCGGACCAAATGTGAAGCTGTCTGATGGGGCTTAACCTGACCAAACGTGAAAATGTCTGATGAGGTTTAACCCGGCCAAATTGACAATCTCTGATGCGGGGGAACCTGACCAAATGTGAAGCTGACCTGACCAAATATGAAACTGTCTGATGAGGTTTAACCTGGCCAAACATGACAATGTCTGATGGCATTTTACCTGTCCAAACGTGAAAATGTCTGATGGGGTTTAACCTGGCCAAACGTGAGTGTTTGATGGGATTTTAACCTGGCCAAATATGAAACTGTCTGATGGGGATTAACCTGACCAAATGTAAAACTGTCTGATGGGGTTCAACCAGCCCAAACATGAAACTGTCTGATGGGGTTTAACCTGACCAAATGTGACAATGTCTGATGGGGTTTAACCTGGCCAAATGTGACAATGTCTGATGGGCTTTAAGCAGACCAAACGTGACAGTGTCTGATAGGGTTTAACCTAACCAAACGTGAAACTGTCTGATGGGGCTTAACCAAACCAAACGTGAAACGGTCTGATACGGTTTAACCTGACCAAATGTGAAACTGTCTGATAGGGTTTAACCTGACCAAATGTGACAACATCTGATGGGGTTTAACCTGGACAAACCTGAAACTGTCTGATGGGGTTTAACCTGGCCAAATGTGACAATATCTGATGGGGTTTAACCTGGACAAACCTGAAACTGTCTGATGGGGTTTAACCTGGCCAAACTTGACAATGTCTCGCGGAGTTTAACCTGACCACACGTGAAACTATCTGATGCGGTTTAACCTGAACAAATGTGAAACTGTCTGATGGGGTTTAACCTGACCATATGTAACAATGACTGATGGGGTTTAACCTGACCAAATCTGACAATATCTGATAGGGTTTAATCGGACCAAACGTGAACCTAACCTGATCATATATGAAACTGTCTGATGAGGTTTAACATTACCAAATGTGAAAATGTCTAATGGGGTTTAACTTGGCCAAATATGAAACTGTCTGATCAGGTTTCACGTGACCAAATGTGAAAATGTCTAATGGGGTTTAACCTAGCCAAATGTGAAACTGTCTGATGGGGTTTAACCTGACCAAATGTGAAATTGTCTGATGGGGTTTAACCTGGCCAAACGTGACAATGTCTGATGAGGTTTAACCTGGCCAAATATGACAATGTCTGATGGCATTTTACCTGGCCAAATGAGAAAATCTCTGATGGGGTTTAACCTAACCAAATGTGAAACTGTCTGATGGGGCTTAACCTGGCCAAACGTGAAACTGTCTGATGCGGTTTAACCTGACCAAAGGTGTCAATGTCTTCAGGGGTTTAACATGACCAAATATCAAACTGTCTGATGGGGTTTCAGCGGACCAAATGTGAAGCTGTCTGATGGGGCTTAACCTGGCCAAACGTGAAACTGTCTGATGCGGTTTAACCTGACCAAAGGTGTCAATGTCTTCAGGGGTTTAACCTGACCAAATATCAAACTGTCTGATGGGGTTTCAGCGGACCAAATGTGAAGCTGTCTGATGGGGCTTAACCTGACCAAACGTGAAAATGTCTGATGAGGTTTAACCCGGACAAATTGACCATCTCTGATGGGGTTTACCCTGGCCAAATATCAAACTGTCTGATCAGGTTTCACGTGACCAAATGTGAAAATGTCTAATGGGGTTTAACCTAGCCAAATGTGAAACTGTCTGATGGGGTTTAACCTGACCAAATGTGAAATTGTCTGATGGGGTTTAACCTGGCTAAACGGGGAACTGTCTGATAAGGTTTAACCTGACCAAATATCAAACTGTCTGATGGGGTTTAACTGGACCAAATATGACAATGTCTGATAGGGTTTAACCTAGCCAAATGTGAATCTGTCTGATGGGGTTTAACCTGGCGAAACGTGAAACCTTCTGATGGGGTTTAACCTGACCAAACATGAAACTATCTGATGGAGTTTAACTTGACCAAATGTGACAATATCTGATGGGGTTTAACCTGGACAAACCTGAAACTGTCTGATGGGGTTTAACCTGGCCAAATGTGACAATATCTGATGGGGTTTAACCTGGACAAACCTGAAACTGTCTGATGGGGTTTAACCTGGCCAAATGTGAAACTGTCTGATGGGGTTTAACCTGGCCAAATGTGAAACTGTCTGATGGGGTTTAACCTGGCCAAACTTGACAATGTCTCGCGGAGTTTAACCTGACCACACGTGAAACTATCTGATGCGGTTTAACCTGAACAAATGTGAAACTGTCTGATGGGGTTTAACCTGACCATATGTAACAATGACTGATGGGGTTTAACCTGACCAAATCTGACAATATCTGATAGGGTTTAATCGGACCAAACGTGAACCTAACCTGATCATATATGAAACTGTCTGATGAGGTTTAACATGACCGAATGTGAAAATATCTAATGGGGTTTAACCTGGCCAAATATGAAACTGTCTGATGGGGTTTAACCTGACCAAATGTGAAATTGTCTGATGTGGTTTAACCTGGCTAAACGGGGAACTGTCTGGTGGGGTTTAACATGACCAAATGTGAAATTGTCTGATGGGGTTTAACCGGGCTAAACGGGGAACTGTCTGATAAGGTTTAACCTGACCAAATATCAAACTGTCTGATGGGGTTTAACTGGACCAAATATGACAATGTCTGATAGGGTTTAACCTAGCCAAATGTGAATCTGTCTGATGGGGTTTAACCTGGCGAAACGTGAAACCTTCTGATGGGGTTTAACCTGACCAAACATGAAACTATCTGATGGAGTTTAACTTGACCAAATGTGACAATATCTGATGGGGTTTAACCTGGACAAACCTGAAACTGTCTGATGGGGTTTAACCTGGCCAAATGTGACAATAACTGATGGGGTTTAACCTGGACAAACCTGAAACTGTCTGATGGGGATTAACCTGGCCAAATGTGAAACTGTCTGATGGAGTTTAACCTGGCCAAACTTGACAATGTCTCGCGGAGTTTAACCTGACCACACGTTAAACTATCTGATGCGGTTTAACCTGAACAAATGTGAAACTGTCTGATGGGGTTTAACCTGACCATATGTAACAATGACTGATGGGGTTTAACCTGACCAAATCTGACAATATCTGATAGGGTTTAATCGGACCAAACGTGAACCTAACCTGATCATATATGAAACTGTCTGATGAGGTTTAACATGACCAAACGTGAAAATGTCTGATGGTGTTTAACCTGGCCAAACGTGACAATATCTGATGGGGTTTACCCTGGCCAAATATCAAACTGTCTGATAGGGTTTAAACTGACCAAATATGAAACTGTCTGATGGGGTTTAACCTAGCCAAACAAGAAACTGTCTGATGGGGTTCAACCTGGCCAAATATGAAACTGTCTGATGGGGTTTAACCTGACCAAATGTGAAATTGTCTGATGGGGTTTAACCTGGCTAAACGGGGAACAGTCTGGTGGGGTTTGACCTGACCAAATGTGAAATTGTCTGATGGGGTTTAACCTGGCTAAACGGGGAACTGTCTGATAAGGTTTAACCTGACCAAATATCAAACTGTCTGATGGGGTTTAACTGGACCAAATATGAAACTGTCTGATGAGGTTTAACCAGACCAGATGTAACAATGCCTGATGGGGATTAACCTGGAGAAATGTGAAACTGTCTGATGGGGTTTAATCTGGCCAAATGTGAAACTGTCTGATGAGGTTTAACCAGACCAGATGTGACAATGCCTGATGGGGATTAACCTGGCAAAACGTGAAAATGTCTGATGGGGTTTAACTTGACCAAATGTGACAACGTCTGATAGGGTTTAGCCTGACCAATGTGAAACTGTCTGATGGAGTTTAACCTGACCAAGTGCCAAACTGTCTGATGGGGTTTAACCTGACCAAACGTGAAACTGTCTGATGGGGTTTAACCTGACCAAATGTGAAACTGTCTGATGGGGTTTAACCTGACAAAACGTGACAATATCTGATGGGGTTTAACCTGACCAAACATGACAATGTCTGATGGCATTTTCCCTGGCCAAACGTCAAAATCTCTGATGGGGCTTAACCAGACCAAACGTGAATCTGTCTGATGTGGTTTAACCTGACCAAACGTGTCACAATGTCTGATGGGGTTTAACCTGACTAAATGTGAAACTGTCTGATGGGGTTTAACACGACCAAATGTGAAACTGTCTGATGGGGTTTAACCTGACCAAACGTGAAAATGTCTGATGAGGTTTAACCCGGCCAAATTGACAATCTCTGATGCGGGGGAACCTGACCAAATGTGAAGCTGACCTGACCAAATATGAAACAGTCTGATGGGGTTTAACCTGGCCAAACGTGAGTGTTTGATGGGATTTTAACCTGGCCAAATGTGAAACTGTCTGATGGGGTTTAACCTGACCAAATGTGAAACTGTCTGACGGGGTTTAACCTGACCAAACATGAAAGTGTCTGATGGGGTTTAACCTGACCAAATGTGACAATGTCTGATGGGGTTTAACCTGGCCAAATGTGACAATGTCTGACGGGGTTTAACCTGACCAAATGTGAAACTGTCTGATGTGGTTTGACGTGTCCAAAAGTGAAACTGTCTGATGGGGTTTAACCTGACCAAACGTGAAACTGTCTGATGGGGTTTAACCTGACCAAATGTGAAACTGTCTGATAGGGTTTAACCTGACCAAATGTGACAACATCTGATGGGGTTTAACCTGGACAAACCTGAAACTGTCTGATGGGGTTTAACCTGGCCAAACGTGAAACTGTCTGATGCGGTTTAACCTGACCAAATATCAAACTGTCTGATGGGGTTTAACCTGACCAAACGTGAAAATGTCTGATGGGGTTTAACCCGGACAAATTGACCATCTCTGATGGGGTTTACCCTGGCCAAATATCAAACTGTCTGATCAGGTTTCACGTGACCAAATGTGAAAATGTCTAATGGGGTTTAACCTAGCCAAATGTGAAACTGTCTGATGGGGTTTAACCTGACCAAATGTGAAATTGTCTGATGGGGTTTAACCTGGCCAAACGTGAAACTGTCTGATGGGGTTTAACCTGACCAAATATGAAACTGTCTGATGGGGTTTAACTGACCAAATGTGACAATGTTTCATGGGGTTTAACCAGACCAAATGTGAAACTGTCTGATGTGGTTCAACTTGACCAAATATGAAACCTTCTGATGGGGTTTAACCTGACCAAACATGAAAATGTCTGATGGGGTTTAACCTGACCAAATGTGACAATATCTGATGGGGTTTAACCTAGACAAACGTAGAATTGTCTGATAGGGGTTAACCTGCCCAAATGTGACAATATCTGATGGGGTTTAACCTGACCAAACGTGAAACTGTCTGATGGGGTTTAACCTGGCCAAATGTGAAACTGTCTGATGGGGTTTAACCTGACCAAATGTGAAACTGTCTGATGGGGTTTAACCTGACCAAACATGACAATGTCTGATGGGGTTTAACCTGACCAAACGTGAAACTGTCTGATGGGGTTTAACCTGACCAAATGTGAACCTGTCTGATGGGGTTTAACCTGACCAAATGTGACAATGTCTGATGGGGTTTAACCTGACCAAATCTGACAATATCTGATAGGGTTTAATCGGACCAAACGTGAACCTAACCTGATCATATATGAAACTGTCTGATGAGGTTTAACATGACCGAATGTGAAAATATCTGATGGGGTTTAACCTGGCCAAATATGAAACTGTCTGATGGGGTTTAACCAGGCCAAATGTGAACCTGTCTGATGGGGTTTAACCTGGCCAAACGTGAAACTGTCTGATGGGTTTAACCTGACCAAATGTGACATGGTCTGATGGGGTTTAACCAGTCCAAACGTGAAACTGTCTGATGGGGTTTAACCTGAACAAATATGAAACTGTCTGATGGGGTTTAACTGGACCAAATATGACAATGTCTGATAGGGTTTAACCTAGCCAAATGTGAATCTGTCTGATGGGGTTTAACCTGGCGAAACGTGAAACCTTCTGATGGGATTTAACCTGACCAAACATGAAACTATCTGATGGAGTTTAACTTGACCAAATGTGACAATATCTGATGGGGTTTAACCTAGACAAACGTGAAATTGTCTGATGGGTTTTAACCTGGCCAAATGTGACAATATCTGATGGGGTTTAACCTGACCAAATGTGAAACTGACTGCTGGGGTTTAACTGGGCCAAATATGAAACCGTGTGACGGGGTTTAACCTGACCAAACATGACAATGTCTCGCGGAGTTTAACCTGACCACACGTTAAACTATCTGATGCGGTTTAACCTGAACAAATGTGAAACTGTCTGATGGGGTTTAACCTGACCATATGTAACAATGACTGATGGGGTTTAACCTGACCAAATCTGACAATATCTGATAGGGTTTAATCGGACCAAACGTGAACCTAACCTGATCATATATGAAACTGTCTGATGAGGTTTAACATGACCAAACGTGAAAATGTCTGATGGTGTTTAACCTGGCCAAACGTGACAATGTTTGATGGGGTTTAACCTGGCCAAATACGAAACTGACAGATGGGGTTTAATCTGGCCAAATATGAAACCGCGTGATGGGGTTTAACCTGACCAAACGTGAAACTGTCTGATGGGGTTTAACCTGGCCAAATGTGAAACTGTCTGATGGGGTTTAACCTGACCAAATGTGAAACTGTCTGATGGGGTTTAACCTGTCCAAACGTGAAACTGTCTGATGGGGTTTAACCTGACCAAATGTGAGATGGTCTGATGGGGTTTAACCTGGCCAAACGTGAAACTGTCTGATGGGGTTTAACCTGACCAAATGTGAAACTGTCTGATGGGGTTTAACCTGACCAAATGTGAAACTGTCTGATTGGGTTTAACCTGACCAAATGTGACAATGTCTGATGGGGTTTAACCTGACCAAATGTGAAACTGTCTGATGGGGTTTAACCTGACCAAATGTGAAACTGTCTGATGGGGTTTAACCTGACCAAATGTGACAATGTCTGATGGGGTTTAACCTGGCCAAACGTGAAAATGTCTGATGGGGTTTAATCTGACCAAATGTGACAATGTCTGATGGGGTTTAACCTGACCAAATGTGAAACTGTCTGATGGGGTTTAACCTGACCAAATGTGAAACTGTCTGATGGGGTTTAACCTGACCAAATGTGAAACTGTCTGATGGGGTTTAACCTGACCAAATGTGAAACTGTCTGATGGGTTTTAACCTGGCCAAACGTGAAAATGTTTGACAGGGTTTAACCTGACCAAACATGACAATGTCTGATGGCATTTTACCTGGCCAAATGTGAAAATGTCTGATGGGGTTTAACCTGACCAAACGTGAAACTGTCTGATGTGGTTTAACTTGACCAAATGTGACAATCTCTGATGGGGTTTAACCTGACCAAATATGACATGGTCTGATGGGGTTTAACCAGACCAAATGTGAAGCTGTCTGATGGGGCTTAACCTGACCAAACGTGAAAATGTCTGATGAGGTTTAACCCGGCCAAATTGACAATCTCTGATGCGGGGGAACCTGACCAAATGTGAAGCTGACCTGACCAAATATGAAACAGTCTGATGGGGTTTAACCTGGCCAAACGTGACAATATCTGATGGGGTTTAACCTGGCCAAATATGAAACTGTCTGATGGGGTTTAACCTGGCCAAATATGAAACTGTCTGACGGGGTTTAACCTGACCAAACATGAAACTGTCTGATGGGGTTTAACCTGACCAAATGTGACAATGTCTGATGGGGTTTAACCTGGCCAAATGTGACAATGTCTGATGGGGTTTAACCTGACCAAACGTGACAATGTCTGATGGGGTTTAACCTGACCAAACGTGAAACTGTCTGATGGGGTTTAACCTGACCAAACGTGAAACTGTCTGATGGGGTTTAACCTGACCAAATGTGAAACTGTCTGATGGGGTTTAACCTGACCAAATGTGACAATATCTGATGGGGTTTAACCTACCAAACGTGAAACTGTCTGATGGGGTTTAACCTGACCAAACGTGAAACTGTCTGATGGGGTTTAACCTGACCAAATGTGAAACTGTCTGATGGGGTTTAACCTGACCAAATGTGAAACTGTCTGATGGGGTTTAACCTGACCAAACGTGAAAATGTCTGATGGGGTTTAACCTGGCCAAATATGAAGCTCTCTGATGGGGTTTAACCTGACCAAATATGAAACTGTCTGATGGGGTTTAACCTGACCAAATGTGACAATGTCTGATGGGGTTTAACCTGACCAAATGTGAAACTGTCTGATGGGGTTTAACCTGACCAAATGTGAAACTGTCTGATGGGGTTTAACCTGACCAAACGTGAAACTGTCTGATGGGGTTTAACCAGACCAAATGTGAAACTGTCTGATGGGGTTTAACTGACCAAATGTGACAATATCTGATGGGGTTTAACCTGACCAAATGTGAAACTGTCTGATGGGGTTTAACCTGGCGAAACGTGAAACCTTCTGATGGGGTTTAACCTGACCAAACATGAAACTATCTGATGGAGTTTAACTTGACCAAATGTGACAATATCTGATGGGGTTTAACCTGGACAAACCTGAAACTGTCTGATGGGGTTTAACCTGGCCAAATGTGACAATGTCTGATGGGGTTTAACCTGACCAAACGTGAAACTGTCTGATGTGGTTTAACTTGACCAAATGTGACAATCTCTGATGGGGTTTAACCTGACCAAATGTGACAATGACTGATGGGGTTTAACCTGACCAAATCTGACAATATCTGATAGGGTTTAATCGGACCAAACGTGAACCTAACCTGATCATATATGAAACTGTCTGATGAGGTTTAACATGACCAAACGTGAAAATGTCTGATGGTGTTTAACCTGGCCAAACGTGACAATATCTGATGGGGTTTACCCTGGCCAAATATCAAACTGTCTGATAGGGTTTAAACTGACCAAATATGAAACTGTCTGATGGGGTTTAACCTAGCCAAACAAGAAACTGTCTGATGGGGTTCAACCTGGCCAAATATGAAACTGTCTGATGGGGTTTAACCTGACCAAATGTGAAACTGTCTGATGTGGTTTAACCTGACCAAATGTGAAAATGTCTGATGGTGTTTAACCTGGCCAAACATGACAATATCTGATGGGGTTTACCCTGGCCAAATGTGAATCTGTCTGATGGGGTTTAACCTGACCAAATACCAAACTGTCTGATGGGGTTTAACCTGACCAAACATGACAATGTCTGATGGGGTTTAACCTGGCCAAACGTGAAACTGTCTGATGGGGTTTAACCTGACCAAATGTGAAACTGTCTGATGGGGTTTAACCTGACCAAATGTGACAATATCTGATGGGGTTTAACCTGGACAAACGTGAAACTGTCTGATGGGGTTTAACCTGGCCAAACGTGAAACTGTCTGATGGGGTTTAACCTGACCAAATGTGAAACTGTCTGATGGGGTTTAACCTGACCAAATGTGAAACTGTCTGATGGGGTTTAACCTGACCAAACGTGACAATGTCTGATGGGGTTTAACCTGACCAAATGTGACAATCTCTGATGGGGTTTAACCTGGCCAAACGTGACAATGTCTGATGGGGTTTAACCTGACCAAATGTGAAAATGTCTGATGGGGTTTAACCTGACCAAATGTGAAACTGTCTGATGGGGTTTAACCTGACCAAATGTGAAACTGTCTGATGGGGTTTAACCTGACCAAACGTGAAACTGTCTGATGGGGTTTAACCAGACCAAATGTGAAACTGTCTGATGTGGTTGAACTTGACCAAATGTTACAATGTCTGATGGGGTTTAACCTGACCAAATGTGAAACTGTCTGATGGGGTTTAACCTGACCAAACGTGAAACTGTCTGATGGGGTTTAACCTGACCAAATGTGAAACTGTCTGATGGGGTTTAACCTGACAAAACGTGACAATATCTGATGGGGTCAAAGCTGGGCAAACGTGAAACTGTCTGATGGGGTTTAACCTGGACAAATGTGACAATGTCTGATCGGGTTTAACCTGACCAAACGTGAAACTGTCTGATGTGGTTTAACCTGACCAAATGTGAAACTGTCTGATGGGGTTTAACCTGACCAAATGTGACATGGTCTGATGGGGTTTAACCTGACCAAATCTGACAATATCTGATAGGGTTTAATCGGACCAAACGTGAACCTAACCTGATCATATATGAAACTGTCTGATGAGGTTTAACATGACCAAACGTGAAAATGTCTGATGGTGTTTAACCTGGCCAAACATGACAATATCTGATGGGGTTTACCCTGGCCAAATGTGAATCTGTCTGATGGGGTTTAACCTGACCAAATACCAAACTGTCTGATGGGGCTTAACCTGGCCAAACATGACAATGTTTGATGGGGTTTAACCTGGCGAAACGTGAAAGTGTCTGATGGGGTTTAACCTGACCAAATGTGAAACTGTCTGATGGGTTTTAACCTGGCCAAACGTGACAATGTCTGATGGGGTTTAACCTGGCCAAATGTGAAACTGTCTGATGGGGTTTAACCTGACCAAATACCAAACTGTCTGATGGGGCTTAACCTGGCCAAACATGACAATGTTTGATGGGGTTTAACCTGGCGAAACGTGAAAGTGTCTGATGGGGTTTAACCTAGCCAAACGTGAAATGGTCTGATGGGGTTTAACCTGACCAAATATCAAACTGTCTGATAGGGTTTAAACTGACCAAATATGAAACTGTCTGATGGGGTTTAACCTGGCCAAATACGAAACTGACAGATGGGGTTTAATCTGGCCAAATATGAAACCGCGTGATGGGGTTTAACCTGACCAAACGTGACAATGTCTGATGGGGTTTAACCTGACCAAATGTGAAACTGTCTGATGGGGTTTAACCTGACCAAATGTGAAACTGTCTGATGGGGTTTAACCTGACCAAACGTAAAAATGTCTGATGAGGTTTAACCCGGACAAATTGACCATCTCTGATGGGGGGGAACCTGACCAAATGTGAAGCTGACCTGACCAAATATGAAACAGTCTGATGGGGTTTAACCTGGCCAAACGTGAGTGTTTGATGGGATTTTAACCCGGCCAAATATGAAACTGTCTGATGGGGATTAACCTGACCAAATGTGAAACTGTCTGATGGGGTTTAACCTGACCAAACATGAAACTGTCTGATGGGGTTTAACCTGACCAAATGTGAGATGGTCTGATGGTGTTTAAGGAGACCAAACATGAAACTGTCTGATGGGGTTTAACCTGACCAAATGTGACAATGTCTGATGGGGTTTAACCTGGCCAAATGTGACAATGTCTGATGGGGTTTAACCTGACCAAACGTGACAGTGTCTGATGGGGTTTAACCTGACCAAACGTGAAACTGTCTGATGGGGTTTAACCTGACCAAACGTGAAACTGTCTGATGGGGTTTAACCAGACCAAATGTGAAACTGTCTGATGGGGTTTAACCTGACAAAACGTGACAATATCTGATGGGGTCAAAGCTGGGCAAACGATAAACTGTCTGATTGGGTTTAACCTGACCAAATGTGACAATATCTGATGGGGTTTAACCTGACCAAATGATAAACTGTCTGATGGGGTTTAACCTGACCATATGTAACAATGACTGATGGGGTTTAACCTGACCAAATCTGACAATATCTGATAGGGTTTAATCGGACCAAACGTGAACCTAACCTGATCATATATGAAACTGTCTGATGAGGTTTAACATGACCAAACGTGAAAACGTCTGATGGTGTTTAACCTGGCCAAACGTGACAATGTTTGATGGGGTTTAACCTGGCCAAATACGAAACTGACAGATGGGGTTTAATCTGGCCAAATATGAAACCGCGTGATGGGGTTTAACCTGGCCAAACGTGAAACTGTCTGATGGGGTTTAACCTGACCAAATGTGAAACTGTCTGATGGGGTTTAACCTGACCAAATGTGAAACTGTCTGATTGGGTTTAACCTGACCAAATGTGACAATATCTGATGGGGTTTAACCTGGCCAAATGTGAAACTGTCTGATGGGGTTTAACCTGACCAAATGTGAAATTGTCTGATGGGGTTTAACCTGTCCAAACGTGAAACTGTCTGATGGGGTTTAACCTGACCAAATATGAAACTGTCTGATGGGGTTTAACTGACCAAATGTGACAATGTCTGATGGGGTTTAACCTGACCAAATGTGAAACTGTCTGATGGGGTTTAACCTGTCCAAACGTGAAACTGTCTGATGGGGTTTAACCTGACCAAACGTGAAACTGTCTGATGGGGTTTAACCTGACAAAACGTGACAATATCTGATGGGGTCAAAGCTGGGCAAACGTGAAACTGTCTGATGGGGTTTAACCTGGACAAATGTGACAATGTCTGATGGGGTTTAACCTGACCAAACGTGAAACTGTCTGATAGGGTTTAACCTGAACAAATGTGAAACTGTCTGATGGGGTTTAACCTGACCATATGTAACAATGACTGATGGGGTTTAACCTGACCAAATCTGACAATATCTGATAGGGTTTAATCGGACCAAACGTGAACCTAACCTGATCATATATGAAACTGTCTGATGAGGTTTAACATGACCAAACGTGAAAATGTCTGATGGTGTTTAACCTGACGAAACGTGACAATGTTTGATGGGGTTTAACCTGGCCAAATACGAAACTGACAGATGGGGTTTAATCTGGCCAAATATGAAACCGCGTGATGGGGTTTAACCTGACCAAACGTGAAACTGTCTGATGGGGTTTAACCTGGCCAAATGTGACAATGTCTGATGGGGTTTAACCTGGCCAAATGTGAAACTGACCGCTGTGGTTTAACGGGGCCAAATATGAAACTTTATGACGGGGTTTAACCTAACCAAACATGACAATATCTGATGGGGTTTAACCTGGCCAAATGTGAAACTGTCTGATGGGGTTTAACCTGACCAAATACCAAACTGTCTGATGGGGCTTAACCTGGCCAAACATGACAATGTTTGATGGGGTTTAACCTGAACAAACGTGAAAGTGTCTGATGGGGTTTAACCTGACCAAATGTGAAACTGTCTGATAGGGTTTAACCTGACCAAATGTGACAACATCTGATGGGGTTTAACCTGGACAAACGTGAAACTGTCTGATGGGGTTTAACCTGGCCAAACGTGAAACTGTCTGATGGGGTTTAACCTGACCAAATGTGAAACTGTCTGATGGGGTTTAACCTGACCAAATGTGAAACTGTCTGATGGGGTTTAACCTGACCAAACGTGACAATGTCTGATGGGGTTTAACCCGGACAAATTGACCATCTCTGATGGGGTTTACCCTGGCCAAATATCAAACTGTCTGATCAGGTTTCACGTGACCAAATGTGAAAATGTCTAATGGGGTTTAACCTAGCCAAATGTGAAACTGTCTGATGGGGTTTAACCAGGCCAAATGTGAAGCCGTGTGATGGGGTTTAACCTGGCTAAACGTGAAACTGTCTGATGGGGTTTAACCTGGCCAAATATGAAACTGTCTGATGGGGTTTATCCTGACCAAATGTGACAATGTCTGATGGGGTTTAACCTGACCAAATGTGAAACTGTCTGATGGGGTTTAACCTGACCAAACGTGAAACTGTCTGATGGGGTTTAACCTGACCAAACATGAAACTATCTGATGGAGTTTAACTTGACCAAATGTGACAATATCTGATGGGGTTTAACCTGGACAAACCTGAAACTGTCTGATGGGGTTTAACCTGGCCAAACTTGACAATGTCTGATGGGGTTTAACCTGACCAAACGTGAAACTGTCTGATGGGGTTTAACCTGAACAAATGTGAAACTAGCTGATGGGTGTATCCTGACCGAACGTGACAATGTCTGATGAGGTTCAACCTGACCAAACGTGTGACAATATCTGATAGGGTTTAACCGGACCAAACGTGAACCTAACCTGATCATATATGAAACTGTCTGATGAGGTTTAACATGACCAAACGTGAAAATGTCTGATGGTGTTTAACCTGGCCAAACGTGACAATATCTGATGGGGTTTAACCTGGCCAAATATGAAACTGTCTGATGGGGTTTAACCTGACCAAATATGAAACTGTCTGATGGGGTTTAACCTGACCAAACGTGAAACTGTCTGATGGGGTTTAATCTGGCCAAATATGAAACTGTCTGATGGGGTTTAACCTGACCAAATGTGAAACTGTCTGATGGGGTTTAACCTGACCAAATGTGAAAATGTCTGATGGTGTTTAACCTGGCCAAACATGACAATATCTGATGGGGTTTAACCTGGCCAAATGTGAATCTGTCTGATGGGGTTTAACCTGACCAAATACCAAACTGTCTGATGGGGCTTAACCTGGCCAAACATGACAATGTTTGATGGGGTTTAACCTGGCGAAACGTGAAAGTGTCTGATGGGGTTTAACCTGACCAAATGTGAAACTGTCTGATGGGTTTTAACCTGGCCAAACGTGACAATGTCTGATGGGGTTTACCCTGGCCAAATGTGAATCTGTCTGATGGGGTTTAACCTGACCAAATACCAAACTGTCTGATGGGGCTTAACCTGGCCAAACATGACAATGTTTGATGGGGTTTAACCTGGCGAAACGTGAAACTGTCTGATGGGGTTTAACCTAGCCAAACGTGAAATGGTCTGATGGGGTTTAACCTGACCAAATATCAAACTGTCTGATAGGGTTTAAACTGACCAAATATGAAACTGTCTGATGGGGTTTAACCTGGCCAAATGTGAAACTGTCTGATGGGGTTTAACCTGGCCAAATGTGAAACTGTCTGATGCGGTTTAACCTGACCAAAGGTGTCAATGTCTTCAGGGGTTTAACCTGACCAAATATCAAACTGTCTGATAGGGTTTCAGCGGACCAAATGTGAAGCTGTCTGATGGGGCTTAAACTGACCAAACGTAAAAATGTCTGATGAGGTTTAACCCGGACAAATTGACCATCTCTGATGGGGGGGAACCTGACCAAATGTGAAGCTGACCTGACCAAATATGAAACAGTCTGATGGGGTTTAACCTGGCCAAACGTGAGTGTTTGATGGGATTTTAACCCGGCCAAATATGAAACTGTCTGATGGGGATTAACCTGACCAAATGTAAAACTGTCTGATGGGGTTCAACCAGCCCAAACATGAAACTGTCTGATGGGGTTTAACCTGACCAAATGTAAAACTGTCTGATGGGGTTCAACCAGCCCAAACATGAAACTGTCTGATGGGGTTTAACCTGACCAAATGTGACAATGTCTGATGGGGTTTAACCTGGCCAAATGTGACAATGTCTGATGGGGTTTAACCTGACCAAACGTGACAGTGTCTGATGGGGTTTAACCAGTCCAAACGTGAAACTGTCTGATGGGGTTTAACCTGACCAAACGTGAAACTGTCTGATGGGGTTTAACCAGACCAAATGTGAAACTGTCTGATGGGGTTTAACCTGACAAAACGTGACAACATCTGATGGGGTTTAACCTGGACAAACCTGAAACTGTCTGATGGGGTTTAACCTGGCCAAATGTGACAATATCTGATGGGGTTTAACCTGGACAAACCTGAAACTGTCTGATGGGGTTTAACCTGACCATATGTAACAATGACTGATGGGGTTTAACCTGACCAAATCTGACAATATCTGATAGGGTTTAATCGGACCAAACGTGAACCTAACCTGATCATATATGAAACTGTCTGATGAGGTTTAACATGACCAAACGTGAAAACGTCTGATGGGGTTTAACCTGACGAAACGTGACAATATCTGATGGGGTTGAACCTGGCCAAATATTAAACTGTCTGATGTGGTTGAACCTGACCAAATGTGAGATGGTCTGATGGGTTTAACCTGACCAAATGTGAAACTGCCTGATGGGGTTGAACCTGGCCAAATGTGAAACTGTCTGATGGGGTTTAACCTGACCAAATGTGAAACTGTCTGATGGGGTTTAACCTGACCAAATGTGAAAATGTCTGATGGTGTTTAACCTGGCCAAACGTGACAATATCTGATGGGGTTTAACCTGACCAAATGTGAAACTGTCTGATGGGTTTTAACCTGACCAAACTTGAACCTAACCTGAACATATATGAAACTGTCTGATGAGGTTTAACCTGGCCAAACGTTACAATGTCTGATGGGGTTTACCCTGGCCAAATGTGAATCTGTCTGATGGGGTTTAACCTGACCAAATACCAAACTGTCTGATGGGGTTTAACCTGGCCAAACATGACAATGTCTGATGGGGTTTAACCAGTCCAAACGTGAAACTGTCTGATGTGGTTGAACTTGACCAAACGTTAGATGGTCTGATGGGATTTAACCAGACCAAACATGAAACTGTCTGATAGGGTTTAAACTGACCAAATATGAAACTGTCTGATGGGGTTTAACCTGGCCAAATATGAAACTGTCTGATGGGGTTTAACTGGACCAAATATGACAATGTCTGATGTGGTTTAACCTGACCAAATGTGAGATTGTCTGATGGGGTTTAACCTGACCAAAAGTGAACCTGTCTGACGGGGTTAACCTGACCAAATCTGACAATATCTGATAGGGTTTAACCGGACCAAACGTGAACCTAACCTGATCATATATGAAACTGTCTGATGGGGTTTAACCTGACCAAACGTGAAACTGTCTGATGGGGTTTAACCTGACCAAACGTGACAATATCTGATGGGGTCAAAGCTGAGCAAGCGTGAAACTGTCTGATAGGGTGTATCCTGACCAAATGTGTCACAATGTCTGGTGGGTTTAACCTGACCAAATGTGAAACTGTCTGATGGAAATTAACCTGACGAAACATGACGATCTCTGATGGCATTTTACCTGGCCAAACGTGAAACTGTCTGATGGGGTTTAACTGGACCAAATATGAAACTGTCTGATGAGGTTTAACCAGACCAGATGTAACAATGCCTGATGGGGATTAACCTGGCGAATTGTGAAACTGCCTGATAGGGATTAACCTGGCGAATTGTGAAACTGTCTGATGGGGATTAACCTGGCGAATTGTGAAACTGTCTGATGGGGTTTAACCTGGCCAAATGTGAAACTGTCTGATGGGGTTTAACCTGGCCAAATGTGAAACTGTCTGATGGGGTTTAACCAGACCAAATGTGACAATGTCTGATGGGGTTTAACCTGACCAAACGTGACAATGTCTGATGGGGTTTAACCTGAACAAATGTGACAATATCTGATGGGGTTTAACCTACCAAACATGAAACTGTCTGATGGGGTTTAACCTGACCAAATGTGAAACTGTCTGATGGGGATTAACCTGGCCAAACGTGAAACTGTCTGATGGGGTTTAACCTGACCAAACATGAAACTATCTGATGGAGTTTAACCTGGCCAAACGTGACAATGTCTGATGAGGTTTAACATGACCAAACGTAAAAATGTCTTATGGTGTTTAACCTGGCCAAACGTGACAATATCTGATGGGGTTTACCCTGGCCAAATATCAAACTGTCTGATGGGGTTTAACCTGACCAAATACCAAACTGTCTGATGGGGCTCAACCTGGCCAAACATGACAATGTCTGATGGGGTTTAACCTGGCGAAACGTGAAAGTGTCTGATGGGGTTTAACCTAGCCAAACGTGAAATGGTCTGATGGGGTTTAACCTGACCAAATATCAAACTGTCTGATGGGTTTAAACTGACCAAATATGAAACTGTCTGATGGAGTTTAACCTAGCCAAACAAGAAACTGTCTGATGGGGTTCAACCTGGCCAAATATGAAACTGTCTGATGGGGTTTAACCTGACCAAATGTGAAACTGTCTGATGTGGTTTAACCTGACCAAATGTGAAAATGTCTGATGGTGTTTAACCTGGCCAAACGTGACAATATCTGATGGGGTTTACCCTGGCCAAATGTGAATCTGTCTGATGGGGTTTAACCTGACCAAATACCAAACTGTCTGATGGGGCTTAACCTGGCCAAGCATGACAATGTTTGATGGGGTTTAACCTGGTGAAACGTGAAAGTGTCTGATGGGGTTTAACCTAACCAAATGTGAAACTGTCTGATGGGTTTTAACCTGACCAAACATGAACCTAACCTGACCATATATGAAACTGTCTGATGAGGTTGAACCTGGCCAAACGTGACAATGTCTGATGGGGTTTAACCTGGCCAAACAAGAAACTGTCTGATGGGGTTCAACCTGGCCAAATATGAAACTGTCTGATGAGGTTTCACGTGACCAAATGTGAAAATGTCTAATGGGGTTTAACCTAGCCAAATGTGAAACTGTCTGATGGGGTTTAACCTGACCAAATGTGCAATTGTCTAATGGGGTTTAACCTGGCTAAACGGGGAACTGTCTGGTGGGGTTTAACCTGACCAAATGTGCAATTGTCTGATGGGGTTTAACCTGACCAAATGTTAAATTGTCTGATGGGGATTAACCTGGCCAAACTTGAAACTGTATGATGGAGTATAACCTGACCAAATGTGAAACTGTCTGATGGGGTTTAACCTGACCAAATGTGGAATTGTCTGATGGAGTATAACCTGACCAAATGTGAAACTGTCTGATGGGGTTTAACCTGGCCAAACGTGAAAACGTATGATGGGGTTTAACCTGATCAAATGTGAAACTGTCTGATGGTGTTTAACCAGACCAGATGTAACAATGCCTGATGGGGATTAACCTGGCGAAATGTGAAAATGTCTGATGGGGTTTAACTTGACGAAATGTGACAATGACTGATAGGGTTTAACCTGGCCAAATGTGACGATATCTGATAGGGTTTAACCGGACCAAACGTGAACCTAACCTGATCATATATGAAACTGTCTGATGAGGTTTAACGTGACCAAACGTGAAAGTGTCTGATGGGGTTTAACCTAGCCAAACGTGAAATGGTCTGATGGGGTTTAACCTGACCAAATATTAAACTGTCTGATAGGGTTTAAACTGACCAAATATGAAACTGTCTGATGGGGTTTAACCTGGCCAAATGTGAAACTGTCTGATGGGGTTTAACCTGACCAAATGTGAAACTGTCTGATGTGGTTTAACCTGACCAAATGTGAGATGGTCTGATGGGGTTTAACCTGTCCAAACGTGAAACTGTCTGATGGGCTTTGACCTGTCCAAACGTGAAATCGTCTGATGGGGTTTAACCTGACCAAAAGTGAACCTGTCTGACGGGGTTAACCTGACCAAATCTGACAATATCTGATAGGGTTTAACCGGACCAAACATGAACCTAACCTGATCATATATGAAACTGTCTGATGAGGTTTAACGTGACCAAACGTGACAATATCTGATGGGGTTTACCCTGACAAAATGTGAAACTGTCTGATGGGGTTTAACCTGGCCAAACGTGAAAATGTATGATGGGGTTTAACCTGATCAAATGTGAAACTGTCTGATGGTGTTTAACCTGGCCAAACATGACGATCTCTGATGGCATTTTACCTGGCCAAACGTGAAACTGTCTGATGGGGTTTAACTGGACCAAATATGAAACTGTCTGATGAGGTTTAACCAGACCAGATGTAACAATGCCTGATGGGGATTAACCTGGCGAATTGTGAAACTGTCTGATGGGGATTAACCTGGCGAATTGTGAAACTGTCTGATGGGGATTAACCTGGCGAATTGTGAAACTCTCTGATGGGGATTAACCTGGCGAAATGTGAAACTGTCTGATGGGGTTTAACCTGGCCAAATGTGAAACTGACTGATGAGGTTTAACCAGACCAGATGTGACAATGCCTGATGGGGATTAACCTGGCAAAACGTGAAAATGTCTGATGGGGTTTAACTTGACCAAATGTGACAATATCTGATAGGGTTTAACCTAGCCAAATGTGAATCTGTCTGATGGGGTTTAACCTGATCAAATGTTAAACTGTCTGATGGGGATTAACCTGGCGAAACGTGAAACTTTCTCATGGGGTTTAACCTGACCAAACGTGAAACTATCTGATGGAGTTTAACCTGGCCAAACGTGACAATGTCTGATGAGGTTTAACCTGGCCAAATATGACAATGTCTGATGGCATTTTCCCTGGCCAAACGAGAAAATCTCTGATGGGGTTTAACCTAACCAAATGTGAAACTGTCTGATGGGTCTTAACCAGACCAAACGTGAAACTGTCTGATGCGGTTTAACCTGAACAAATATCAAACTGCCTGATGGGGTTTCAGCGGACCAAATGTGAAGCTGTCTGATGGGGCTTAACCTGACCAAACGTGAAAATGTCTGATGAGGTTTAACCCGGCCAAATTGACAATCTCTGATGGGGGGGAACCTGACCAAATGTGAGGCTGACCTGACCAAATATGAAACTGTCTGATGAGGTTTAACTTGGCCAAACATGACAATGTCTGATGGCATTTTACCTGTCCAAACGTGAAAATGTCTGATGGGGTTTAACCTGGCCAAACGTGAGTGTCTGATGGGATTTTAACCTGGCCAAATATGAAACTGTCTGATGGGGATTAACCTGACCAAATGTAAAACTGTCTGATGGGGTTCAACCAGCCCAAACATGACACTGTCTGATGGGGTTTAACCTGACCAAATGTGACAATGTCTGATGGGGTTTAACCTGGCCAAATGTGACAATGTCTGATGGGCTTTAAGCAGACCAAACGTGACAGTGTCTGATAGGGTTTAACTTAACCAAACGTGAAACTGTCTGATGGGGCTTAACCAGACCAAACGTGAAACTGTCTGATACGGTTTAACCTGACCAAATGTGACAATATCTGATGGGGTTTAACCTGGACAAACCTGAAACTGTCTGATGGGGTTTAACCTGGCCAAATGTGACAATATCTGATGGGGTTTAACCTGGACAAACCTGAAACTGTCTGATGGGGTTTAACCTGGACAAACCTGAAACTATCTGATGCGGTTTAACCTGAACAAATGTGAAACTGTCTGATGGGGTTTAACCTGACCATATGTAACAATGACTGATGGGGTTTAACCTGACCAAATCTGACAATATCTGATAGGGTTTAATCGGACTAAACGTGAACCTAACCTGATCATATATGAAACTGTCTGATGAGGTTTAACATAACCAAACGTAAAAATGTCTGATGGTGTTTAACCTGGCCAAACGTGACAATATCTGATGGGGTTTACCCTGGCCAAATATCAAACTGTCTGATGGGGTTTAACCTGACCAAATACCAAACTGTCTGATGGGGCTCAACCTGGCCAAACATGACAATGTCTGATGGGGTTTAACCTGGCGAAACGTGAAATGGTCTGATGGGGTATAACCTGACCAAATATCAAATTGTCTGATAGGGTTTAAACTGACCAAATATGAAACTGTCTGATGGGGTTTAACCTAGCCAAACAAGAAACTGTCTGATGGGGTTCAACCTGGCCAAATATGAAACTGTCTGATGGGGTTTAACCTGACCAAATGTGAAACTGTCTGATGTGGTTTAACCTGACCAAATGTGAAAATGTCTGATGGTGTTTAACCTGGCCAAACATGACAATATCTGATGGGGTTTACCCTGGCCAAATGTGAATCTGTCTGATGGGGTTTAACCTGACCAAATACCAAACTGTCTGATGGGGCTTAACCTGGCCAAACATGACAATGTTTGATGGGGTTTAACCTGGCGAAACGTGAAAGTGTCTGATGGGGTTTAACCTAACCAAATGTGAAACTGTCTGATGGGTTTTAACCTGACTAAACATGAACCTAACCTGACCATATATGAAACTGTCTGATGAGGTTTAACCTGGCCAAACGTGACAATGTCTGATGGGGTTTAACCTGGCCAAATGTGAAACTGTCTGATGGGGTTTAACCTGGCCAAACAAGAAACTGTCTGATGGGGTTAAACCTGGCCAAATATGAAACTGTCTGATGAGGTTTCACGTGACCAAATGTGAAAATGCCTAATGGGGTTTAACCTAGCCAAATGTGAAACTGTCTGATGGGGTTTAACCTGACCAAATGTGCAATTGTCTGATGGGGTTTAACCTGGCTAAACGGGGAACTGTCTGGTGGGGTTTAACCTGACCAAATGTGCAATTGTCTGATGGGGTTTAACCTGACCAAATGTGAAATTGTCTGATGGGGATTAACCTGGCCAAACTTGAAACTGTATGATGGGGTTTAACTTGACCAAACGTGAAACTGTCTGATGGGGTTTAACCTGACGAAACGTGAAACTTTCTGATGGAGTTTAACCAGACCAAACGTGAAACTGTCTGATGGGGTTAACCTGACCAAACGTGAAACTGTCTGATGGAGTATAACCTGACCAAATGTGAAACTGTCTGATGGGGTTTAACCTGGCCAAACGTGAAAACGTATGATGGGGTTTAACCTGATCAAATGTGAAACTGTCTGATGGTGTTTAACCAGACCAGATGTAACAATGCCTCATGGGGATTAACCTGGCGAAATGTGAAAATGTCTGATGGGGTTTAACTTGACCAAATGTGACAATGACTGATAGGGTTTAACCTGGCCAAATGTGACGATATCTGATAGGGTTTAACCGGACGAAACGTGAACCTAACCTGATCATATATGAAACTGTCTGATGAGGTTTAACGTGACCAAACGTGAAAATGTCTGATGGTGTTTAACCTGGCCAAACGTGACAATATCTGATGGGGTTTACCCTGGCCAAATGTGAATCTGTCTGATGGGGTTTAACCTGACCAAATACCAAACTGTCTGATGGGACTTAACCTGGCCAAACATGACAATGTTTGATGGGGTTTAACCTGGCGAAACGTGAAAGTGTCTGATGGGGTTTAACCAAGCCAAATGTGAAATGGTCTGATGGGGATCAACCTGGCCAAATATCAAACTGTCTGATGTGGTTTAACCTGAACAAATATGAAACTGTCTGATGGGGTTTAACCTGGCCAAAAGTGAAACTGCCTGATGGGGTTTAACCTGGCCAATCGTGAAACTGCCTGATGGGGTTTAACCTGACCAAATATCAAACTGTCTTATGGGTTTAACCTGACCAAATGTGAAACTGTCTGATGGGTTTTAACCTGACCAAACGTGAACCTAACCTGACCATATATGAAACTGTCTGATGAGGTTTAACCTGGCCAAACGTGACAATGTCTGATGGGGTTTAACCTGACCAAATGTGAAACTGTCTGATGGGGTTTAACCTGGCCAAATGTGAAACTGTCTGACGAGGTTTAACCAGACCAGATGTAACAATGCCTGATGGGGATTAACCTGGCGAAACGTGAAAATGTCTGATGGGGTTTAACTTGACCAAATGTGATAATGTCTGATAGGGTTTAACCTGGCCAAATGTGAATCTGTCTGATGGGGATTAACCTGGCCAAACGTGAAACTATCTGATGGAGTTTAACCAGACCAAACGTGAAACTGTCTGATGCGGTTTAACCTGAACAAAGGTGTCAATGTCTTCAGGGGTTTAACCTGACCAAATATCAAACTGCCTGATGGGGTTTCAGCGGACCAAATGTGAAGCTGTCTGATGGGGCTTAACCTGACCAAACGTGAAAATGTCTGATGAGGTTTAACCTGGCCAATTTGACAATCTCTGATGCGGGGGAACCTGACCAAATGTGAAGCTGACCTGACCAAATATGAAACTGTCTGATGAGGTTTAACCTGGCCAAACATGACAATGTCTGATGGCATTTTACCTGTCCAAACGTGAAAATGTCTGATGGGGTTTAACCTGGCCAAACGTGAGTGTTTGATGGGATTTTAACCTGGCCAAATATGAAACTGTCTGATGGGGATTAACCTGACCAAATGTGAAACTGCCTGATTAGGTTTCATGGAAACAAACGTGAAAATGTCTGATGGGGTTTAACCTGGACAAACGTGAAACTGTCTGATAGGGTTTAACCTGGCAAAATGTTAAACTGCCTGATTAGGTTTCATGTGAACAAACGTGAAAATGTCTGATGGGATTTAACCTGGACAAACTTGAAAATGTCTGATGGGGTTCAACGAGCCCAAACATGAAACTGTCTGATGGGGTTTAACCTGACCAAATGTGACAATGTTTGACGGGGTTTAACCAGACCAAACGTGACAATGTCCGATAGGGTTTAACCAAACCAAACGTGAAACTGTCTGATGTGGTTTAACCTGACCAAATGTAAAACTGTCTGATGGGGTTCAACCAGACCAAACGTCAAACTGTCTGATACGGTTTAACCTGACCAAAAGTGAAACTATCTGATAGGGTTTAACCTGACCAAATGTGACAATATCTGCTGGGTTTTAACCTGGACGAACCTGAAACTGTCTGATGGGTTTTAACCTGGCCAAATGTGAAACTGTCTGATGGGGTTTAACCTGGCCAAATGTGAAACTGTCTGATGAGGTTTAACCAGACCAGATGTGACAATGCCTGATGGGGTTTAACCTGGCGAAACGTGAAAATGTCTGATGGGGTTTAACCTGGACAAACGTGAAACTGTCTGATGGGGTTTAACCTGGCCAAATGTGAAACTGTCTGATGGGGTTTAACCTGACCAAATGTGAAACTGTCTGATGGGGTTTAACCTGGCCAAACTTGACAATGTCTCGCGGAGTTTAACCTGACCACACGTGAAACTATCTGATGGGGTTTAACCTGAACAAATGTGAAACTGTCTGATGGGGTTTAACCTGACCATATGTAACAATGACTGATGGGGTTTAACCTGACCAAATCTGACAATATCTGATGGGGTTTAACTGGACCAAACGTGAACATAACCTGATCATATATAAAACTCTCTGATGAGGTTTAACGTGACCAAACATGAAAATGTCTGATGGTGTTTAACCTGGCCAAACGTGACAATATCTGATGGGGTTTACCCTGGCCAAATGTGAATCTGTCTGATGGGGTTTAACCTGACTAAATACCAAACTGTCTGACGGGGCTTAACCTGGCCAAACATGACAATGTTTGATGGGGTTTAACCTGGTGAAACGTGAAAGTGTCTGATGGGGTTTAACCTGGCCAAACGTGAAACTGTCTGATGAGGTTTAACCACACCAGATGTGACAATGCCTGATGGGGATTAACTTGGTGAAACCTGAAAATGTCTGATGGGGTTTAACCTGGACAAACGTGAAACTGTCTGATGGGTTTTAACCTGAACAAATGTGAAATTGTCTGATGGGGTTTAACCTGGCTAAACGGGGAACTGTCTGGTGGGGTTTAACCTGACCAAATGTGACAATGTCTGATGGGGTCTAACCTGACCAAATGTGAAATTGTCTAATGGGGATTAACCTGGCCAAACTTGAAACTGTCTGATGGGATTTAACCTGACCAAACGTGAAACTGTCTGATGGAGTTTAACCTGACCAAACGTGAAAATGTATGATGGGGTTTAACCTGATCAAATGTGAAACTGTCTGATGGTGTTTAACCTGGCCAAACGTGACAATGTCTGATGAGGTTTAACCTGACCAAACATGACAATGTCTGATGGCATTTTACCTGGCCAAACGTGAAACTGTCTGATAAGGTTTAACCTGACCAAATATCAAACTGTCTGATGGGGTTTAACCTGGCCAAACATGACAATGTTTGATGGGGTTTAACCTGGTGAAACGTGAAAGTGTCTGATGGGGTTTAACCTGGCCAAACGTGAAATGGTCTGATGGGATTTAACCTGACCAAATATCAAACTGTCTGATAGGGTTTAAACTGACCAAATATGAAACTGTCTGATGGGATTTAACCTAGCCAAACAAGAAACTGTCTGATGGGGTTCAACCTGGCCAAATATGAAACTGTCTGATGGGGTTTAACCTGACCAAATATGAAACTGTCTGATGGGGTTTAACCTGACCAAATGTGAAACTGTCTGATGGGTTTTAACCTGACCAAACGTGAAACTAACCTGACCATATATGAAACTGTCTGATAGGTTTAACACGGCTACACGTGACAATGTCTGATGGGGTTTAATCTGGCCAAAGGTAAACCTAACCTGACCATATATCAAACTGCCTGATGAGGTTTCACGTGAGCAAATGTGAAAATGTCTGATGGGGTTTAACCTGGCCAAAAGTGAAACTGCCTGATGGGGTTTAACCTGGCCAAAAATGAAACTGCCTGATGGGGTTTAACCTGGCCAATCGTGAAACTGCCTGATTAGGTTTAACCTGACCAAATATCAAACTGTCTGATGGGTTTAACCTGACCAAATGTGAAACTGTCTGATGGGTTTTAACCTGACCAAACGTGAACCTAACCTGACCATATATGAAACTGTCTGATGAGGTTTAACCTGGCCAAACGTGACAATGTCTGATGGGGTTTCACCTGGCCAAATGTGAAAATGTCTGATGGGGTTTAACCTGGCCAAATGTGAAACTGTCTGATGGGGTTTAACCTGGCCAAATATGAAACTGTTTGATGCAGTTTCACGTGACCAAATGTGAAAATGTCTAATGGGGATTAACCTGGCGAAATGTGAAACTATCTGATAGGGTTTACCCTGACCAAACGTGAAACTGTCTGATGGAGTTCAACCTGACCAAATGTGAAACTCTTTGATGGGGTTTAACCTGGCCAAACTGACACTGTCTGATGGGGCTTAACATGACCAAATGTAAAACTGTCTGATGGGGTTCAACCAGCCCAAACATGAAACTGTCTGATGGGGTTTAACCTGACCAAATGTGACAATGTCTGACGAGGTTTAACCAGACCAAACGTGACAATGTCTGATAGAGTTTAACCTAACCAAACGTGAAACTGTCTGATGGGGCTTAACCAGACCAAACGTCAAACTGTCTGATACGGTTTAACCTGACCAAATGTGAAACTATCTGACAGGGTTTAACCTGACCAAATGTGACAATATCTGCTGGGGTTTAACCTGGCCAAATGTGAAACTGTCTGATGGGGTTTAACCTGGCCAAACTTGACAATGTCTCGCGGAGTTTAACCTGACCACACGTGAAACTATCTGATGCGGTTTAACCTGAACAAATGTGAAACTGTCTGATGCTGTTTAACCTGACCATATGTAACAATGACTGATGGGGTTTAACCTGACCAAATCTGACAATATCTGATGGGGTTTAACTGGACCAAACGTGAACATAACCTGATCATATATGAAACTCTCTGATGAGGTTTAACGTGACCAAACATGAAAATGTCTGATGGTGTTTAACCTGGCCAAACGTGACAATATCTGATGGGGTTTACCCTGGCCAAATGTGAATCTGTCTGATGGGGTTTAACCTGACTAAATACCAAACTGTCTGACGGGGCTTAACCTGGCCAAATGTGACAATGTCTGAAGGGGTTTAACCAGACCAAACGTGACAATGTCTGATAGGGTTTAACCTAACCAAACGTGAAACTGTCTGATGGGGCTTAACCAGACCAAACGTCAAACTATCTGATACGGTTTAACCTGACCAAAAGTGAAACTATCTGATAGGGTTTAACCTGACCAAATGTGACAATATCTGCTGGGTTTTAACCTGGACAAACCTGAAACTGTCTGATGGGGTTTAACCTGGCCAAATGTGAAACTGTCTGATGGGGTTTAACCTGGCCAAATGTGAAACTGTCTGATGAGGTTTAACCAGACCAGATGTGACAATGCCTGATGGGGATTAACCTGGCGAAACGTGAAAATGTCTGATGGGGTTTAACCTGGACAAACGTGAAACTGTCTGATGGGGTTTAACCTGAACAAAGACTAAACTGTCTGATAGGGTTTAAACTGACCAAATATGAAACTCTTTGATGGGGTTTAACCTGGCCAAACTGACACTGTCTGATGGGGCTTAACATGACCAAATGTAAAACTGTCTGATGGGGTTCAACCAGCCCAAACATGAAACTGTCTGATGGGGTTTAACCTGACCAAATGTGACAATGTCTAATGGGGTTTAACCTGGCCAAATGTGACAATGTCTGACGAGGTTTAACCAGACCAAACGTGACAATGTCTGATAGAGCTTAACCTAACCAAACGTGAAACTGTCTGATGGGGCTTAACCAGACCAAACGTCAAACTGTCTGATACGGTTTAACCTGACCAAATGTGAAACTATCTGACAGGGTTTAACCTGACCAAATGTGACAATATCTGCTGGGGTTTAACCTGCACAAACCTGAAACTGTCTGATGGGGTTTAACCTGGCCAAATGTGAAACTGTCTGATGGGGTTTAACCTGGCCAAACTTGACAATGTCTCGCGGAGTTTAACCTAACCACACGTGAAACTATCTGATGGGGTTTAACCTGAACAAATGTGAAACTGTCTGATGGGGTTTAACCTGACCATATGTAACAATGACTGATGGGGTTTAACCTGACCAAATCTGACAATATCTGATGGGGTTTAACTGGACCAAACGTGAACATAACCTGATCATATATGAAACTCTCTGATGAGGTTTAACGTGACCAAACATGAAAATGTCTGATGGTGTTTAACCTGGCCAAACGTGACAATATCTGATGGGGTTTACCCTGGCCAAATGTGAATCTGTCTGATGGGGTTTAACCTGACTAAATACCAAACTGTCTGACGGGGCTTAACCTGGCCAAACATGACAATGTTTGATGGGGTTTAACCTGGTGAAACGTGAAAGTGTCTGATGGGGTTTAACCTGGCCAAACGTGAAACTGTCTGATGAGGTTTAACCACACCAGATGTGACAATGCCTGATGGGGATTAACCTGGTGAAACCTGAAAATGTCTGATGGGGTTTAACCTGGACAAACGTGAAACTGTCTGATGGGTTTTAACCTGAACAAATGTGAAATTGTCTGATGGGGTTTAACCTGGCTAAACGGGGAACTGTCTGGTGGGGTTTAACCTGACCAAATGTGACAATGTCTGATGGGGTCTAACCTGACCAAATGTGAAATTGTCTGATGGGGATTAACCTGGCCAAACTTGAAACTGTCTGATGGGGTTTAACCTGACCAAACGTGAAACTGTCTGATGGAGTTTAACCTGACCAAACGTGAAAATGTATGATGGGGTTTAACCTGATCAAATGTGAAACTGTCTGATGGTGTTTAACCTGGCCAAACGTGACAATGTCTGATGAGGTTTAACCTGACCAAACATGACAATGTCTGATGGCATTTTACCTGGCCAAACGTGAAACTGTCTGATAAGGTTTAACCTGACCAAATATCAAACTGTCTGATGGGGTTTAACCTGGCCAAACATGACAATGTTTGATGGGGTTTAACCTGGTGAAACGTGAAAGTGTCTGATGGGGTTTAACCTGGCCAAACGTGAAATTGTCTGATGGGATTTAACCTGACCAAATATCAAACTGTCTGATAGGGTTTAAACTGACCAAATATGAAACTGTCTGATGGGATTTAACCTAGCCAAACAAGAAACTGTCTGATGGGGTTCAACCTGGCCAAATATGAAACTGTCTGATGGGGTTTAACCTGACCAAATATGAAACTGTCTGATGGGGTTTAACCTGACCAAATGTGAAACTGTCTGATGGGTTTTAACCTGACCAAACGTGAAACTAACCTGACCATATATGAAACTGTCTGATAGGTTTAACACGGCTACACGTGACAATGTCTGATGGGGTTTAATCTGGCCAAAGGTAAACCTAACCTGACCATATATCAAACTGCCTGATGAGGTTTCACGTGAGCAAATGTGAAAATGTCTGATGGGGTTTAACCTGGCCAAAAGTGAAACTGCCTGATGGGGTTTAACCTGGCCAAAAATGAAACTGCCTGATGGGGTTTAACCTGGCCAATCGTGAAACTGCCTGATTAGGTTTAACCTGACCAAATATCAAACTGTCTGATGGGTTTAACCTGACCAAATGTGAAACTGTCTGATGGGTTTTAACCTGACCAAACGTGAACCTAACCTGACCATATATGAAACTGTCTGATGAGGTTTAACCTGGCCAAACGTGACAATGTCTGATGGGGTTTAACCTGGCCAAATGTGAAACTGTCGGATGGGGTTTAACCTGGCCAAATATGAAACTGTTTGATGCAGTTTCACGTGACCAAATGTGAAAATGTCTAATGGGGATTAACCTGGCGAAATGTGAAACTATCTGATAGGGTTTACCCTGACCAAACGTGAAACTGTCTGATGGAGTTCAACCTGACCAAATGTGAAACTGTCTGATGGGGTTTAACCACAGCAGATGTGACAATGCCTGATGGGGATTAACCTGGTGAAACGTGAAAATGTCTGATGGGGTTTAACGTGGACAAACGTGAAACTGTCTGATGGGGTTTAACCTGAACAAATGTGAAATTGTCTGATGGGGTTTAACCTGGCTAAACGGGGAACTCTCTGGTGGGGTTTAACCTGACCAAATGTGACAATGTCTGATGGGGTTTAACCTGACCAAATGTGAAATTGTCTGATGGGGATTAACCTGGCCAAACTTGAAACTGTCTGATGGGGTTTAACCTGATCAAATGTGAAACTGTCTGATGGTGTTTAACCTGGCCAAACGTGACAATGTCTGATGAGGTTTAACCTGACCAAACATGACAATATCTGATGGCATTTTACCTGGCCAAACGTGAAACTGTCTGATAAGGTTTAACCTGACCAAATATCAAACTGTCTGATGGGGTTTAACTGGACCAAATATGAAACTGTCTGATGAGGTTTAACCAGACCAGATGTAACAATGCCTGACGGGGATTAACCTGGCAAAATGTGAAACTGTCTGATGGGGTTTAACCTGACCAAATGTGACAATCTCTGATAGGGCTTAACCTGACCAAACGTGAAACTGTCTGATGGGGATTAACCTGGCCGAAACGTGAAAATGTCTGATGGGGTTTAACCTGGACAAACGTGAAACTGTCTGATGGGGTTTAACCTGACCAAAGACTAAACTCTCTGATAGGGTTTAAACTGACCAAATCTGAAACTCTTTGATGGGGTTTAACCTGGCCAAACTGACACTGTCTGATGGGGCTTAACATGACCAAATGTAAAACTGTCTGATGGGGTTCAACCAGCCCAAACATGAAACTGTCTGATGGGGTTTAACCTGACCAAATGTGACAATGTCTAATGGGGTTTAACCTGGCCAAATGTGACAATGTCTGACGGGGTTTAACCAGACCAAACGTAACAATGTCTGATAGAGTTTAACCTAACCAAACGTGAAACTGTTTGATGGGGCTTAACCAGACCAAACGTCAAACTGTCTGATACGGTTTAACCTGACCAAATGTGAAACTATCTGATGGGGTTTAACCTGACCAAATCTGACAATATCTGATGGGGTTTAACCGGACCAAAGGTGAACATAACCTGATCATATATGAAACTGTCTGATGAGGTTTAACATGACCAAACGTGAAAATGTCTGATGGTGTTTAACCTGGCCAAACGTGACAATATCTGATGGGGTTTACCCTGGCCAAATGTGAATCTGTCTGATGGGGTTTAACCTGACCAAATACCAAACTGTCTGATGGGGATTAACCTGGCCAAACATGACAATGTTTGATGGGGTTTAACCTGGCGAAACGTGAAAGTGTCTGATGGGGTTTAACCTGGCCAAACGTGAAATGGTCTGATGGGATTTAACCTGACCAAATATCAAACTGTCTGATAGGGTTTAAACTGACCAAATATGAAACTGTCTGATGGGGTTCAACCTGGCCAAATATGAAACTGTCTGATGGGGTTTAACCTGACCAAATGAGAAACTGTCTGATGGGTTTTAACCTGACCAAACGTGAAACTAACCTGACCATATATGAAACTGTCTGATAAGGTTTAACACGGCTAAACGTGACAATGTCTGATGGGGTTTAATCTGGCCAAACGTGAACCTAACCTGAGCATATATCAAACTGTCTGATGAGGTTTCACGTGAGCAAATGTGAAAATGTCTGATGGGGTTTAACCTGGCCAAAAGTGAAACTGCCTGATGGGGTTTAACCTGACCAAAAGTGAAACTGCCTGATGGGGTTTAACCTGGCCAAAAGTGAAACTGCCTGATGGGGTTTAACCTGCCCAATCGTGAAACTGCCTGATGGGTTTTAACCTGACCAAATATCAAACTGTCTGATGGGGTTTAACCTGACCAAATGTGAAACTTTCTGATAGGTTTTAACCTGACCAAACGTGAACCTACCCTGACCATATATGAAACTGTCTGATGAGGTTTAACCTGGCCAAATGTGACAATGTCTGATGGGGTTTAACCTGGCCAAATGTGAAACTGTCTGATGGGGTTTAACCTAGCCAAACAAGAAACTGTCTGATGGGGTTCAACCTGGCCAAATATGAAACTGTCTGATGCAGTTTCACGTGAACAAATGTGAAAATGTCTAATGGGGTTTAATCTGGCCAAATGTGAAACATCTGATGGGGTTTAACCTGAACAAATGTGAAATTGTCTAATGGGGTTTAACCTGGCTAAACGGGGAACTGTCTGATGGGGTTTAACCTGACCAAATGTGACAATGTCTGATGGGGTTTAACCTGGCCAAATGTGAAACTGTCTGATGAGGTTTAACCAGACCAGATGTGACAATGCCTGATGGGGATTAACCTGGCGAAACGTGAAAATGTCTGATGGGGTTTAACCTGACCAAAGACTAACCTCTCTGATAGGGTTTAAACTGACCAAATGTGAAACTGTCTGATGGGGTTTAACCTGATCAAATGTTAAACTGTCTGATGGGGATTAACCTGGCGAAACGTGAAACTGTCTGATGGGGTTTTTCCCTGGCCAAACGTGAAACTGTCTGATGGAGTTTAACCTGGCCAAACGTGACAATGTCTGATGAGGTTTAACCTGGCCAAATGTGAAACTGTCTGATGGGGCTTAACCAGACCAAACGTGAAACTGTCTGATGCGGTTTAACTTGACCAAATATCAAACTGTCTGATGGGGTTTCAGCGGACCAAATGTGTAGCTGTCTCATGGGGCTTAACCTGACCAAACCTGAAAATGTCTGATGAGGTTTAACCTGGCCAATTTGACAATCTCTGATGGGGGGGAACCTGACCAAATGTGAAGCTGACCTGACCAAATATGAAACTGTCTGATGAGGTTTAACCTGGCCAAACATGACAATATCTGATGGCATTTTACCTGGCCAAACGTGAAACTGTCTGATAAGGTTTAACCTGACCAAATATCAAACTGTCTGATGGGGTTTAACCTGGCCAAACATGACAATGTTTGATGGGGTTTAACCTGGTGAAACGTGAAAGTGTCTGATGGGGTTCAGCCAGCCCAAACATGAAACTGTCTGATGGGGTTTAACCTGACCAAATACTAAACTCTCTGATAGGGTTTAAACTGACCAAATCTGAAACTCTTTGATGGGGTTTAACCTGGCCAACCTGACACTGTCTGATGGGGATTAACATGACCAAATGTAAAACTGTCTGATGGGGTTCAGCCAGCCCAAACATGAAACTGTCTGATGGGGTTTAACCTGACCAAATGTGACAATGTCTGAAGCGGCTTAACCTGGCCAAGTGTGAAATGGTCTGATAGGTTTTAACCTGGTGAAACGTGAAATTGTCTGATAAGGTTTAACCTGACCAAATATCAAACTGTCTGATGGGGTTTAACCGGACCAAATGTGAAACTGGCTGATAGGGTTTAACCTGGCCAAACATGACAATGTCTGACGGGTTTTAACCTGGCCAAATGTGAAGCTGTCTGATGGGGTTTAACCTGACCAAACGTGAAAATGTCTGATGTGGTTAACCTGACAAAACGTGAAAATGTCTGATGAGGTTTAACCTGGCCAAACGTGACAATGTCTGATGAGGTTTAACCTAACCAAATATCAAACTGTCTGATGGGGTTTAACTGGACCAAATATGAAACTGTCTGATGAGGTTTAACCAGACCAGATGTAACAATGCCTGATGGGGATTAACCTGGCAAAACGTGAAAATGTCTGATGGGGTTTAACTTGACCAAATGTGACAATGTCTGATAGGGTTTAACCTGGCCAAATGTGAATCTGTCTGATAGGGTTTAACATGACCAAACGTGAAACTGTCTGATGGAGTTTAACCTGACCAAATGTGAAACTGTCTGATGGGGTTTAACCTGGCCAAATGTGAAACTGTCTGATGAGGTTTAACCAGACCAGATGTGACAATGCCTGATGGGGATTAACCTGGTGAAACGTGAAAATGTCTGATGAGATTTAACCTGGACAAACTTGAGACTGTCTGATGGGGTTTAACCTGACCAAAGACTAAACTCTCTGATAGGGTTTAAACTGACCAAATCTGAAACTGTCTGATGGGGTTTAACCTGATCAAATGTTAAACTATCTGATGGGGATTAACCTGGCGAAACGTGAAACTGTCTGATGGGGTTTAACCTGGCCAAACGTGAAACTGTCTGATGGAGTTTAACCTGGCCAAACGTGACAATGTCTGATGAGGTTTAACCTGGCCAAATATGACAATGTCTGATGGCATTTTACCTGGCCAAACGAGAAAATCTCTGATGGGGTTTAACCAGGCCAAACGTGAAACTGTCTGATGGGGATTAACCTGACCAAACGTGAAACTGTCTGATGCGGTTTAACCTGACCAAAGGTGTCAATGTCTGAAGGGGTTTAACCTGACCAAATATCAAACTGTCTGATTTGGTTTCAGCGGACCAAATGTGAAGCTGTCTGATGGGGCTTAACCTGACCAAACGTGAAAATGTCTGATGAGGTTTAACCTGGCCAAATTGACAATCTCTGATGGGGGGGAACCTGACCAAATGTGAAGCTGACCTGACCAAATATGAAACTGTCTGATGAGGTTTAACCTGGCCAAACATGACAATGTCTGATGGCATTTTACCTGGCCAAACGTGAAAATGTCTGATGGAGTTTAACCTGGCCAAACATGAGTGTCTGATGGGATTTTAACCTGGCCAAATATGAAACTGTCTGATGGGGATTAACCTGACCAAATGTGAAACTGCCTGATTAGGTTTCATGTGAACAAACGGTAAAATGTCTGATGGGGTTTAACCTGGACAAACGTGAAATTGTCTGATGGGGTTTAATCTGACCAAACGTGAAACTGTCTGATGGGGTTTAACCTGACCAAATTCTAAACTCTCTGATAGGGTTTAAACTGACCAAATCTGAAACTCTTTGATGGGGTTTAACCTGGCCAACCTGACACTGTCTGATGGGGATTAACATGACCAAATGTAAAACTGTCTGATGGGGTTCAGCCAGCCCAAACATGAAACTGTCTGATGGGGTTTAACCTGACCAAATGTGACAATGTCTGAAGGGGCTTAACCTGGCCAAGTGTGAAATGGTCTGATGGGTTTTAACCTGGTGAAACGTGAAATTGTCTGATAAGGTTTAACCTGACCAAATATCAAACTGTCTGATGGGGTTTAACCGGACCAAATGTGAAACTGGCTGATAGGGTTTAACCTGGCCAAACGTGACAATGTCTGACGGGTTTTAACCTGGCCAAATGTGAAGCTGTCTGATGGGGTTTAACCTGACCAAACGTGAAAATGTCTGATGTGGTTAACCTGACAAAACGTGAAAATGTCTGATGGGGTTTAACTGGACCAAATGTGAAATATCTGATTAGGTTTAACGTGAACAAACGTGAAACTGTCTGATGGGGTTTAACCCGACCAAATGTGAAACAGTCTGATGGGGTTTAACCTGGCCAAACTGACACTGTCTCATGGGGTTTAACCAGACCAAACGTTACAATGTCTGGGGGATTAACCTGGCCAAAGGTGTTAATGTCTGATGGGGTTTAACCTGGACAAACCTGAAACTGTCTGATTGGGTTTAACCTGATCAAATGTGACAATGTCTGATAGGGTTTAACCTGGCCAAACTTGACAATGTCTCGCAGAGTTTAACCTGGCCAAACGTGAAACTATCTGATGGGGTTTAACCTGACCATATGTGACAATGACTGATGGGGTTCAACCTGACCAAATCTGACAATGTCTGATAGGGTTTAACCTGACCAAACGTGAACCTAACCTGACCATATATGAAACTGTCTGATGAGGTTTAACGTGACCAAATGTGAAAATGTCTGATGGTGTTTAACCTAGCCAAACGTGACAATATCTGATGGGGTTTAACCTGGCCAAAACATGAAACTGCCTGATGGGGTTTACCCTGGCCAAACGTGAATCTGTCTGATGGGTTTTAACCTGGCCAAACATGACAATGTATGATGGGGTTTAACCTGGCCAAATATAAAATGGTCTGATTGGCTTTAACCTGGCCAAACATGAAACTGTTTGATGGGGTTTAACCTGGCGAAACGTGAAACTGTCTGATGGGGTTTAACCTGACTAAATGTGACAATGTCTGATGGGGTTTAACCTGGCCAAACGTGAAATGGTCTGATGGGCTTTAACCTGGTCAAATTTGAAACTGTCTGGTGGGGTTTAACCTGACCAAATGTGACAATGTCTGATGGAGTTTAACCTGGCCAAATGTGACAATGTCTGATGGGGTTTCACCTGGCGAAATGTGAAACTGTCTGGTGATGTTTAACCTGACCAGATGTGAAACTGTCTGATGGGGTTTAACCTGACCAAATGTGAAACTGTCTGATGGGGTTTAACCTGACCAAATGTGAAACTGTCTGATGGGGTTTAACCTGGCCAGATATGAATTTTTTCACTTTGAAGGTGAAATTTAAGGAGACAATACCCTGGTAATGACAGTAAAGTTAATGTGTAGAGTGACGCTGTCAGGACTCGACAGCCTCATTTATAGACAGAGTTTATAGTTGTCTGAAAGTGGTTAAGAAAGCACAGCGCATTAGCTGGGAAATTGAGTTCAAGAGTCAGAGATCCGTGTTGCAATTTTTAAAAGTTCAATTTGGCTGCATCAAGGTATGGCATGCAGTTCCATTGTAGGAAGGATATTGACACTTTGGAGAGGGTGTAAAAGAAGTTTTACCAGGATGTTACCTGGATTAAGGGCATGAATGGTTGGATAAATTTGGATTGTTATCCCCTGTGGTGATTCTGATGGGAGATTTTGGAGGTTTGTAAGATTATGACCGGCATAGATAGAGTGGACAGACGTTATTTTTCCTGGTGTGAAATGTCTAATACAAGAGACATGCATTCAAAGTGAGAAGACCGTTCAAAGGAGATGTGCAAGGTGGGGTTCTTACACCATGGTGGGAATCTGGAATGGGTGATGGTGGATCCTAATATGATTTCGGGGAGCTCCAGAGCTCTGACACAGGTACATGAATGTGATGGAAATGAAAGGATATGGACATTGTCTAGGCAGAAGGGATTAGTTTAGTTGATGAATCCACCTATTCAGTTGTGAGTTTAATACTTCGGTACAAGATTGCTGGCTGAAGGACCTATATTGTATTGTTCTAAGTTCCATATATTAATGTATTGTACAATGAAAGTCAGTATTCCAGATGACTTCTTCTCATTCCTGTCTCCTATGTACCTGTACTCTGCAACTGCCCAAGGTCTGACCAGTAACTGATTTCCCAAACTACACCGCTTCAGATATATCTGAACTGAAAGCAGTTTGCCACTCTGTGGCCCACTGATCAAGATTCCTAGTAATTGTTGATAGTCTTCTTCACCATCTACAATATCACCTATTTTATTATCATCATGAACTTACTAACCGTGCGTATTCATTCACAGCCAAATCATTAATATCAATAATTAACAACACAGGGCCCAGCACTGAATCCTTCGCCACACTGCTGGTTACTGATCTCCAGTCCAAGAAACAACCTTTGACCAACCTTATAGTTCCCACACCCCACACTTCCCGTTTCTACCTCCTACCCAAGATCCACAAACCTGCCTGTCCTGGCCGACCCATTGTCTCAGCTTGCTCCTGCCCCACCGAACTCGTTTCCGTATACCTCGACACGGTTTTATCCCCCCTTGTTCAATCCCTTCCTACCTATGTTCGTGACACTTCTCACGCTCTTAAACTTTTCGATGATTTTAAGTTCCCTGGCCCCCACCGCTTTATTTTCACCATGGATGTCCAGTCCTTATATACTTCTATCCCCCATCAGGAAGGTCTCAAAGCTCTACGCTTCTTTTTCGATCCCAGACCTAATCAGTTCCCCTCTACCACCACTCTGCTCCGTCTAGCGGAATTAGTCCTTACTCTTAATAATTTCTCCTTTGGCTCCTCCCATTTCCTCCAAACTAAAGGTGTAGCTATGGGCACCCGTATGGGTCCTAGCTATGCCTGCCTTTTTGTTGGGTTTGTGGAACAATCTATGTTCCGTGCCTATTCTGGTATCTGTCCCCCACTTTTCCTTCGCTACATCGACGACTGCATTGGCGCTGCTTCCTGCACGCATGCAGAACTCGTTGACTTTATTAACTTTGCCTCCAACTTTCACCCTGCCCTCAAGTTTACCTGGTCCATTTCCGACACCTCCCTCCCCTTTCTAGATCTTTCTGTCTCTGTCTCTGGAGACAGCTTATCCACTGTTCTCTACTAGAAGCCTACTGACTCTCACAGCTATCTGGACTATTCCTCTTCTCACCCTGTCTCTTGCAAAAACGCCATCCCCTTCTCGCAATTCCTCCGTCTCCGCCGCATCTGCTCTCAGGATGAGGCTTTTCATTCTAGGACGAGGGAGATGTCTTCCTTTTTTAAAGAAAGGGGCTTCCCTTCCTCCACTATCAACTCTGCTCTTAAACGTATCTCCCCCATTTCACGTACATCTGCTCTCACTCCATCCTCCCACCACCCCACTAGGAATAGGGTTCCCCTGGTCCTCACTTACCACCCCACCAGCCTCCGGGTCCAACATATTATTCTCCGTAACTTCCGCCACCTCCAACGGGATCCCACCACTAAGCACATCTTTCCCTCCACCCCTCTCTCTGCATTCCGCAGGGATCGCTCCCTACACAACTCCCTTGTCCATTCGTCCCCCCCATCCCTCCCCACTGATCTCCCTCCTGGCACTTATCCGTGTAAGCGGAACAAGTGCTACACATGCCCTTACACTTCCTCCCTTACCACCATTCAGGGCCCCAAACAGTCCTTCCAGGTGAGGCATCACTTCACCTGTGAGTCGACTGGGGTGATATACTGCGTCCGGTGCTCCCGATGTGGCCTTTTATATATTGGTGAGACCCGATGCAGACTGGGAGACCGCTTTGCTGAACATCTACGCTCTGTCCGCCAGAGAAAGCAGGATCTCCCAGTGGCCACACATTTTAATTCCACATCCCATTCCCATTCTGACATGTCTGTCCACGGCCTCCTCTACTGTGGAGATGAAGCCACACTCAAGTTGGAGGAACAACACCTTATATTCCGTCTGGGTAGCCTCCAACCTGATGGCATGAACATCGACTTCTCTAACTTCCGCTAAGGCCCCACCTCCCCCTCGTACCCCATCTGTTACTCATTTTTATGTACACATTCTTTCTCTCACTCTCCTTTTTCTCCCTCTGTCCCTCTGAATATACCCCTTGCCCATCCTCTGGGTCCCGCCCCCCACCTCCTTGTCTTTCTTCCCGGACCTCCTGTCCCATGATCCTCTCATATCCCTTTTGCCTATCACCTGTCCAGCTCTCGGCTCCATCCCTCCCCCTCCTGTCTTCTCCTATCATTTTGGATCTCCCCCTCCCCCTCCAGCTTTCAAATCCCTTACTCACTCTTCCTTCAGTTAGTCCTGACGAAGGGTCTCGGCCTGAAAGGTCGACTGTACCTCTTCCTAGAGATGCTGCCTGGCCTGCTGCGTTCACCAGCAACTTTGATGTATGTTGCTTAAAAACCTGTCAGATGCATTGCCTAGTTCATATCCTCAGGCCATCGCACTGCACTTAAAAGTCAATAACTACTTCTTGTCTTATACATGATCACAGCAGCTGAATTGAATTAGCTTTCACAAGGAGCAGTCAGACAGCTAACCACTTCATCTGTTACCATAGAAACCATAGAAAAACTGCAGCACAGAAACAGGCCTTTTGGCCCTTGGCTGTGCCGAACCATTTTCTGCCCAGTCCCACTGACCTGCACATGGACCATATCCCTCCATACACCTCCCATCCATGTATCTGTCCAATTTATTCTTAAATGTTAAAAAAGAACCCGCATTTACCACCTCATCTGGCAGCTCATTCCACACTCCCACCACTCTCTGTGTGAAGAAGCCCCCGCTAATGTTCCCGTTAAACTTTCCCCCCCTCACCCTTAACCCATGTCCTCTGGTTTTTTTTCTCCCCTTGCCTCAGTGGAAAAAGCCTGCTTGCATTCACTCTATCTATACCCATCATAATTTTATATACCTCTATCAAATCTCCCCTCATTCTTCTATGCTCCAGGGAATAAAGTCCTAACCTATTCAACCTCTCTCTGTAACTGAGTTTCTCAAGTCCCAGCAAAATCCTTGTAAACCTTCTCTGCACTCTTTCAACCTCATTAATATCCTTCCTGTAATTTGGTGACCAAAACTGAACACAATACTCCAGATTCGGTCTCACCAATGCCTTATACAACCTCATCATAACATTCCAGCTCTTATACTCAATACTTTGATTAATAAAGGCCAATGTACCAAAAGCTCTCTTTACGACCCTATCCACCTGTGACGCCACTTTTAGGGAATTTTGTATCTGTATTCCCAGATCCCTCTGTTCTACTGCACTCCTCAGTGCCTTCCCATTTACCCTGTATGTTCTACCTTGGTTTGTCCTTCCAAAGTGCAATACTTCACACTTGTCTGTATTAAACTCCATCTGCCATTTTTCAGCCCATTTTTCCAGCTGGTCCAATTCCCTCGAAATACCTTCCTCACTGTCCACTACACTTCCAGTCTTTGTATCATCAGCAAATTTGCTGATCTAATTTACCACATTATCATCCAGATCATTGATATAGATGACAAATAACAATGGACCCAGCACTGATCCCTGTGGCATACCTCTAGTCACAGGCCTCCACTCTGAGAAGCAATTCTCTACTACCACTCTTTGGCTTCTTCCATTCAGCCAATGTCTAATCCAATTTACCACCTCTCCATGTATACCTAGCGACTGGATTTTCCTAACTAACCTCCCATGTGGGACCTTGTCAAAGGCCTTATTGAAGTCCATGTAGACAATATCCACTGCCTTCCCTTCATCCACTTTCCTGGTAACCTCCTCGAAAAACTCCAATAGATTGGTCAAACATGACCTACCACGCACAAAGCCATGTTGACTCTCCCTAATAAGCCCTTGTCTATCCAAATGCTTGTCGATTCTAACTCTTAGTACTCCCTCCAATAACTTACCCAGTACCGACGTCAAACTTACCGTCCTATAATTTCCCGGATTACTTTTCAATCCTTTTTTAAACAATGGAACAACATGAGCTACTCTCCAATCCTCCGGCACCTCACCCGTAGACACCGACATTTTAAATATATCTGTCAGGGCCCCTGCAATTTCAACACTAGTCTCCTTCAAGATCCGAGGGAACACCCTGTCAGGTCCTGGGGATTTATCCACTTTAATTTGCCTCAAGATAGCAAGCACCTCCTCCTTTTCAATCTGTACAGTTTGCATGATCTCACTACTTGTTTCCCTTAATTCCATAGACTTCATGCCAGTTTCCTTAGTAAATACAGACACAAAAAACCCATTTAAGATCTCCCCCATTTCTTTTGGTTCCGCACACAGCCGACCACTCTGATCTTCAAGAGGACCAATTTTATCCATTACAATCCTTTTACTCTTAATATACCTGTAAAAGCTCTTTGGATTATCCTTCACTTTGACTGCCAAGGCAACCTCATGTCTTCTTTTAGCCCTCCTGATTTCCTTCTTAAGTATTTTCTTGCACTTTTTATACTCCTCAAGCACTTTATTTACTCCGTTTCCTATACATGTCATACAACTCCCTCTTCTTCTTTATCAGAGATGCAATATCCCTTGAGAACCAAGGTTCCTTATTCCTATTCACTTTGCCTTTAATCCTGACAAGAACATACAACATACTGTTGTAAAGATACGTCATAAATCTCATTCGGTAACAATGCAGAAATTTTAATAAACTGGGACTAATAATCTGACATAGGTTCTGTGCTCAAATCTCTCTATTATTTCAGTAATGTCATCAGGCCATGAAAAAAATCACCTGAAATAAAAAAATTATTAAGACTTCAATAGCAGATATTGAGGTAAGGTTAGAAAGTGATTTTTGACGTGAAGCACTCATCTGATCAGGGTCAGATAAAATGATGTGGCTGTGAATAAGCTTGTTCAGCCTCAGAAAGAGGTCAAGGAGGGGGAGGAATTAGTGATGAAGGTATATGTTCATGGTGTGGGATGAAGACAGTGGCTTTGCTCTTACTAATCCTCTTTTGGAAGAAAGCATTGCCCAGACTTGACATTTTCAGTTGACCAAACTTTGTCAGCACTTTCCATTTTCCGTTACACTGAGTCTATAGAAGTTTTATTCCAGTGAAGAAGGAATAGATTTATGGGCTTTGAATTTAGTCTCAGAACTATAATGGGAACCAACAACCTCACCAGCATTTTGAGACCTTGAAATGCCTGTTCAGTAAAACTCCCACCATTTGGAAAATCAATGGTGATGTTTTCCAGCACTCTCTGCGACTGACCAGGACCACAGTAGCTCGCTCAACACCCACCAGGTCTCTTTGGCTATGATTTATAATATTATTATGAAACTTAGGAAAGCTCCATTTGATAAGATTAGGGTAGATTGGGAACAGGAATTGGGGTTTACCATTTCCGTGGATGACTGGGGGCAGATCTTACAATTAGTCAATACTTCCTCTATCTGTGCTAAACATTCCCTAATTCAATTTAAAGTTGTTCATAGAGCTCATATGTCCAAAGATAAGTTAGCGCGTTTTTATTCTCATATGAATCCTTTTTGTGATAGATGTCCGGGGAAGATAGCCTCTTTAACTCATATGTTTTGGTCTTGCCCTACTTTGGAAACTTTTTGGAGAGACATTTTTAATATTATCTCCAAGGTATTGAATAAAGATATCTCTCCTCACCCTATTACTGCTATCTTTGGACTACCTAAAATTTCCAGTAATCTTTCCCCTTCAGCCCATAGAATGATTGCATTTCTTACTTTAATGGCGAAAAGATGTATCTTACAACATTGGAAAGAGCTTAATGCTCCAACTACCTTTTTTTGGTTTTCTCAGACGATATCATGCTTGAATCTGGAGAAAATTAGAAGCAATCTTTATGACTCCTCATTTAAATTTGAACAGACATGGAGATCTTTTATTCAATATTTTCATTTAATGTAATATATACCCTTCTTGTTTCTTTTGACTGTTTTTAATGGAGGTCGGGATTGAGGACGTGATTTTAAGTTTAACTCTGTTTGGTTTCTAGTTAGCCCATTGCTTTGCTTTGCTTTTAGTTAGTTGCACGGTGGGGGTTTTTTTGGGGTTTTTTTTTTTCCTTTTCTCTATTGATATATATATAAAATTAGTATACTATTATGTTACCTTGGTATGTTATGTTTAAATTACATTGATTGTAGTATTTTTTTTGCATTAATATCTTCTGTAATTTTATTATATTCTAACAGTGTATTAGTGTCTATATGGCTTACCTTTTTGTATACTTATTCAATAAAAAGATTTAAAAAGAAAGAACACCCACCAGGTCTCGTGCTTCCCCACCTCTTCCCCCCTGCATCCAGCCAATGGGTCCCCAGTATCTCCCCCAGCTGACAACCATCAGGTCCTCGTCTTATAGACAATAGACAACAGGTGCAGGAGTAGGCCATTCGGTCCTTCGAGCCAGCACCGCCATTCACTGTGATCATGGCTGATCATCCACTATCAGTATCCAGTTCCTGCCTTATCCCCATAACCTTTGATTCCGCTATCTTTAAGAGCTCTATCCATCTCTTTCTTGAAAGCATCCAGAGACTTGGCCTCCACAGCCTGCTGGGGCAGAGCATTCCATATATCCACCACTCTCTGGGTGAAAAAGTTTTTCCTCAACTCCGTTCTAAATGGCCTATCCCTTATTCTTAAACTGTGGCCTCTGGTTCTGGACTCACCCATCAGTGGGAACATGCTTCCTACCTCCAGCGTGTCCAATCCCTTAATAATCTTATATGTTTCAAAAAGCTCTCCTCTCAGCCTTCTAAATTCCAGAGTATACAAGCCCAGTTGCTCCAATCTTTCGACATATGACAGTCCCGCCATCCTGGGAATAAACCTTGTGAACTATGCTGCACTCCCTCAATAGCAAGAATATCCTTCCTCAAATTTGGAGACCAAAACTGTGCACAATACTCCAGGTGTGGTCTCACCAGGGCCCTGTACAGCTGCAGAAGGACCTCTTATACTCAAGTCCCCTTGTTATGAAGGCCAGCATGCCATTAGCTTTCTTCACTGCCTGCTGTACTTGCATGCTTGCTTTCAGTGACTGATATACAAGAACACCTAGATCTCGTTGTACTTCCCCTTTTCCTAACTTGACTCCGTTTAGATAATAATCTGCCTTCCTGTTCTTGCCACCAAAGTGAATAACCTCACATTTATCCACATCAAACTGCATCTGCCATGCATCTGCCCACTCACCCAGCCTGTCCAAGTCACCCTGCATTATCATAACATCCTTCTCACATTTCACACTGCCACCAAGCTTTGCGTCATCGGCAAATTTGCTAATGTTACTTTTAATTCCCTCATCTAAATCATTAATGTATATTGTAAACAGCTGCAGTCCCAGCACTGAACCCTGCGGTACCCCACTGGTCACCGCCTGCCATTCTGAAAGGGACCTGTTAATCGCTACTGTTTGTTTTCTGTCAGCCAGCCAATTTTCAATCCATGTCAGTACTCTGCCCCCAATACCATATGCCCTAATTTTGCCCACTAATCTCCTATGTGGGACTTTATCAAAGGCTTTCTGGAAGTCCAGGTACACTATATCCACTGGCTCTCCCTTGTCCATTTTCATGGTTACATCCTCAAAAAATTCCAGAAGATTAGTCAAGCACGATCTCCCCTTCGTAAATCCATGCTGACTTGGACTGATCCTGTTACTGCCATCTAGATGTGTCGTAATTTCATCTTTTATAATTGACTCCAGCATCTTTCCCACCACCAACGTCAGGCTAACTGGTCTATAATTCCCTGTTTCCTCTCTTCCTCCCTTCTTGAAGAGAGGGACAACATTAGCCACCCTCCAATCCACAGGAACTGATCCTGAATCTATCGAACATTGGAAAACGATTACCAATGCGTCCACGATTTCTAAAGCCACCTCCTTAAGTACCCTGGGATGCAGACCATCAGGTCCCGGGGACTTATCAGCCTTCAGACCCAACAGCCTATCCAACACCATTTCCTGCCTAATATAAATTTCCTTCAATTCATCCATTACCCTAGGTCCTTTGGCCACTATTATATCTGGGAGATTGTTTGTGTCTTCCCTAGTGAAGACAGATCCAAAGTACTTGTTCAACTCGTCTGCCATTTCCTTGTGCCCCATAATAAGTTCACCTGCTCCTGTCTTCAAGGGCCCAATTTTGGTCTTAACTATTTTTTTCCTTTTCACATACCTAAAGAAGCTTTTACTATCCTCCTTTATATTCTTCGCTAGTTTACCTTCGTACCTCATTTCTTCTCCACGTATTGCCTTTTTAGTTACCTTCTGTTGCTCTTTAAAAGTTTCCCAGTCCTCCGGCTTCCCACTCATCTTTGCTATGTTATACTTCTTCTCTTTTATTTTTATACTGTCCATTACTTCCCTTGTCAGCCACGGCCTCCCCTTACTCCCCTTAGGATCTTTCTTCCTCTTTGGAATGAACTGATCCTGCACCTTCCGCATTATTCCCAGAAACACTTGCCATTGCTGTTCCACTGTCATCCCTGCTAGGGTATTGTTCCATTGAACTTTGGCCAGCTCCTCCCTCATAGCACCATAGTTCCCTTTGTTCAACTGTAATACTGATACTTCCGAGTTTCCCTTCTCCCTCTCAAATTGTAGATTAAAACTTATCATATTATGGTCACTACCTCCTAATGGCTCTTTTACCTCGAGGTCCCTGATCAAATCCAATTCATTGCACAACACTAAATCTAGAATTGTGTTCTCTCTGGTAGGCTCCAGTACAAGTTGTTCTAAGAATCCATCTCGGAGGGACTCCACAAACTCCCTTTCTTGGGGTCCAGTACCAACCTGATTCTTCCAGTCTACCTGCATGATGAAATCTCCCATAACAACTGTAGCATTACCTTTGCGACATGCCAATTTTAACTCTTAATTCAACTTACACCCGACATCCAGACTACTGTTTGGGGCCTATAGATAAGTCCCATTAGGGTCTTTCTACCCTTAGAATATCTCAGTTCTATCCATACTGACTCTACGTCTCCTGATTCTATGTTCCCCCTCGCAAGGGACTGAATATCATTCCTCACCAACAGAGCCACCCCACCCCCTCTGCCCATCAGTCTGTCCTTTCGATAGGACGTATACCCTTGAATATTCATTTGCCAGGCCCTGTCCACTTGAAGCCATGTCTCTGTGATTCCCACAACATCATACTTACCAATTTCCAACTGAGCCTCAAGCTCATCCACTTTATTTCTTATACTCCGTGCATTCATATACAATACTTTTAATTCATTACTCCCTTCACCTCCCATATCAATTCCTATTACTGTACGATCCCTTCTTGAGCTTTCTGCTCTGTTGATTCTGCTGTCTTTCTGAACTTTTCTTATTCTCACTTTCCCTTTATCTCCATCCTTATGTTTCCAGTTCGTCCCCTCCCGCCCACCCACTACTTAGTTTAAACACACCCGTGTTGCAGAGGCAAACCTGCCTGCCAGAATGCTGGTGTCCCGCTTATTAAGGTGCAACCCGTCCCTTTTGTACAATTCATCCTTACCCCGAAACATACCCCAGTGGTCCAAGAATGTAAATCCTTGCTTCCTGCACCGGTTCCTCAGCCACACATTCAGATCCATTATCTTCCTGTTCTTGACCACTCCAGCACGGGGAACTGGAAGCAAACCGGAGATAACCACCCTGGAAGTCCTGCTTTTCAGTCTTCTTCCGAGTTCTCTGAAGTCGCGCTGTAGAATGTCTTTCCTCTTCTTCCCCACGTCATTTGTGCCAACATGCACCACCACTTCCGGACGTTCACCTTCACTCTTGAGGATTCCTTGTAATCAGTCCGTGATGTCCTGGATCCCAGCACCAGGGAGGCAACACACCATCCTTAAATCTCGCCTGTTGCCACAGAAACCCCTTTCTGTACCTCTCACTATACCCCTCCTCCAACATCCACTGGGCCCCCACCTTCCTCACAGAGCCCACACCCAACTCACACTGGATGCTCGCATCCCTCACACCCTCCAGACACCCACTGGGTTCCCACCCACGCTTGCACTCCCACTCCCTGACGCTCAGCTGACACCCACTGGATCCCCACCCTCCATCGTACACATCTCCCCTAATACCCGGTATGTCCCAGTGGTTCTCACTACCATCCAACCACTCCTCCCAACACCTACCAGTCCCTGTCCTCCTCCAAATTCACCTGTTTTGCTGGATAATTTATTGTACGATATAGCATTTAGAGAAATTATTTAGTTGCATAATGGGGTATTAGTATAAAATAATTAAAATTCCCAAGCCCTGTAAGAATTTTGTATGCTTCTCATTCATCTAAATCTTAGAGGGTGGGGGGTGGCAAGAAGAAGAGATAATGCTTGAAGGTTTATTTAACAAGAGTGGTGGAAATGTCAGGTTAAATAATTCTTGCACGTCACACACTGCATTTTGGTTTGCTGCCCTGTGATCTGCACCAAACAATTATTTCATGGCTGTTTCACACGTAACAACACATACAAAATGCTGGAGGAACTCAGCAGGCCAGGCAGCATCTAGGAAAAGAGTACAGTCGAGGTTTCGGGCTGAAACCCTGTGGCAGGACTACTGAGTTCCTCCGGCATTTTGTGTGTGTTGCTCTGATTTCCAGCACCCGCAGATTTTCCCTTGTCCCCCGCACCTCTTCCTCAGCCATAATCCATAATTCATCTGTACCATAATCCTACTCCTGCCCTGACTGGTATGTGACACAGAGAGTAATCCAGAGATTACCACCTCTCAGGTCCCATTTTGCAGCATTTTCCCTAACTCCCTGTACTCACTGCACAGAACATCTTATCCCTTTCTGCCAGTGTTCATCACAGCGTCTGGCTGCTCACTCTCCCGCTCGACAACTCTCTGCAGCTGGTTTGAGATATGTTGGACCCTAGCACCTGGGAAGCAACACACTATCCTGGCTTCACTTTTGTGGCCACAGAATCTCCTGTCTGACCCCTAACTATCAAGTCTCCTATCACTATCGCTCTGCCCGACGTTACCCTTCCCTGCTGGGCCTCAGAGCCAGTCACAGTGCCACTAGCCTGGCTGCTACCACTGTGCCCTGGAAGGTCATCGACCACCCCCCCCCAGCAGTATTCAAAAGAGGTACACCTTTTACTGAAGGAATGGCCCCAGAGGAACCCTGCACTAACTGCTTACTCCCCGTACTTCTCCTGGCGGTCATCCATCGACCATCTGAAGCCTGCACTCTAGGTGTGACCACCTCAGTAAAAGACTCTTCCAGGAAGTTTTCCGCCTCTTAGACGGCTCTGGGTGCATCCGGCTCCAGTTCCTTCACCTTGTCAGTCAGAGACTGACTGGGATTTAGAAATTCTTTTGAAATGTTTACCCTTTCACCTGTAATCCATGCCTAGTAGTTTTAGACTTGCCTACCTTGGGAAAAAGACTGTGAACATCCACCGTATCAATTCCCCTCTTGATTTTATAAATCTGTGTAAGATCATCCCTCATCCTTCTGTGCTCCAACAAAGTAAAATCTATTACTGTTCTATTGTCCGCTGAGGGCTAGATCTGTGGTATTGAAGTCTGATGACCCAGGTCTGTACAGGAAAACCAGGTACAACTTGCAGAGGGCTACTTCAAGAGCAAAGGACCAATTCCAAATGAGGCTGGAGGCAGAATTGGATGCAAGACAACTCTGGCAGAGTTTGCAGGCCATTACTTCCTACAAAGTGAAACCCAACATCGTGAATGGCAGTGACAAGCTCAACACCTTTTATGCTCGCTTTGAAAGGGAGAGTAAAACTACATCAATGAGGATTCCTGAAGCACCCAGAGACACTGTAATCTGTCTCAGAGGCCACAGGCCCCAATGGAGTGTGCGGTAGGGCTCTGAAAACCTGTGCCAATCAACTGGTGGGGATGTTCAAAGACATTTTCAGTCTCTCACTGCCACAGACAGAAGTTCCCAACTGCTTCAAAAGGACAACAATTATACCAGTGCAGGGTGAGCTGCCTTAACGACTATCATTCAGAAGCACTCACATCTCCCTTGATGAAGTGCTTTCAGAGGTTGGTTGTGGTGTCACTACGTACAGATAGGGCTCAAGTACGGAGCAAGAGACACTAAAGTGGGTCGATAGTTCACAGACTTCAATGTGAACTGAGTTAAAAGGGTAAAGGAAAACATTAAACACTAGGCCAAACAGGGCCATTAATGAAAACTCTCAAAATGGAAAACGAAGCCTACACTGCGGCTGAAGTGAGTAACTAAATATAAAATGAATACTGCTAGTCTTAGAGTCATTTGACTCGACAGTCCAATTTCTCAGGCAAGGCCAAACGCAAGCAGGCAGCGAAACTTTGCTGTGCTGAGTTCAAGTCTCAAAAAGCACTACAACAGAAAGAATGGAGTTAAATACTATCACAGTGAAATAATAATCAGCTGATACATGAGTATTCACTAGCGCAATTGCCGGATCTACTGCGCTGCTGAATCTATGGTTGTGACAGGGCCCCCCTCTGCAGGCGCAGCCCCTGGGCCACCACAGACCTGTGTCTGCTGAAAGTCCCAAATCAGCGACTTCTCCAAGATGTCCTTTGCTGGGATCCAAGTACGTTCTTCTGGGCCATACCCTTCCCAGTCCACAAGGCACTGGACCTTACCACGTACCCAGCGACATGCCAGGAGGCGCCGCACAGTATAGACAAGGGAACCATCTACTAGGTGGGGAGGAGAGGGAGGTGGGGTGACTGGGGCCAGGGGAGAGGTAGTAACCGGCTTGAGCTGGGAAACATGGAATACTGTGTGATTCTTCAATGATGCTGAAAGTTGCAATCTATACGACAACTTGTTGACAGCTTTTTCCACTACAAACGGTCCCACGTAGCGTGGAGCCAATTTGCAGCTCTTGACTTTCAGGGGAAGATCCCTTGACCTCCTTTCCTGGCTCGAATGGCCTTACCTGTCGACGGAGTCTATTAGCCTGCTGGTAATGCTGTTTCTGGGCGTGCAGCAGAGAAGCTTTGGCTCGTCTCCAGGTGCACTTGTAGCACTGGATCAGCTGTTCAGCAGCAAGATCTCCTACCTCGATCTCCTGATCATGGAAGAGAAGGGGCTGGAATCCCTTCTGGCATTCAACAGGAGACATACCTGTGGAAGACGACTGGCGATTATTGTGGATGATCTTTCCCCAAACCAATGGGAGCTCCAGGACGTGGGGTTGGAAGAGGCACGACAGCGCAGAGTTGTCTCCAACTCCTGGTTCACTCTCTCAGTCTGGCCATTGGATTGGGGGTTGAACCCAGACGAGAGACTGGCTGTGGCTCCTACAAGAGAGCAGAAAGCCTTCCAAAAGCAGGGAGTGAACTGTGGTCCATGATCAGAAACTATGTCTTGTGGAAAGCCATGGAACTGGAACACATGTTGAATCATGAGTGTGGCAATCTCACGAGCTGATGGGAGCTGGGGGCAGGGTAGGGGAATGAAATGAACATATATATACTTAATTCAATTCAGTATTTTTTCTATTATTATGTATTGCATTGTACTCCTGCTGCAAAAATAACAAGTTTCAGCATAAGACCATTAGAAATAGGAGCAGAAATAGGCCATTCAGCCCATTGAGTCTGCTCCATCCTGCTATCAAGGCTGATCCTGGATCCGATTCAACCACATACAGCTGCCTTCTCACCATCTCCTTTTATCCCTGACTAAGAATATATAGAGTTAGGAAGGGAGTTGAGAAAAAGGACCGCAAAGGTTGTAATCTCGGGATTACTGCCTGTGCCACGCAACAGTGAGGTGGAGGATAAATGTGTGGCTGAGGGATTGGAGCAGGGGGCAGGAATTCAAGTTTTTGGATCATTGGGACCTCTTTTGGTGCAGGTGTGACCTGTACAAAAAGGACGGGTTACACTTGAATCCTAGGGGGACCAATATCCTGGCGGGGCAATTTGCGAGGGCTACTGAGGTGATTTTAAACTAGAATAGTTGGGGGGTGGGAATCAAATTAAAGAGACTAGGAGAAAGGAGGTTAGTTCACAAATAGAGAAAGCTAGTAGACAGTGTGTGAGGGAGGATAGGCAGGGGACAGAGATCAGGAGCATTCAGACCGAAGATGTAGGGGAGAAGGAAGGAAAAGATAACAAAGTTGTTTGCTCCATAAAGGATAAACAGAGAATAATAGGTGGAGAGTTTCTTAAATGCATCTATTTTAATGCTAGGAGCATTGTAAGAAAGGTGGATGGGCTTAGAGCATGGATTGATACCTGGAAATATGATGTTGTAGCTATTAGTGAAACGTGGTTGCAGGAGGGGTGTGATTGGTAACTAAATATTCCAGGATTTCGTTGCTTCAGGTGTGATAGAATAGGAGGGGCAAGAGGGGGAAGTGTTGCATTGCTTGTCAGATATTATATAACGGCGGTGCTCTGGCAGGATAGATTAGTGGACTCGTCTAGGGAGGCTATTTGGGTGGAATTGAGGAATAGGAAAGGTGTAGTGATGCTTATAGGGGTGTATTATAGACCACCTAATGAGGACCGAGAACTGGAGGAGCAAATTTGTAAGGACATAGCAGATATTTGTAGTAAGCACAAGGTTGCGATTGCGGGAGATTTTTATTTTCCACACATAGCTGGGAAGCTCATTCTGTAAAAGGGCTGGATGGTTTAGAGTTTGTCAAATGTGTGCAAGGTAGTTTTTAGCTGCAATACATAGAGGAACCAACTAGAGAAGGGGCAGTGTTGGATCTCCTGTTAGGGAATAAGATAGGTCAGGTGACGGAGGTATGTGTTGGGGAGCACTTCGGGTCCAGTGATCACAATACCGTTAGTTTCAATATAATTATGGAGAAGGATAGGACTGTACCCAGGGTTGAGATTTTTGATTGGAGAAAGGCTAACTTTGAGGAGATGCAAAAGGATTTAGAAGGAGTGGATTGGGACAATTTGTTTTATGGGAAGGATGTAATAGAGAAATGGAGGTAAATTAAAGGTGAAATTTTGAGGGCACAGGATCTTTATGTTCCTGTTAGGTTGAAAGGAAAGGTTAAAAGTTTGAGAGAGCCATGGTTTTCAAGGGATATAGGAAACTTGGTTCAGAAGAAGAGAGGTACTTACAAATATAAGCAGCTTGGAGTTAATGAGGTGCTCGAAGAATATAAAGAATGTAAGAAGAATCTTAAGAAAGAAATTAGAAAAGCTGAAAGAAGATACGAGGCTGCTTTGGCAAGTAAGGTGAAAATAAATCCAAAGGATTTCTACAGTTATATTAATAGTAAAAGGATAGTGAGGGATAAAATTGGTCCCTTAGAGAATCAGAGTGGATGGCTATGTGTGGAGCCAAAAGAGATGGGGGAGATTTTGAACAATTTCTTTTTTTCGGTATTCACGAAGGAGAAGGATATTGAATTGTGTAAGGTAAAGGAAACAAGAAGGGTAGTTATGGAAAGTATGATGATTAAAGAAGAGGAAGTACCGGCGCTTTTAAGGAATATAAAAGTGGATAAGTCTCTGGGTCAGGACAAGATATTCCCTAGAACCTTGAGGGAAGTTAGTGTGGAAATAGCAGGGGCTCTGACAGAAATATTTCAAATGTCATTAGAAACGGGGATGGTGCCAGAGGAGTGGCGTATTGCTCATGTGGTTCCATTGTCTAAAAAGGGTTCTAAGAGTAAACCTAGCAATTATCGACTTGTGAGTTTGACGTCAGTGGTGGGTAAATTGATGGAAAGTATTCTTAGAGATGGTATATATAATTAACTGGATAGACAGGGTCTGATTAGGAACAGTCAACATGGATTTGTGTGTGGAAGGTTATGCTTGACAAATCTTATTGAATTTTTTGATGAAGTTACTAGGAAAGTTGACGAGGGTAAAGTGGTGGATGTTGTCTATATGGACTTCAGTAAGGCCTTTGACAAGGTTCCAAACGGAAGGTTAGTTAGGAAGGTTCAATCGTTAGGCATTAATATCGGAGTAGTAAAATGGATTCAGCAGGGAGATGCCAGAGAGTAGTGGTGGATAACTTTGTGTCAGATTGGAGAATGGTGTGTAGCGGTGTGCCTCAAGGATCTGTACTGGGTCCAATGTTGTTTGTCATATATATTAACGATCTGGATGATGGGGTGTTAAATTGGATTAGTAAGTATGCAGATGATACTAAGATAGGTGGCGTTGTGGATAATGAAGTCGTTTTTCAAAGCTTGCAGAGAGATTTAGGCCAGTTAGAAGAGTGGGCTGAAAGATGGCAGATGGAGTTTAATGCTGAAAAATGTGAGGTACTACATTTTGGTAGGACTAATCAAAATAGGACATACATGGTAAATGGTAGGGCATTGAAGAATGCTGTAGAACAGAGGGATCTAGGAATAATGGTGCATAGTTCCCTGAAGGTGGAATCTCATGTGGATAGGATGGTGAAGAAAGCTTTTGGTATGCTGGCCTTTATTAATCAAAGCATTGAGTATAGAAGTTGGGATGCAATGTTGAAATTGTATAAGGCATTGGTGAGGCCAAATTTGGAGTATTGTGTACAGTTCTGGTCACCGAATTATAGGAAAGATGTCAATAAAATTGAGCGAGTCCAGAGGAGGTTTACTAAAATGTTGCCTGGGTTTCATCTCCTAAGTTACAGAGAAAGGTTGAACAAGTTAGGTCTTTATTATTTGGAGCGTAGAAGGTTGAGAGGGGACTTCATAGAGGTGTTTAAATTATGAGGGAGATTGATAGAGTTGACGTGGATAGGCTTTTTCCATTGAGAGTGGGGGAGATTCAAACAAAGGGACATGAGTTGAGAGTTAAAGGACAAAAGTTTAGGGGTAACATGAGGGGGAACTTCTTTACTCAGAGAGTGGTAGCTGTGTGGAACGAGCTTCCAGCAGAAGTGGTTTAGGCAGGTTCAATGTTGTCGTTTAAAGTTAAATTGGATAGATATATGGACAGGAAGGGAATGGAGGTTGGTGGGACTAGGTGAGAGTCGGAGTTCGGCACGGACTAGAAGGGCCAAGATGGCCTGTTTCCGTGCTGTAATTGTTATATGGTTAACCTCTTCATTCCCGGAATCATCCTCGTGAACCTCCCCTGGATTCTTTCCAATGACAACACATTGTTTCAAAGTTAAGGGCCCAAAGCTGTTGACATACTCCAAGTGTGGCCTCGCTAGTGTCTTATAAAGCTTTAGCACTGTCTCCTTGCTTTCACGACAGATGCCGATTCTGATTCTGAAGCTTCATTTAACTACACCAAACATAACTTGCCAGGCTGACATTCTCTAACAAATTCACTATTCATCAAGAGGCTTCTAATTCTGTTCTTTATTGTTATTTCCAAGCAAGATTAAGCTGACTGTCCTATAATTACCTGGTGCACTTCTACAATATATTTTGAAGAAACATAATATTTGAAATTCTCTATAAGCCCTATCTATACCAGTGAATGTTAGGGATACCATGCCAACGACTCCGCAATTCCCATCCATATTTTCCTCAGCAGCCCATGGTGCAATGCAATTGGACCCAGAGAATTTATCTACTTTAAGTAAGAATTGTTATGCATTTTTGATATTTCATATTTGCAAAAAGTGGAATATCAGATACCACAAATATCATAGTCGGAAAATATTGCCATTTTGAAGTCATGGTAATAGGAATTCATATGATGCAACACAAATCAATCACCAAGTAATGGTATTCAAGCAATCAGAAACCACGCTAAGCTTTGATCTCTTACCTCAGTCATCCACTCTTCGAAGGTTCTTTTCCATGTTCCTGGTTTCTCCAAGTATAGATAAGTGTCAAAAAGAATCAGATACATGTACCTCTATAGGTATTGCAGACTACGCAAATGTAAGATTTCTGCAGTCTCTTTATCTTTAGCTCCTTTTGACTGTAATAATAATAAAAAATAATTATTTGAAAAGGTATCCATAGTGATTAATAAATATTGCATAATCAATGTTCAACCATGTACCAGTTTTACTAACAGCTCTCCTGTGGTATTTTATAGATGTTCAGTTGTTCTCACCTTCAAGATGGTTTGCAAGAAGTCTTCCTTGAGACTCTTAAGTAAGTTTCTTTGATTGATGTATCATAATCTCTTTGCTCATTACCCCAAACCAGAATAAATTCCTTTCCCTCACACTTCAGTTTGTGTGGTTTTCTCAGAACCTTTCATACATTTTTTTAGTTCACGTGAGACTAAGAAGTACGGCCATCACAATAACTTTCAACAATATTTTCCTTGTGATATATCCCACCATGGTAATTAACAAAAACGGCCACCAATTCTAACAGTTAATAACTATGTGATATGATTCAAGACTTAGAAAGGTATTGAAAGGTTAAAGACATGGATCTGTTAATGGAAAATTGTGATTAACGAATATAATTCTGTTGAAAAAGTGGAAGACTGGATGGATGAAAGAAAAGCAGTCAAAGCTGTAACTACTCAGAAGTGCCCAGCTCTTGGTGTCCTGAGGCCCTACAGCCACTGTACACTATCAATTATCCAATCTTTTACATTCTCTGTCTCACTCAGGTGCAGAGAATGGATTCTCCGACTTCATTTGTCTAAATCAGGGGTTCCCAACCTTTTTTATGGCGTAGACCCTTACTATTAATCATTGGATCTGTGGAGCTCAGGTTGGGAACCCCTGGTCTAAACTGAGATGCACACAAATTCTGTGCTTACAGTTCAAACTAATGTTCACAGAAATATGATATAGAGAAGCAGCTAAAATGTTGGCTGCGAGTCGAAATGTCTGATTTGCTACAATCTGTCGTCTGCAGCTTATATTTAACTCTACTTTAGTGTCACTCCTCACAATTCCTTGACAGTCATGGTCACTCCATCGCAGTAAAGATAATAATGGAAAACAACGAAATGTCAAGTTTTCACATATATCAGTTCTGTACTCCAAATAATTGTGCTTGTTCAGTGATCAGGTCTGTTATATTTGATTTATTTTGCCAACCTGTAGTCCTTAATCTGCCTTAAACTCAAGAACCAAAGATCATCAGATTTGAATGCTGAATGAATTCTTATTAGCTGCAAAAGTAAGGATAATTTGTCATATTCAGAACTAGCTTTATCTGACGATCCCTGAGTTGAAAGGCAAAACGAATAAGTACGATTAGATTTCCACCACAAGAAGTGAGGTTCTGATTTGCAAATAAACATTTCAGGACAGACTCTTTTTTTCAACAAATGTCAAGTGCCGTAAGTTATTTTAACTTGCAATTCCCAGCTTATATGTATATTTGATCACATCTGCTGGGGAAGTATTGTACCGAAAAAGCCAAGGTCAAGCTAAGGGATGAGGAGGAGTTTCTTCTCTCGAATGGTTCTTTATCATTGGAATTCCAGATATATGGGCGTTTGGAGCATCAAAGGTTATGAGAATAAGACAGGAAACTCAGATCAGAACAGAAAGGAATATTGTGCATTCGTGGAGCAAGCTCAGGGGATGGGTTTGACATACACTTGGCTCCTACTTCTTACTTTTCCGTGCTCTTCAGGAACAATGTGTGCAAACACAAACAAAACACAACAGTGGCAGAACACGGTGGGTCAAGCAGCAGCGGTGCAGGCAAAACGTGGAAGCTGAAGTTTCAGAACAAAACCCTGTATCAGGATTGAGAGGGAAGAGGAAAGGCTGCCAATTTTAGTAGCACATGGAAGGAGTGGGCTATGAGGAACCAGATGGAGAGGGGATTGAAACAGGGTGTGGGTGAGGCATGGGGTACGCAACAGGAAAGGTAAAGAATGAGAAGAAATAACTAGGTGGTTAGGTAAGTGTGGAGGGAGAAGATGTGGGACTTGGGGTTGGAGAAGATGTGGGACTTGGGGTTGGAGAAGACATACAGCTTGGGGTTGGAGAAGACGTGGGACTTGGGGTTGGCGAAGAGGTGGGACTTGGCGTAGGAGAAGAGGTGGGACTTACGGTTGGAGAAGAGGTGAGACTTGGGGTTGGAGAAGACGTGGGATGGGGTTGGAGAAGACGTGTGGTTTGGGGTTGGAGATGACGTGGGACTTGAGGTTGAAGAAGATGTGGCACTTGGGTTTGGAGAAGATGTTCGGCTTGGGGTTGGAGAAGATGTGGGATTTGGGGTTGGAGAAGAGGTGGGACTTGGAGTTGGAGAAGAGGTGCGGCCTGGGGTTGGAGAAGACGTGGGATTTGTGGTTGGAGAAGACGTGGGATTTGTGGTTGGAGAAGACGTGGGACTTGGGGTTGGAGAAGACGTGGGACTTGGGGTTGGAGAAGACGTGGGACTTGGGGTTGGAGAAGACGTGGGACTTGGGTTGGCAAATACATGAGACTTGGGGTTGGAGAAGAGGTGGGACTTGGGGTTGGAGAAGATGTGGCATTTGGGGTTGGAAAAGACGTGGGACTTGGGGTTGGCGAAGATGTGGGACTTGGGGTTGGCGAAGACGTGGGACTTGCAGTTGGAGAAGACGTGGGATTTGCGGTTGGAGAAGACGTGGGACTTGGGGTTGGCGAAGACGTGGGACTTGCAGTTGGAGAAGACGTGGGACTTGGGGTTGGAGAAGACGTGGGACTTGGGTTGGCAAATACATGAGACTTGGGGTTGGAGAAGAGGTGGGACTTGGGGTTGGAGAAGATGTGGCATTTGGGGTTGGAAAAGACGTGGGACTTGGGGTTGGCGAAGACGTGGGACTTGGGGTTGGCGAAGACGTGGGACTTGGGGTTGGCGAAGACGTGGGACTTGGGGTTGGCGAAGACGTGGGACTTGGGGTTGGCGAAGAGGTGGGACTTGGCGTTGGAGAAGAGGTGGGACTTGGCGTAGGAGAAGAGGTGGGACTTACGGTTGGAGAAAGGTGAGACTTGCGGTTGGAGAAGACGTGGGACGGGGTTGGAGAAGACGTGTGGTTTGGGGTTGGAGATGACGTGGGACTTGAGGTTGAAGAAGATGTGGCACTTGGGTTTGGAGAAGATGTTCGGCTTGGGGTTGGAGAAGATGTGGGATTTGCGGTTGGAGAAGACGTGGGACTTGGGGTTGGCGAAGACGTGGGACTTGCAGTTGGAGAAGACGTGGGACTTGGGGTTGGAGAAGACGTGGGACTTGGGGTTGGAGAAGACGTGGGACTTGGGGTTGGAGAAGACGTGGGACTTGGGTTGGCAAATACATGAGACTTGGGGTTGGAAAAGACGTGGGACTTGGGGTTGGCGAAGACGTGGGACTTGGGGTTGGCGAAGAGGTGGGACTTGGCGTTGGAGAAGAGGTGGGACTTGGCGTAGGAGAAGAGGTGGGACTTACGGTTGGAGAAAGGTGAGACTTGCGGTTGGAGAAGACGTGGGACGGGGTTGGAGAAGACGTGTGGTTTGGGGTTGGAGATGACGTGGGACTTGAGGTTGAAGAAGATGTGGCACTTGGGTTTGGAGAAGATGTTCGGCTTGGGGTTGGAGAAGATGTGGGATTTGCGGTTGGAGAAGACGTGGGACTTGGGGTTGGCGAAGACGTGGGACTTGCAGTTGGAGAAGACGTGGGACTTGGGGTTGGAGAAGACGTGGGACTTGGGTTGGCAAATACATGAGACTTGGGGTTGGAAAAGACGTGGGACTTGGGGTTGGCGAAGACGGACTTGGGGTTGGCGAAGACGTGGGACTTGGGGTTGGCGAAGAGGTGGGACTTGGCGTTGAAGAAGATGTGGCACTTGGGTTTGGAGAAGATGTTCGGCTTGGGGTTGGAGAAGATGTGGGATTTGGGGTTGGAGAAGAGGTGGGACTTGGAGTTGGAGAAGAGGTGCGGCCTGGGGTTGGAGAAGACGTGGGATTTGGGGATGGACAACATCATGCGCACAACCCTCATCACCATCCAGGACATCATCTATGGCACAACCCTCATCACCATCCAGGACATCATCAACGGCACAACCCTCACCACCACACAGGACATCATCATGGGCACAACTCTCACCACCATCCAGGACATCATCAAGGGCACAACACTCACCACCATCCAGGATATCATCTTGGGCACAACCATCATCACCAGCCAGGACATCAAGGGCACAACCCTCACCACCATCCAGGACATCATCAAGGCACAATCTTCACCACCATCCAGGACATCATCAAAGGGGAAACGCTCATCACCATCCAGGACATCATCAAGGGCACAACGCTCACCAGCACCAGGACATCATAATGAGCACAACCATAAACCACCATCCAAGACAACATCAAGGGCACAACCCTCATCACCATCCAGGACATCATCAATGGCACAACCCTCATCACCATCCAGGACATCATTAATGGCACAACCCTCACAACCATCCACGACATCATCAAGGGCACAACCCTCACCACCATCCAGGACATCATCATGGGCACAACCATAAACCACCATCCAGGTCATGATTATGATCACAACCCTCACCACCATCCAGGACATCATCATGTGCACAACCATCACCAGCACATCATCCTGGGCACAACCATAAACCACCACCCAGGACATCATCATGGGCACAACCCTCACCATAATCCAGGACATCATCATGGGAACAATGATAAACCACCATCCAGGACATCATCATGGGCACAACCCTCATCACCATCCAGGATTTTATCAGTGGCACAACGCTCACCACATTCCAGGACATCATCATGGGCACATCCATAAACCACCATCCAGGACGTCATCATGGGCACAAAAAACAACAGCATCCAGGACAGCATCATGGGCACAACGCTCACCACCATCCAGGACAGCAAGGACACAACCCTCACCACCATCCACGACATTATCATGGGCACAACCATAAACCAGGATCCAGGACATCATCATGGGCACATCCATAAACCACCATCCAGGACATCATCATAGGCACAGCCAGCTTCAGTATCCAGGACAGCATCATGGGCACAACCCTCACCACCAACCAGGACATCATCATGGGCACATCCCTCGCCACCATCAAGATCATCAAGGGCACAATCTTCGCCACCATCCAGGATATCACCAAAGGAGCAACCCTCACCACCATCCAGGACATCATCACTGGCACAACCATAGGCCACCATCCAGGACATGATTAAGGGCACAACCCTCACCACCCTCCAGGACATCACCATGTGCACAAACCTCACCACCATCCAGGTCATCATCATGGTCACAACCCTCACAAGCAGCAGCACATCATTATGGGCACAACCATAAACCACCATCCAGGACATCATCATGATTACAACCCTCACCCTCTTCCAGGACATCATAATTGGCACAACAATAAACAACCATCCAGGACATCATCATGGGCACAACCCTCATCACCATCCAGGACATCATCATGGGCACAACCCTCACAACCATCCAGGACATCATCATCGGCACATCCATAAAACACGATCCAGGACATCATCATGGGCACATCCAAAAACACCATCCAGGACATCATCAAGGGCACAACCCTCACCACCATCCAGGACATCATCATGGGCACAATCTTCTCCACCATCAAGGACATCATCAAGGGCACAACCATCATCACCATCCAGGATATCACCATGGGCACAACCATCATCACCATTCAGGACATCATCAAGGGCACAACCCTCACCATCATAATGGGCACAACCCTCACTGCCACCCAGAACATCATCAACGGCACAACCATAAACAACCATCCAATCTTCGCCACAACCAAACTTCGCCACCATCCAGGACATCATCAAAGGGGCAAACCTCACCACCATCCAGGACACCATCACTGGCACAACCATAGGCCACCATCCAGGACATCGTTAAGGGCACAACCCTCACCACCATCCAGGACATCATCATGGGCACATCCATAAACCACCATCCAGGACGTCATCATGGGCACAAAAAACAACAGCATCCAGGACAGCATCATGGGCACAACGCTCACCACCATCCAGGACACCAAGGGCACAACCCTCATCACCATCCACGACATTATCATGGGCACAACCATAAACCAGGATCCAGGACATCATCATGGGCACATCCATAAACCACCATCCAGGACATCATCATGGGCACAACCAGCTTCAGTATCCAGGACAGCATCATGGGCACAACCCTCACCACCAACCAGGACATCATCATGGGCACATCCCTCACCACTATCAAGATCATCAAGGGCACAATCTTCGCCACCATCCAGGATATCATCAAAGGGTCAACCCTCACCACCATCCAGGACATCATCACTGGTACAACCATAGGCCACAATCCAGGACATGATTAAGGGCACAACCCTCACCACCATCCAGGACATCACCATGGGCACAACCCTCATCACCATCCAGGACATCATCAACGGCACAACCCTCACCACCATCCAGGACATCATCATGGGCACATCCATAAAACACAATCCAGGACATCATCATGGGCACATCCAAAAACCACCATCCAGGACATCATCATGGGCACAACCATCATCAGCATCCAGGACAGCATCATGGGCACAATCCTCACCAACATCCAGGACATCATCAAGGCACAATCTTCACCACCATCCAGGACATCATCAAAGGGGAAACGCTCATCACCATCCAGGACATCATCAAGGGCACAACGCTCACCAGCACCAGGACATCATAATGAGCACAACCATAAACCACCATCCAAGACAACATCAAGGGCACAACCCTCATCACCATCCAGGACATCATCAATGGCACAACCCTCATCACCATCCAGGACATCATTAATGGCACAACCCTCACAACCATCCACGACATCATCAAGGGCACAACCCTCACCACCATCCAGGACATCATCATGGGCACAACCATAAACCACCATCCAGGTCATGATTATGATCACAACCCTCACCACCATCCAGGACATCATCATGTGCACAACCATCACCAGCACATCATCCTGGGCACAACCATAAACCACCACCCAGGACATCATCATGGGCACAACCCTCACCATAATCCAGGACATCATCATGGGAACAATGATAAACCACCATCCAGGACATCATCATGGGCACAACCCTCATCACCATCCAGGATTTTATCAGTGGCACAACGCTCACCACATTCCAGGACATCATCATGGGCACATCCATAAACCACCATCCAGGACGTCATCATGGGCACAAAAAACAACAGCATCCAGGACAGCATCATGGGCACAACGCTCACCACCATCCAGGACAGCAAGGACACAACCCTCACCACCATCCACGACATTATCATGGGCACAACCATAAACCAGGATCCAGGACATCATCATGGGCACATCCATAAACCACCATCCAGGACATCATCATAGGCACAGCCAGCTTCAGTATCCAGGACAGCATCATGGGCACAACCCTCACCACCAACCAGGACATCATCATGGGCACATCCCTCGCCACCATCAAGATCATCAAGGGCACAATCTTCGCCACCATCCAGGATATCACCAAAGGAGCAACCCTCACCACCATCCAGGACATCATCACTGGCACAACCATAGGCCACCATCCAGGACATGATTAAGGGCACAACCCTCACCACCCTCCAGGACATCACCATGTGCACAAACCTCACCACCATCCAGGTCATCATCATGGTCACAACCCTCACAAGCAGCAGCACATCATTATGGGCACAACCATAAACCACCATCCAGGACATCATCATGATTACAACCCTCACCCTCTTCCAGGACATCATAATTGGCACAACAATAAACAACCATCCAGGACATCATCATGGGCACAACCCTCATCACCATCCAGGACATCATCATGGGCACAACCCTCACAACCATCCAGGACATCATCATCGGCACATCCATAAAACACGATCCAGGACATCATCATGGGCACATCCAAAAACACCATCCAGGACATCATCAAGGGCACAACCCTCACCACCATCCAGGACATCATCATGGGCACAATCTTCTCCACCATCAAGGACATCATCAAGGGCACAACCATCATCACCATCCAGGATATCACCATGGGCACAACCATCATCACCATTCAGGACATCATCAAGGGCACAACCCTCACCATCATAATGGGCACAACCCTCACTGCCACCCAGAACATCATCAACGGCACAACCATAAACAACCATCCAATCTTCGCCACAACCAAACTTCGCCACCATCCAGGACATCATCAAAGGGGCAAACCTCACCACCATCCAGGACACCATCACTGGCACAACCATAGGCCACCATCCAGGACATCGTTAAGGGCACAACCCTCACCACCATCCAGGACATCATCATGGGCACATCCATAAACCACCATCCAGGACGTCATCATGGGCACAAAAAACAACAGCATCCAGGACAGCATCATGGGCACAACGCTCACCACCATCCAGGACACCAAGGGCACAACCCTCATCACCATCCACGACATTATCATGGGCACAACCATAAACCAGGATCCAGGACATCATCATGGGCACATCCATAAACCACCATCCAGGACATCATCATAGGCACAACCAGCTTCAGTATCCAGGACAGCATCATGGGCACAACCCTCACCACCAACCAGGACATCATCATGGGCACATCCCTCACCACCATCAAGATCATCAAGGGCACAATCTTCGCCACCATCCAGGATATCATCAAAGGGTCAACCCTCACCACCATCCAGGACATCATCACTGGTACAACCATAGGCCACAATCCAGGACATGATTAAGGGCACAACCCTCACCACCATCCAGGACATCACCATGGGCACAACCCTCATCACCATCCAGGACATCATCAACGGCACAACCCTCACCACCATCCAGGACATCATCATGGGCACATCCATAAAACACAATCCAGGACATCATCATGGGCACATCCAAAAACCACCATCCAGGACATCATCATGGGCACAACCATCATCAGCATCCAGGACAGCATAATGGGCACAATCCTCACCAACATCCAGGACACCATCATGGGCACAACACTCATCACCATCCTGGACATCAAGGGCACAACCCTCACCACCATCCAGCACATCATCATGGGCACAACCCTCAACACCATCCAGGACATCATCATGGGCACAACCCTCATCACCATCCAGGACATCATCATGGGCACAACCCTCATCACCATCCAGGACATCATCATGGGCACAACCCTCATCACCATCCAGGACATTATCAAGTGCACAACCCTCACCACCATCCAGGACATCATCACAGGCACAACCATAAGCCACCATCCAGGACATCATCATGATCACAACCCTCACCCTCTTCCAGGACATCATTATTGGCACAACAATAAACAACCATCCAGGACATCATTATGGGCACAACCCTCATCACCATCCAGGACATCATCATGGGCACAACCCTCATCACCATCCAGGACATCATCATGGGCACAACCGTCACCACCATCCAGGACATCATCATGGGCACATCCATAAAATACGATCCAGGACATCATCATGGGCACATCCAAAAACCACCATCCAGGACATCATCATGATCACAACCCTCACCACCATCCAGGATATCATCATGGGCACAATCCTCACCACCATCCAGACATCATCAAAGGGTCAACCCTCACCACCATCCAGGACATCATCACGGGCACAACCATAAGCCACCATCCAGGACATCATTAAGTGCACAAACCTCACCACCATCCAGGTCATCATCATGGTCATAACCCTCACAAGCACCAGGACATCATAATTGGCACAACAATAAACAACCATCCAGGACATCATCAAGGGCACAACCCTCATCACCATCCAGGACATCATCAATGGCACAACCCTCATCACCATTCAGGACATCATTAATGGCACAACCCTCACCACCATCCACGACATCATCAAGGGCACAACCCTCACCAGCATCCAGGACATCATCATGGGCACAATCATAAACCACCATCCAGGTCATCATTATGATCACAACCCTCACCAGCTTCCAGGACATCATCATGGGCACATCCCTCACCACCATCAAGAACATCATCAAGGGCACAATCTTCGCCACCATCCAGGACATCATCAAAGGGGCAAACCTCACCACCATCCAGGACACCATCACTGGCACAACCATAGGCCACCATCCAGGACATCATTAAGGCCACAACCCTCACCACCATCGAGGACATCATCATGTGCACAACCCTCACCAGCACCAGGACATCATCCTGGGCACAACCATAAACCACCACCCAGGACATCATCATGGGCACAACCCTCACCATAATCCAGGACATCATCATGGGAAGAATGATAAACCACCATCCAGGACATCATCATGGGCACAACCCTCATCACCATCCAGGATTTCATCAGTGGCACAACCCTCACCACATTCCAGGACACCATCATGGGCACATCCATAAACCACCATCCAGGACGTCATCATGGGCACAAAAAACAACAGCATCCAGGACAGCATCATGGGCACAACGTTCACCACCATCCAGGACAGCAAGGACACAACCCTCACCACCATCCACGACATTATCATGGGCACAACCATAAACCAGGATCCAGGACATCATCATGGGCACATCCATAAACCACCATCCAGGACATCATCATAGGCACAACCAGCTTCAGTATCCAGGACAGCATCATGGGCACAACCCTCACCACCAACCAGGACATCATCATGGGCACATCCCTCACCACCATCAAGATCATCAAGGGCACAATCTTTGCCACCATCCAGGATATCATTAAAGTGGCAACCCTCACCACCATCCAGGACATCATCACTGGCACAACCATAGGCCACCATCCAGGACATGATTAAGGGCACAACCCTCACCACCATCCAGGACATCACCATGTGCACAAACCTCACCACCATCCAGGTCATCATCATGGTCACAACCCTCACAAGCACCAGGACATCATCGTGTGCACAACCATAAACAACCATCCAGGACATCATCATGATTGCAACCCTCACCCTCTTCCAGGACATCATAATTGGCACAACAATAAACAACCATCCAGGACAACATCATGGGCACAACGCTGACCACCATCCAGGACACCAAGGGCACAACCCTCATCACCATCCACGACATTATCATGGGCACAACCATAAACCAGGATCCAGGACATCATCATGTGCACATCCATAAACCACCTTTTAGGACATCATCATAGGCACAACCAGCTTCAGTATCCAGGACAGCATCATGGGCACAACCCTCACCACCAACCAGGACATCATCATGGGCACATCCCTCACCACCATCAAGATCATCAAGGGCACAATCTTCGCCACCATCCAGGATATCATCAAAGGGTCAACCCTCACCACCATCCAGGACATCATCACTGGTACAACCATAGGCCACAATCCAGGACATGATTAAGGGCACAACCCTCACCACCATCCAGGACATCACCATGGGCACAACCCTCATCACCATCCAGGACATCATCAACGGCACAACCCTCACCACCATCCAGGACATCATCATGGGCACATCCATAAAACACAATCCAGGACATCATCATGGGCACATCCCTCACCACCATCAAGATCATCAAGGGCACAATCTTTGCCACCATCCAGGATATCATTAAAGTGGCAACCCTCACCACCATCCAGGACATCATCACTGGCACAACCATAGGCCACCATCCAGGACATGATTAAGGGCACAACCCTCACCACCATCCAGGACATCACCATGTGCACAACCCTCACCACCATCCAGGACATCACCATGGGCACAACCCTAAAACAAAATCTAGGACACCATCATGGGCACATTCAAAAACCACCATCCAGGACATCATCATGGGCACAACCATCATCAGCATCCAGGACAGCATCATGGGCACAACCCTCACCAACATCCAGGACAGCATCATGGGCACAACACTCATCACCATCCTGGACATCATGGGCACAACCCTCAACACGATCCAGGACATCATCATGGGCACAAACCTCATCACCATCCAGGACATCATCATGGGCACAACCCTCATCACCATCCAGGACATCATCATGGGCACAACCCTCATCACCATCCAGGATATCATCATGGGCACAACCCTCATCACCATCCAGGACATTATCAAGGGCACAACCCTCACCACCATCCAGGACATCATCACGGGCACAACCATAAGCCACCATCCAGGACATCATTAAGTGCACAAACCACACCACCATCCAGGTCATCATCATGGTCACAACCCTAACAAGCACCAGGACATCATCATGGGCACAACCATAAACCACCATCCAAGACATCATCATGATCACAACCCTCACCCTCTTCCAGGACATCATTATTAGCACAACAATAAACAACCATCCAGGACATCATCATGGGCACAACCCTCATCACCATCCAGGACATCATCATGGGCACAACCGTCACCACCATCCAGGATATCATCATGGGCACAATCTTCTCCACCATCCATGACATCATGATGGGCACAACCTTCACCACCAAAGACATCATCAATGGCACAATCTTCACCACCATCAAGGACATCATCAAGGGCACAACCATCATCACCATCCAGGACATCATCAAGGGCACAACCCTCAACACCATCCAGGACATCATCATGTGCACAACCATAAACCACCATCCAGGACATCATCATGATCAAAACCCTCACCACCAGCCAGGATATCATCATGGGCACAACCCTCAGCACCATTAAGGACATCATCAAGGGCACAATCGTCACCACCATCCAGACATCATCAAAGGGTCAACCCTCACCACCATCCAGGACATCATCACGGGCACAACCATAAGCTACCATCCAGGACATCATTAAGTGCACAAACCTCACCACCATCCAGGTCATCATCATGGTCATAACCCTCACAAGCACCAGGAAATCATCATGGGCACAACCATAAACCACCATCCAGGACATCATCATGGGCACATCCATATACCACCATCCAGGACATCATCATGGGCACATCCATATACCACCATCCAGGACATCATCATGGGCACAACCATAAACCACCATACAGGACATCATCATAGGCACAACCCTCAGAACCATCCAGGACATCATCATGAGCACAACCCTTACCACAATCCAGGACATCATCACGGGAACAACGATAAACCACCATCCAAGACATCGTCATGGGCACATCCATAAACCACCATGGAGGATATCATCTTGCGCACAACAATCAACAGCATGCAGGACAGCATCATGGGCACAACACTCACCACCATCCTGGACATCAAGGGCACAACCCTCACCACCATCCAGCACATCATCATGGGCACAACCCTCAACACCATCCAGGACATCATCACGGGCACAACCATAAGCTACCATCCAGGACATCATTAAGTGCACAAACCTCACCACCATCCAGGTCATCATCATGGTCATAACCCTCACAAGCACCAGGAAATCATCATGGGCACAACCATAAACCACCATCCAGGACATCATCATGGGCACATCCATATACCACCATCCAGGACATCATCATGGGCACAACCATAAACCACCATACAGGACATCATCATAGGCACAACCCTCAGAACCATCCTGGACATCATCATGAGCACAACCCTTACCACAATCCAGGACATCATCACGGGAACAACGATAAACCACCATCCAAGATATCGTCATGGGCACATCCATAAACCACCATGGAGGATATCATCTTGCGCACAACAATCAACAGCATCCAGGACAGCATCATGGGCACAATACTCACCACCATCCTGGACATCAAGGGCACAACCCTCACCACCATCCAGCACATCATCATGGGCACAACCCTCAACACCATCCAGGACATCATCATGTGCACAACCATAAACCACCATCCAGGATATCATCATGGGCACAACCCTCAGCACCATTAAGGACATCATCAAGGGCACAACCCTCAGCACCATTAAGGACATCATCAAGGGCACAATCCTCACCACCAACCAGACATCATCAAAGGGTCAAGCCTCACCACCATCCAGGACATCATCACGGGCACAACCATAAGCCACCATCCAGGACATCATTAAGTGCACAAACCTCACCACCATCCAGGTCATCATCATGGTCACAACCCTCACAAGCACCAGCACATCATCATGGGCACAACCAAAAACCACCATCCAGGACATCATCAAGGGCACAATCTTCTCCACCATCCATGACATCATCATGGGCACAACCCTCACCACCAAAGACATCATCAACGGCACAATCTTCACCACCATCAAGGACATCATCAAGGGCACAACCATCATCACCATCCAGGACATCATCAAGGGCACAACCCTCAACTCCATCCAGGACATCATAATGTGCACAACTATAAACCACCATCCAGGACATCATCATGATCACAACCCTCACCACCATCCAGGATATCATCATGGGCACAACCCTCACCACCATCCAGGACATCAAGAACGGCACAACCATAAACCACCATCCAGGACATCATCATGATCACAACCCTCACCACCTTCCAGGACAGCATCATGGGCACAACCCTCACCACCATCCAGGACAGCACGGGCACAACCCTCACCACCATCAAGGGCACAATCTTATCCACCATCCAGGACATCATCAAAGGGGCAACCCTCACCACCATCCAGGACATCATCATGGGCACAACCCTCACCAGCACCAGGACATCATCCTGGGCACAACCATAAACCACCATCCAGGACATCATCAAAGGGGCAACCCTCGCCACCATCCAGGACATCATCATGGGCACAACCCTCACCAGCACCAGGACATCATCCTGGGCACAACCATAAACCACCATCCAGGACATCATTATGATCATAACCTTCACCACCTTCCAGGACGTTATAAAGGGCACAACCATCACTACCATGCAGGATATCATCATGGGCGCAACCCTCACCAGCACCAGGACATCATCCTGGGCACAACCATAAACCACCATCCAGGACATCATCAAAGGGGCAACCCTCGCCACCATCCAGGACATCATCATGGGCACAACCCTCACCAGCACCAGGACATCATCCTGGGCACAACCATAAACCACCATCCAGGACATCATTATGATCATAACCCTCACCACCTTCCAGGACAGTATCATGGGCACAACCACCACCACCATCCAGGATATCATCATGGGCACAACCCTCACCACAATCCAGGACATCATCATGAGAACAACGATAAGCTACCATGCAGGACATCATCATGGGCACAACCCTCATCACCATCAAGAAAAACATCAACGTCACAACCCTCACCACCATCCAGGACATCATCAAAGAGCAATCCTCACCACCATCCCGGACTACATCACTGGCACAACCATAGGCCTCCAACCAGGACATCATTAAAGGCACAACCCACACCACCTTCCAGGACATCATCATGGGCATAACCATAAACCACCATCCAGGACATCATCATGGGAACAACCCTCACCACAATCCAGGACATCATCATGGGAACAATGATAAACCACCATCCAAGATATCATCATGGGCACAACGATATACCACCATCCAGGACATCATCAACCGCACAACCCTCATCACCATCCAGGACATCACCATGGGCACAACCATCATCACCATTCAGGACATCATCATGAGCACAACCCTCACCATTATCCAGCATATCATCATAAGCACAACCATCATCACCATCCAGGACATCATTAAGGGCACAAGCCTCACCACCATCCAGGACATCATCATGGGCACAACCCTCTCCAGCACCAGGACATCATCCTGGACACAACCATAAACCACCATTAAGGACATCATCATGGGCACAACCCTCTCCAGCACCAGGACATCAACCTGGGCACAACCATAAACCACCATCAAGGACATCATCATGAGCACAACCCTCACCTCAATCCAGGACATCATCACGGGAACAACGATAAACCACCATCCAGGACATCACCATGGGCACAACCCTCATCACCATCGAGGAAATCATCAACGGCACAACCCTCACCACCATCCAAGACATCATCATGAGCACATCCATAAACCACTATGCAGGACATCAAGGGCACAACCCTCACCACCATCCAGGACATCATCATGGGAACATACCTCACCATCATCCAGGATATCATCATGGACACATCCATAAAACACGATCCAGGACATCATCATGGGCACATCCAAAAACCACCATCCAGGACATCATCATGGGCACAACCATCATCAGCATCCAGGACATCATCAAGGGCACTACACTCACCATCATAATGGGCACAACCCTCACTGCCACCCAGAACATCATCAACGGCACAACCATAAACAAACATCCAGGACATCATCATGGGCACATCCCTCACCACCATTCAGGACATCATGAAGGGCACAATCTTCGCCACCATCCAGGATATCATCAAAGGGGCAACCATCACCACCATCCAGGACATCATCACTGGCACAACCATAGGCCACCATCCAGGACATGATTAAGGCCACAACCTTCACCACCATCCAGGACATCACGATGGGCACAACCCTCATCACCATCCAGGACATCATCAATGGCACAACCCTCAGAACCATCCAGGACATTATCATGGGCACAACCCTCATCACCATCCAGGACATCATCAAGGGCACAACCATAAACAACCATCCAGGACATCATCATGGGCACAACCCACATCACCATCCAGGACATCATTAAGGGCACAACCCTCACCATCATAATGGGCACAACCCTCACTGCCACCCAGAACATCAGCAATGGCACAACCATAAACAACCATCCAGGATATCATCATGGGCACATCCCTCACCACCATCAAGAACATCATCAAGGGCACAATCTTCGCCACCATCCAGGATATCATCAAAGGGGCAACCTTCACCACCAACCAGGACATCATCAGTGGCACAACCATAGGCCACCATCCAGGACATGATTAAGGGCACAACCTTCACCACCATCCAGGACATCATCATGGGCACATCCATAAAACATGATCCAGGACATCATCATGGGCACATGCATAAAACACGATCCAGGACATCATCATGGGCACAACCGTAAACCACCATCCAAGACATCATCATGGGCACAACCCTCAGAACTATCCAGGACATCATCATGAGCACAACCCTCACCACCACCCAGGACATCATCATGGGAACAATGATAAACCACCATCCAAGATATCATCATGGGCAGAACGATATACCTCCATCCAGGACATCATCAACGGCACAACACTCATCACCATCCAGGGCATCAACGGCACAACCCTCAGAACCATCCAGGACATCATCATGAGCACAACCCTCACCAGCACCAGGACATCAACACTGGCACAACCATAGGCCACCATACAGGACATCATTAAGGGAACAACCCTCACCACCATCCAGGACATCATCATGTGCACAACCCTCACCAGCAGCAGGACATCATCCTGGGCACAACCATAAACCACCATCCAGGACATCATCATGAACACAACTCTCACCCTCTTCCAGGACATCATAATTGGCACAACAATAAACAACCATCCAGGACATCATCATGGGCACAACCCTCATCACCATCCAGGACATCATCATGGGCACAACCCTCATCATCATCCAGGACATCATCAAGGGCACAATCCTCACCATCATAATGGGCACAACCCTCACTGCCACCCAGAACATCATCAACGGCACAACCATAAACAACCATCCAGGACATCATCATGGGAACAATGATAAACCACCATCCAAGATATCATCATGGGCACAACGATATACCACCATCCAGGACATCATCAACAGCACAACCCTCATCACCATCTAAGGCATCAACGACACAACCCTCACCACCATCCAGGACATCACCATGGGCACCACCATTATCACCATTCAGGACATCATCATGAGCACAACCCTCACCATTATCCAGCATATCATCATAAGCACAACCATCATCACCATCCAGGACATCGTTAAGGGCACAAGCCTCACCACCATCCAGGACATCATCATGGGCACAACCCTCTCCAGCACCAGGACATCATCCTGGACACAACCATAAACCACCATTAAGGACATCATCATGGGCACAACCCTCACCTCTATCCAGGACATCATCACAGGAACAATGATAAACCACCATCCAGGACATCATCATGGGCACAACCCTCATCACAATCGAGGAAATCATCAACGGCACAACCCTCACCACCATCCAGACATCATCATGGGCACATCCATAAACCACCATGCAGGATATCATCTTGGGCACAACAATCAACAGCATCCAGGACAGCATCTTGGGCACAACACTCACCACCATCCTGGACATCAAGGGCACAACCCTCACCACCATCCAGCACATCATCATGGGCACAACACTCAACACCATCCAGGACATCATCATGTGCACAACCATAAACCACCATCCAGGACATCATCATGATCACAACCCTCACCACCATCCAGGATATCATCATGGGCACAACCCACACCACCATCCAGGACATCAAGATCGGCACAACCATAAACCACCATCCAGGACATCGTCATGATCACAACCCTCACCACCTTCCAGGACAGCATCATGGGCACAACCCTCACCACCATCCAGGACAGCACGGGCACAACCCTCACCACCATCAAGGGCACAATCTTATCCACCATCCAGGACATCATCAAAGGGGCAACCCTCCCCACCATCCAGGACTTCATCATGGGCACAACCCTCACCAGCACCAGGACATCATCCTGGGCACAACCATAAACCACCATCCAGGACATCATCAAAGGGGCAACCCTCACCACCATCCAGGACATCATCATGGGCACAACCCTCACCAGCACCAGGACATCTTCCTGGGCACAACCATAAACCACCATCCAGGACATCATTATGATCATAACCTTCACCACCTTCCAGGACGTTATCAAGGGCACAACCATCACCACCATGCAGGATATCATCATGGGCACAACCCTCACCAGCACCAGGACATCATCCTGGGCACAACCATAAACCATCATCCAAGACATCATTATGATCATAACCCTCACCACCTTCCAGGACAGTATCATGGGCACAACCACCACCACCATCCAGGATATCATCATGGGCACAACCCTCACCACAATCCAGGACATCATCATGAGAACAACGATAAGCTACCATGCAGGACATCATCATGGGCACAACCCTCATCACCATCGAGAAAAACATCAACGTCACAACCCTCACCACCATCCAGGACATCATCAAAGAGCAATCCTCACCACCATCCAGGGCTACATCACTGGCACAACCATAGGCCTCCAACCAGGGCATCATTAAAGGCACAACCCACACCACCTTCCAGGACATCATCATGGGCATAACCATAAACCACCATCCAGGACATCATCATGGAAACAACCCTCACCACAATCCAGGACATCATCATGGGAACAATGATAAACCACCATCCAAGATATCATCATGGGCACAACGATATACCACCATCCAGGACATCAACAACCGCGCAACCCTCATCACCATCCAGGACATCACCATGGGCACAACCATCATCACCATTCAGGACATCATCATGAGCACAACCCTCACCATTTTCCAGCATATCATCATAAGCACAACCATCATCACCATCCAGGACATCATTAAGGGCACAAGCCTCACCACCATCCAGGACATCATCATTGGCACAACCCTCTCCAGCACCAGGACATCATCCTGGACACAACCATAAACCATCATCAAGGACATCATCATGAGCACAACCCTCACCTCAATCCAGGACATCATCACGGGAACAACGATAAACCACCATCCCGGACATCATCATGGGCACAACCATTATCACCATCGAGGAAATCATCAACGGCACAACCCTCACCACCATCCAAGACATCATCATGAGCACATCCATAAACCACTATGCAGGACATCAAGGGCACAACCCTCACCACCATCCAGGACATCATCATGGGAACATACCTCACCATCATCCAGGACATCATCATGGGCACATCCATAAAACACGATCCAGGACATCATCATGGGCACATCCAAAAACCACCATCCAGGACATCATCATGGGCACAACCATCATCAGCATCCAGCACAGCATAATGGGCACAACCCTCACCAACATCCAGGACATCATCAAGGGCACAACCATCATCACCATCCAGGACATCATCATGGGCACAACCCTCATCACCATCCAGGACATCATCAAGGGCACTACCCTCACCATCATAATGGGCACAACCCTCACTGCCACCCAGAACATCATCAACGGCACAACCATAAACAAACATCCAGGACATCATCATGGGCACATCCCTCACCACCATCCAGGACATCATCAAGGGCACAATCTTCGCCACCATCCAGGATATCATCAAAGGGGCAACCATCACCACCATCCAGGACATCATCACTGGCACAACCATAGGCCACCATCCAGGACATGATTAAGGCCACAACCTTCACCACCATCCAGGACATCACGATGGGCACAACCCTCATCACCATCCAGGACATCATCAACGGCACAACCCTCAGAACCATCCAGGACATCATCATGGGCACAACCCTCATCACCATCCAGGACATCATCAAGGGCACAACCCTCACCATCATAATGGGCACAACCCTCACTGCCACCCAGAACATCATCAACGGCACAACCATAAACAACCATCCAGGACATCATCATGGGCACATCCCTCACCACCATCCAGGACATCATCATGGGCACAACCATAAACCACCATCCAAGACATCATCATGGCCACAACCCTCAGAACCTTCCAGGACATCATCATGGGCACAACCCTCATCACCATCCAGGACATCATCAACGGCACAACCCTCATCACCATCCAGGACATCATCAAGGGCACAACCATAAACAACCATCCAGGACATCATCATTGGCACAACCAACATCATCATCCAGGACATCATCAAGGGCACAACCCTCACCATCATAATGGGCACAACCCTCACTGCCACCCAGAACATCATCAATGGCACAACCATAAACAACCATCCAGGACATCATCATGGGCACATCCCTCACCACCATCAAGAACATCATCAAGGGCACAAACTTCGCCACCATCTAGGATATCATCAAAGGGGCAACCTTCACCACCATCCAGGACATCATCAGTGGCACAACCACAGACCACCATCCAGGACATGATTAAGGGCACAACCTTCACCACCATCCAGGACATCATCATGGGCACATCCATAAAACATGATCCAGGACATCATCATGGGCACAACCCTCACCACCATCCAGGACATCATCATGGGCACAATCATAAACCACCATCCAAGACATCATCATGGGCACAACCCTCAGAACCATCCAGGACATCATCATGAGCACAACCCTTATCACCTTCCAGGACATCATCATGGGCACAACCCTCATCACCATCCAGAATATCAACAAAGGCACAACCCTCACCACCATCCAGGACATCATCATGGGCACATCCATAAAAAACGATCCAGGACATCATCATGGGCACAACCCTCACCATCATAATGGGCACAACCCTCAATGCCACCCAGAACATCATCAATGGCACAACCCTCACCACCACCCAGGACATCATCATGGGAACAATGATAAACCACCATCCAAGATATCATCATGGGCACAACGATATACCTCCATCCAGGACATCATCAACGGCACAACACTCATCACCATCCAGGGCATCAACGGCACAACCCTCAGAACCATCCAGGAGATCATCATGAGCACAACCCTCACCACAATCCAGAACATCATCGCGGGAACAACGATAAACCACCATCCAAGACATCATTATGGGCACATCCATAAACCACCATGCAGGATATCATCTTGGGTACAACAATCAACAGCATCCAGGACAGCATCATGGACACAACACTCACCACCATCCTGGACATCAAGGGCACAACCCTCACCACCATCCAGGACATCATCATGAGAACAGCGATAAACCACCATCCAGGACATCATTATGGTCATAACCTTCACCACCTTCCAGGACATCATCAAGTGCACAACCATCACCACCATGCAGGATATCATCATGGGCACAACCCTCACCAGCACCAGGACATCATCCTGGGCACAACCATAAACCATCATCCAACACATCATTATGATCATAACCCTCACCACCTTCCAGGACAGCATCATGGGCACAACCCTCACCACCATCAAGGGCACAATCTTATCCACCATCCAGGACATCATCTTGGGCACAACCATCACCAGCATCCAGGATATCATCATGGGCACAACCCTCACCAGCACCAGGACATCATCCTGGGCACAACCATAAACCATCATCCAAGACATCATTATGATCATAACCCTCACCACCTTCCAGGACAGCATCATGGGCACAACCCTCACCACCATCAAGGGCACAATCTTATCCACCATCCAGGACATCATCTTGGGCACAACCATCACCAGCATCCAGGATATCATCATGGGCACAACCCTCACCACAATCCAGGACATCATCATGAGAACAACGATAAGCCACCATGCAGGACATCATCATGGGCACAACCCTCATAACCATCGAGGAAAACATCAACGTCACAAAGCTCACCACCATCCAAGACATCATCAAAGAGCAACCCTCACCACCATCCAGGACATCATCACTGGCACAACCATAGGCCTCCAACCAGGACATCATTAAAGTAACAACCCTCACCACCTTCCAGGACATCATCATGGGCACAACCATCACCACCATCCAGGATATCATCATGGGCACAACCCTCACCACAATCCAGGACATCATCATGGGCATAACCATAAACCACCATCCAGGACTTCATCATGGAAACAACCCTCACCACAATCCAGGACATCACCATGGGCACAACCATCATCACCTTTCAGGACATCATCCTGAGCACAACCCTCACCATTATCCAGCATATCATGATAAGCACAACCATCACCACCATCCAGGACATCATCTTGGGCACAACCATCACCAGCATCCAGGATATCATCATGGGCACAACCCTCACCACAATCCAGGATATCATCATGGTCACAACCCTCACCACAATCCAGGACATCATCATGGGCACAACCATAAACCAAGATCCAGGACATCATCATGGGCACATCCATATACCACCATCCAGGACATCATCATGGGCACAACCCTCATCACCATCAAGGACATCATCATGGGCACAACCCTCACCACCATCCAGGACATCATCATGGGAACATCCCTCACCACCAGTCAGGACATCATCATGGGCACAACCATAAACCAGGATCCAGGACATCATCATGGGCACATCCATATACCACCATCCAGGACATCATCATAGGCACAACCATCTTCAGTATCCAGGACAGCATCATGGGCACAACCCTCACCACCAACCAGGACATCATCACGGGAACAACGATAAACCACCATCCAAGATATCATCATGGGCACATCCATAAACCACCATCCAGGACATCATTATGATCATAACCTTCACCACCTTCCAGGACATCATCAAGGGCACAACCATAAACCACCATGCAGTATATCATCTTGGGCACAACAATCAACAGCATCTAGGACAGCATCATGGGCACAACACTCACCACCATCCTGGACATCAAGGGCACAATCCTCAGCACCATCCAGCACATCATCATGGGCACAACCCTCAACACCATCCAGGACATCATCATGTGCACAACCATAAACCACCATCCAGGACATCATCATGATCACAAGTCTCACCACCATCAAGGGCACAATCTTATCCACCATCCAGGACATCATCAAAGGGGCAACCCTCACCATCCAGGACATCATCATGGGCACAACCCTCACCAGCACCAGGACATCATCCTGGGCACAACCATAAACCACCAGCCAGGACATCATTATGATCATAACCTTCACCACCTTCCAGGACATCATCAAGGGCACAACCATCACCACCATGCAGGATATCATCATGGGCACAACCCTCACCAGCACCAGGACATCATCCTGGGCACAACCATAAACCATCATCCAAGACATCATTATGATCATAACCCTCACCACCTTCCAGGACAGCATCATGGGCACAACACTCACCACCATTCAGGACAGCACGGGCACAACCCTCACCACCATCAAGGGCACAATCTTATCCACCATCCAGGACATCATCAAAGGGGCAACCCTCACCACCATCCAGGACATCATCATGGGCACAACCCTCACCAGCACCAGGACATCATCCTGGGCGCAACCATAAACCACCATCCAGGACATCATTATGATCATAACTTTCACCACCTTCCAAGACATCATCATGGGCACAACCATAAACCACCATGCAGGATATCATCATGGGCACAACCCTCACCACAATCCAGGACATCATCATGAGAACAACGATTTGCCGCCATGCAGGACATCATCATGGGCACAACCCTCATCACCATCGAGGTAAACATCAACGTCACAACCCTCACCACCATCCAGGACATCATCACTGGCACAACCATAGGCCTCCAACCAGGACATCATTAAAGGCACATCCCTCACCACAATCCACGACATCATCATGGGAGCAACGATAAACCACCATCCAGGACATCATCATGGGCACAACCCTCATCACCATCCAGGACATCATCAATGGCACAACCCTCACCACCATCCTAGACATCATCATGGGCACATCCGTAAACCACCATCCAGGACATCATTATGGGCACATCCATAAACCACCGTCCAGGGCATTATCATGGGCACAACCCTTACCACCATCCAGGATATCAAGGGCACAACCCTCACCACCATCCAGGACATTATGGGCACAATCCTCTCCACCATCCAGGACATCATCAAGGGCACAACCCTCACCATCATCCAGGTCATCATCATGGGCACAACCAACACCACCGTCCAGGACATCATCATGGGCACAACCCTCATCATCATCCAGGATATCAAGGGCACAACCCTCACCACCATCCAGGACATTATGGGCACAATCCTCTCCACCATCCAGGACATCACCAAGGGCACAACCCTCACCATCATCCAGGTCATCATCATGGGCACAACCAACACCACCATCCAGGACATCATCAAAGGAGCAACACTCACCGCATTCCAGGACATCATCACGGGCACAACCATCATCACCATCCACATCATCTGGGGCAAACCCTCACCACCATCCAAGACATTATCATGGGCACAACCCTCACCACCATCCAGGACATCATCAAGAGCACAACCATCATCACCATCCAGGACATCATCAAGGGTACAATCCTCACTACCACCCAGGACATCATCAACGTCACAACCATCACCATCATGATGGGCACAACCATAAACCACCATCTAGGACATCATCAAGAGCACAACCCTCACCACAGTCCAGGACATCATCTTGGGCACAACCCTCACAACCACACAGGACATCATCATGGGCACAACCATAAACCACCATCCAGGACATCATCATGGGCACAACTATCATCAACATCCAGTATATCATCATCGGCAACCCTCTCCACCATCCAGGACATGATCAAAGGCACAACCCTCACAACCATCCAGGACATCATCATGGGCACAAGCATAAACAACCATCAACCACCATCCAGGACATCATCATGAGCACAACCCTCACCAGAATCCAGTACATCATCATGGACACAACCATAAACCACCATCCAGGACATCATCATGGGCACAACCCTCGCATCATCCAGGACATCATGTGCACACCCCTCACCACCATCCAGGGCATCACAATGGGCACAACCCTCATCACCATCCAGGACATCATCAACGGCACAACCCTCACCACCATCCAGGACATCATCACTGGCACAACCATAGGCCACCATCCAGGACATCATCAACGGCACAATCCTCACCACCATCCAGGACATCATCACTGGCACAACCATAGGCCACCATCCAGGACATCATCACTGGCACAACCCTCACCACCATCCAGGACATCATCATGAGCACATCCATAAAACACGATCCAGGACATCATCATGGGCACAACCCTCACCACCATCCAGGACATCATCATGGGCACAACCATAAACCACCATCCAAGACATCATCATGGCCACAACCCTCAGAACCTTCCAGGACATCATCATGGGCACAACCCTCATCACCATCCAGGACACCATCAAGGGCACAACCATAAACAACCATCCAGGACATCATCATGGGCACAACCCTCATCACCATCCAGGACATCATCAAGGGCACAACCCTCACCATCATAATGGGCACAACCCTCACTGCCACCCAGAACATCATCAATGGCACAACCATAAACAACCATCCAGGACATCATCATGGGCACATCCCTCACCACCATCAAGAACATCATCAAGGGCACAATCTTCGCCACCATCCAGGATATCAACAAAGGGGCAACCTTCACCACCATCCAGGACATCATCAGTGGCACAACCATAGGCCACCATCCAGGACATGATTAAGGGCACAACCTTCACCACCATCCAGGACATCACCATGGGCACAACCCTCACCACCATCCAGGACATCATCATGGGCACAATCATAAACCACCATCCAAGACATCATCATGGGCACAACCCTCAGAACCATCCAGGACATCATCATGAGCACAACCCTTATCACCTTCCAGGACATCATCATGGGCACAACCCTCATCACCATCCAGAACATCATCACCGGCACAACCCTCACCACCATCCAGGACATCATCATGGGCACATCCAGAAAAAACGATCCAGGACATCATCATGGGCACAACCCTCACCATCATAATGGGCACAACCCTCAATGCCACCCAGAACATCATCAATGGCACAACCCTCACCACCACCCAGGACATCATCATGGGAACAATGATAAACCACCATCCAAGATATCATCATGGGCACAACGATATACCTCCATCCAGGACATCATCAACGGCACAACCCTCATCACCATCCAGGACATCATCAAGGGCACAACCCTCACCATCATAATGGGCACAACCCTCACTGCCACCCAGAACATCATCAATGGCACAACCCTCACCACCATCCAGGACATCATCAGGGGAACAATGATAAACCACCATCCAAGATATCATCATGGGCACAACGATATACCTCCATCCAGGACATCATCAACGGCACAACCCTCATCACCATCCAGGACATCATCAAGGGCACAACCCTCACCATCATAATGGGCACAACCCTCACTGCCACCCAGAACATCATCAATGGCACAACCCTCACCACCATCCAGGACATCATCATGGGAACAACGATAAACCACCATCTAAGATATCATCATGGGCACATCCATAAACCACCATGCAGGATATCATCTTGGGCACAACAATCAACAGCATCCAGGACAGCATCATGGGCACAACACTCACCACCATCCTGGACATCAAGGACACAATCCTCAACACCATCCAGGACATCATCATGTGCACAACCATAAACCACCATGCAGGATATCATCATGATCACAACCCTCACCACCATCCAGGATATCATCATGGGCACAACCCTCACCACCATCCAGGACATCATTAATGGCACAACCATAAACCACCATCCAGTACATCATCATGATCACAACCCTCACCACCATCCAGGACAGCACGGGCACAACCCTCACCACCATCAAGGGCACAATCTTATCCACCATCCAGGACATCATCAAAGGGGCAACCCTCACCACCATGCAGGGTATCATCATGGGCACAACCCTCACCAGCACCAGGACATCATCCTGGGCACAACCATAAACCATCATCCAAGACATCATTATGATCATAACCCTCACCACCTTCCAGGACAGCATCATGGGCACAACACTCACCACCATTCAGGACAGCACGGGCACAACCCTCACCACCATCAAGGGCACAATCTTATCCACCATCCAGGACATCATCAAAGGGGCAACCCTCACCACCATCCAGGACATCATCATGGGCACAACCCTCACCAGCACCAGGACATCATCCTGGGCGCAACCATAAACCACCATCCAGGACATCATTATGATCATAACTTTCACCACCTTCCAAGACATCATCATGGGCACAACCATAAACCACCATGCAGGATATCATCATGGGCACAACCCTCACCACAATCCAGGACATCATCATGAGAACAACGATTTGCCGCCATGCAGGACATCATCATGGGCACAACCCTCATCACCATCGAGGTAAACATCAACGTCACAACCCTCACCACCATCCAGGACATCATCACTGGCACAACCATAGGCCTCCAACCAGGACATCATTAAAGGCACAACCCTCACCACAATCCACGACATCATCATGGGAGCAACGATAAACCACCATCCAGGACATCATCATGGGCACAACTCTCATCACCATCCAGGACATCATCAATGGCACAACCCTCACCACCATCCTAGACATCATCATGGGCACATCCGTAAACCACCATCCAGGACATCATTATGGGCACATCCATAAACCACCGTCCAGGGCATTATCATGGGCACAACCCTTACCACCATCCAGGATATCAAGGGCACAACCCTCACCACCATCCAGGACATTATGGGCACAATCCTCTCCACCATCCAGGACATCATCAAGGGCACAACCCTCACCATCATCCAGGTCATCATCATGGGCACAACCAACACCACCGTCCAGGACATCATCATGGGCACAACCCTCATCATCATCCAGGATATCAAGGGCACAACCCTCACCACCATCCAGGACATTATGGGCACAATCCTCTCCACCATCCAGGACATCACCAAGGGCACAACCCTCACCATCATCCAGGTCATCATCATGGGCACAACCAACACCACCATCCAGGACATCATCAAAGGAGCAACACTCACCGCATTCCAGGACATCATCACGGGCACAACCATCATCACCATCCACATCATCTGGGGCAAACCCTCACCACCATCCAAGACATTATCATGGGCACAACCCTCACCACCATCCAGGACATCATCAAGAGCACAACCATCATCACCATCCAGGACATCATCAAGGGTACAATCCTCACTACCACCCAGGACATCATCAACGTCACAACCATCACCATCATGATGGGCACAACCATAAACCACCATCTAGGACATCATCAAGAGCACAACCCTCACCACAGTCCAGGACATCATCTTGGGCACAACCCTCACAACCACACAGGACATCATCATGGGCACAACCATAAACCACCATCCAGGACATCATCATGGGCACAACTATCATCAACATCCAGTATATCATCATCGGCAACCCTCTCCACCATCCAGGACATGATCAAAGGCACAACCCTCACAACCATCCAGGACATCATCATGGGCACAAGCATAAACAACCATCAACCACCATCCAGGACATCATCATGAGCACAACCCTCACCAGAATCCAGTACATCATCATGGACACAACCATAAACCACCATCCAGGACATCATCATGGGCACAACCCTCGCATCATCCAGGACATCATGTGCACACCCCTCACCACCATCCAGGGCATCACAATGGGCACAACCCTCATCACCATCCAGGACATCATCAACGGCACAACCCTCACCACCATCCAGGACATCATCACTGGCACAACCATAGGCCACCATCCAGGACATCATCAACGGCACAATCCTCACCACCATCCAGGACATCATCACTGGCACAACCATAGGCCACCATCCAGGACATCATCACTGGCACAACCCTCACCACCATCCAGGACATCATCATGAGCACATCCATAAAACACGATCCAGGACATCATCATGGGCACAACCCTCACCACCATCCAGGACATCATCATGGGCACAACCATAAACCACCATCCAAGACATCATCATGGCCACAACCCTCAGAACCTTCCAGGACATCATCATGGGCACAACCCTCATCACCATCCAGGACACCATCAAGGGCACAACCATAAACAACCATCCAGGACATCATCATGGGCACAACCCTCATCACCATCCAGGACATCATCAAGGGCACAACCCTCACCATCATAATGGGCACAACCCTCACTGCCACCCAGAACATCATCAATGGCACAACCATAAACAACCATCCAGGACATCATCATGGGCACATCCCTCACCACCATCAAGAACATCATCAAGGGCACAATCTTCGCCACCATCCAGGATATCAACAAAGGGGCAACCTTCACCACCATCCAGGACATCATCAGTGGCACAACCATAGGCCACCATCCAGGACATGATTAAGGGCACAACCTTCACCACCATCCAGGACATCACCATGGGCACAACCCTCACCACCATCCAGGACATCATCATGGGCACAATCATAAACCACCATCCAAGACATCATCATGGGCACAACCCTCAGAACCATCCAGGACATCATCATGAGCACAACCCTTATCACCTTCCAGGACATCATCATGGGCACAACCCTCATCACCATCCAGAACATCATCACCGGCACAACCCTCACCACCATCCAGGACATCATCATGGGCACATCCAGAAAAAACGATCCAGGACATCATCATGGGCACAACCCTCACCATCATAATGGGCACAACCCTCAATGCCACCCAGAACATCATCAATGGCACAACCCTCACCACCACCCAGGACATCATCATGGGAACAATGATAAACCACCATCCAAGATATCATCATGGGCACAACGATATACCTCCATCCAGGACATCATCAACGGCACAACCCTCATCACCATCCAGGACATCATCAAGGGCACAACCCTCACCATCATAATGGGCACAACCCTCACTGCCACCCAGAACATCATCAATGGCACAACCCTCACCACCATCCAGGACATCATCAGGGGAACAATGATAAACCACCATCCAAGATATCATCATGGGCACAACGATATACCTCCATCCAGGACATCATCAACGGCACAACCCTCATCACCATCCAGGACATCATCAAGGGCACAACCCTCACCATCATAATGGGCACAACCCTCACTGCCACCCAGAACATCATCAATGGCACAACCCTCACCACCATCCAGGACATCATCACGGGAACAACGATAAACCACCATCTAAGATATCATCATGGGCACATCCATAAACCACCATGCAGGATATCATCTTGGGCACAACAATCAACAGCATCCAGGACAGCATCATGGGCACAACACTCACCACCATCCTGGACATCAAGGACACAATCCTCAACACCATCCAGGACATCATCATGTGCACAACCATAAACCACCATGCAGGATATCATCATGATCACAACCCTCACCACCATCCAGGATATCATCATGGGCACAACCCTCACCACCATCCAGGACATCATTAATGGCACAACCATAAACCACCATCCAGTACATCATCATGATCACAACCCTCACCACCATCCAGGACAGCACGGGCACAACCCTCACCACCATCAAGGGCACAATCTTATCCACCATCCAGGACATCATCAAAGGGGCAACCCTCACCACCATGCAGGGTATCTTCATGGGCACAACCCTCACCAGCACCAGGACATCATCCTGGGCACAACCATAAACCATCATCCAAGACATCATTATGATCATAACCCTCACCACCTTCCAGGGCAGCATCATGGGCACAACACTCACCACCATTCAGGACAGCACGGGCACAACCCTCACCACCATCAAGGGCACAATCTTATCCACCATCCAGGACATCATCAAAGGGGCAACCCTCACCACCATCCAGGACATCATCATGGGCACAACCCTCACCAGCACCAGGACATCATCCTGGGCGCAACCATAAACCACCATCCAGGACATCATCAAAGGAGCAACACTCACCGCATTCCAGGACATCATCACGGGCACAACCATCATCAGCATCCACATCATCTGGGGCAAACCCTCACCACCATGCAAGACATTATCATGGGCACAACCCTCAGCACCATCCAGGACATCATCAAGAGCACAACCATCATCACCATCCAGGGCATCATCAAGGGCACAACCCTCACCATCATAATGGGCACAACCCTCACTGCCACCCAGAACATCATCAACAGCACAACCATAAACAACCATCCAGGACATCATCATGGGCACATCCCTCACCACCATCAAGAACATCATCAAGGGCACAATCTTCGCCACCATCCAGGATATCAACAAAGGGGCAACCTTCACCACCATCCAGACATCATCAGTGGCACAACCATAGGCCACCATCCAGGACATGATTAAGGGCACAACCTTCACCACCATCCAGGACATCATCATGGGCACAACCCTCACCACCATCCAGGACATCATCATGGGCACAATCATAAACCACCATCCAAGACATCATCATGGGCACAACCCTCAGAACCATCCAGGACATCATCATGAGCACAACCCTTATCACGTTCCAGGACATCATCATGGGCACAACCCTCATCACCATCCAGAACATCATCAACGGCACAACCCTCACCACCATCCAGGACATCATCATGGGCACATCCAGAAAAAACGATCCAGGACATCATCATGGGCACAACCCTCACCATCATAATGGGCACAACCCTCAATGCCACCCAGAACATCATCATGGGAACAATGATAAACCACCATCCAAGATATCATCATGGGCACAACGATATACCTCCATCCAGGACATCACCATGGGCACAACCCTCACGACCATCCAGGACATCATCATGGGCACATCCATAAAACATGATCCAGGACATCATCATGGGTACAACCCTCACCACCATCCAGGACATCACCATGGGCACAACACTCACCACCATCCTGGACGTCAAATACACAATCCTCAACACCATCCAGGACATCATCATGTGCACAACCATAAAGCACCATCCAGGACGTCATCATGATCACAACCCTCACCACCATCCAGGATATCATCATGGGCACAACCCTCACCACCATCCAGGACATCATCATGGGCACATCCATAAAACATGATCCAGGACATCACCATGGGCACAACCCTCACCACCGTCCAGGACATCATCATGGGCACAATCATAAACCACCATCCAAGACATCATCATGGGCACAACCCTCAGAACCATCCAGGACATCATCATGAGCACAACCCTTATCACCTTCCAGGACATCATCATGGGCACAACCCTCATCACCATCCAGAACATCATCAACGGCACAACCCTCACCAACATCCAGGACATCATCATGGGCACATCCATAAAAAACGATCCAGGACATCATCATGGGAACAACCCTCACCATCATAATGGGCACAACCCTCAATGCCACCCAGAACATCATCAATGGCACAACCCTTACCACCATCCAGGACATCATCATGGGAACAATGATAAACCACCATCCAAGATATCATCATGGGCACAATGATATACCTCCATCCAGGACATCATCAACGGCACAACCCTCATCACCATCCAGGACATCATCAAGGGCACAACCCTCACCATCATAATGGGCACAACCCTCACTGCCACCCAGAACATCAATGGCACAACCCTCACCACCATCCAGGACATCATCAGGGGAACAATGATAAACCACCATCCAAGATATCATCATGGGCACAACGATATACCTCCATCCAGGACATCATCAACGGCACAACCCTCATCACCATCCAGGACATCATCAAGGGCACAACCCTCACCATCATAATGGGCACAACCCTCACTGCCACCCAGAACATCATCAATGGCACAACCCTCACCACCATCCAGGACATCATCACGGGAACAACGATAAACCACCATCCAAGATATCATCATGGGCACATCCATAAACCACCATGCAGGATATCATCTTGGGCACAACAATCAACAGCATCCAGGACAGCATCATGGGCACAACACTCACCACCATCCTGGACATCAAGGACACAATCCTCAACACCATCCAGGACATCATCATGTGCACAACCATAAACCACCATGCAGGATATCATCATGATCACAACCCTCACCACCATCCAGGATATCATCATGGGCACAACCCTCACCACCATCCAGGACATCATTAATGGCACAACCATAAACCACCATCCAGTACATCATCATGATCACAACCCTCACCACCATCCAGGACAGCACGGGCACAACCCTCACCACCATCAAGGGCACAATCTTATCCACCATCCAGGACATCATCAAAGGGGCAACCCTCACCACCATGCAGGGTATCATCATGGGCACAACCCTCACCAGCACCAGGACATCATCCTGGGCACAACCATAAACCATCATCCAAGACATCATTATGATCATAACCCTCACCACCTTCCAGGACAGCATCATGGGCACAACACTCACCACCATTCAGGACAGCACGGGCACAACCCTCACCACCATCAAGGGCACAATCTTATCCACCATCCAGGACATCATCAAAGGGGCAACCCTCACCACCATCCAGGACATCATCATGGGCACAACCCTCACCAGCACCAGGACATCATCCTGTGCGCAACCATAAACCACCATCCAGGACATCATTATGATCATAACTTTCACCACCTTCCAGGACATCATCATGGGCACAACCATAAACCACCATGCAGGATATCATCATGGGCACAACCCTCACCACAATCCAGGACATCATCATGAGAACAACGATTTGCCACCATGCAGGACATCATCATGGGCACAACCCTCATCACCATCGAGGAAAACATCAACGTCACAACACTCACCACCATCCAGGACATCATCACTGGCACAACCATAGGCCTCCAACCAGGACATCATTAAAGGCACAACCCTTACCACCTTCCAGGACATCATCATGGGCATAACCATAAACCACCATCCAGGACATCATCATGGGCACAACCCTCATCACCATCCAGGACATCATCAATGGCACAACCCTCACCACCATCCAAGACATCATCATGGGCACATCCGTAAACCACCATCCAGGACATCATTATGGGCACATCCATAAACCACCGTCCAGGGCATTATCATGGGCACAACCCTTACCACCATCCACGATATCAAGGGCACAACCCTCACCACCATCCAGGACATTATGGGCACAATCCTCTCCACCATCCAGGACATCATCAAGGGCACAACCCTCACCATCATCCAGGTCATCATCATGGGCACAACAAACACCACCGTCCAGGACATCATCATGGGCACAACCCTCATCATCATCCAGGATATCAAGGGCACAACCCTCACCACCATCCAGGACATTATGGGCACAATCCTCTCCACCATCCAGGACATCACCAAGGGCACAACCCTCACCATCATCCAGGTCATCATCATGGGCACAACCAACACCACCATCCAGGACATCATCAAAGGAGCAACACTCACCGCATTCCATGACATCATCACGGGCACAACCATCATCACCATCCACATCATCTGGGGCAAACCCTCACCACCATCCAAGACATTATCATGGGCACAACCCTCACCACCATCCAGGACATCATCAAGAGCACAACCATCATCACCATCCAGGACATCATCAAGGGTACAATCCTCACTACCACCCAGGATATCATCAACATCACAACCATCACCACCATGATGGGCACAACCATAAACCACCATCTAGGACATCATCAAGAGCACAACCCTTAACACCATCCAGGACATCATCAAGGGCACAACCCTCACCACCATCCGGGACATCATCAAGGACACAACCATAACCCACCATCCAGTACATCATCAAGGGCACAACCCTCACCACAGTCCAGGACATCATCTTGGGCACAACCCTCACAACCACACAGGACATCATCATGGGCACAACCATAAACCACCATCCAGGACATCATCATGATCACAACCCTCTCCACCATCCAGGACATGATCAAAGACACAACCCTCACAACCATCCAGGACATCATCATGGGCACAAGCATAAACCACCATCCAGGACATCATCATGAGCACAACCCTCACCAGCATCCAGTACATCATCATGGACACAACCATAAACCACCATCCAGGACATCATCATGGGCACAACACTCGCCATCATCCAGGACATCATGTGCACACCCCTCACCACCATCCAGGACATCATCAAGGGCACAACCATCATCACCATCCAAGACATCATCAAGGTCACAACTCTCACCACCATCCAGGATATCATCATGGGCACAACCCTCATCACCATCCAGGACATCATCAAGGGCACAAACCTCACCACTATCCATGACATCGTCAAGGGCACAACCCTCACCACCATCCAGGACATCATCTTGGGCACAACCCTCACAACCACACAGGACATCATCATGGGCACAACCATAAACCACCATTCAGGACATCATCATGGGCACAACTATCATCAACATCCAGTACATCATCATCGGCAACCCTCTCCATCATCCAGGACATGATCAAAGACACAACCCTCACAACCATCCAGGACATCATCATGGGCACAAGCATAAACCACCATCCAGGACATCATCATGAGCACAACCCTCGCCATCATCCAGGACATCATGTGCACACCCCTCACCACCATCCAGGACATCATCAAGGGCACAACCATCATCACTATCCAGGACATCATCAAGGGCACAAACCTCACCACTATCCACGACATCGTCAAGGGCACAACCCTCACCACCATCCAGGACATTATCATGGGTACAACCCTCACCACCATCCAGGACATCATCAGGGTCACAACCCTCACCACCATCCAGGACGTCATCAACGGCACAACACTCACCACCATTCAGGACAGCACGGGCACAACCCTCACCACCATCAAGGGCACAATCTTATCCACCATCCAGGACATCATCAAAGGGGCAACCCTCACCACCATCCAGGACATCATCATGGGCACAACCCTCACCAGCACCAGGACATCATCCTGGGCGCAACCATAAACCACCATCCAGGACATCATTATGATCATAACTTTCACCACCTTCCAGGACATCATCATGGGCACAACCATAAACCATCATGCAGGATATCATCATGGGCACAACCCTCACCACAATCCAGGACATCATCATGAGAACAACGATTTGCCACCATGCAGGACATCATCATGGGCACAACCCTCATCACCATCGAGGAAAACATCAACGTCACAACACTCACCACCATCCAGGACATCATCACTGGCACAACCATAGGCCTCCAACCAGGACATCATTAAAGGCACAACCCTTACCACCTTCCAGGACATCATCATGGGCATAACCATAAACCACCATCCAGGACATCATCATGGGCACAACCCTCATCACCATCCAGGACATCATCAATGGCACAACCCTCACCACCATCCTAGACATCATCATGGGCACATCCGTAAACCACCATCCAGGACATCATTATGGGCACATCCATAAACCACCGTCCAGGGCATTATCATGGGCACAACCCTTACCACCATCCAGGATATCAAGGGCACAACCCTCACCACCATCCAAGACATTATGGGCACAATCCTCTCCACCATCCAGGACATCATCAAGGGCACAACCCTCACCATCATCCAGGTCATCATCATGGGCACAACAAACACCACCGTCCAGGACATCATCATGGGCACAACCCTCATCATCATCCAGGATATCAAGGGCACAACCCTCGCCACCATCCAGGACATTATGGGCACAATCCTCTCCACCATCCAGGACATCACCAAGGGCACAACCCTCACCATCATCCAGGTCATCATCATTGGCACAACCAACACCACCATCCAGGACATCATCAAAGGAGCAACACTCACCGCATTGCAGGACATCATCACGTGCACAACCATCATCACCATCCACATCATCTGGGGCAAACCCTCACCACCATCCAAGACATTATCATGGGCACAACCCTCACCACCATCCAGGACATCATCAAGAGCACAACCATCATCACCATCCAGGACATCATCAAGGGTACAATCCTCACTACCACCCAGGACATCATCAACGTCACAACCATCACCATCATGATGGGCACAACCATAAACCACCATCTAGGACATCATCAAGAGCACAACCCTCAACACCATCCAGGACATCATCAAGGGCACAACCCTCACCACCATCCGGGACATCATCAAGGACACAACCATAAACCACCATCCAGTACATCATCAAGGGCACAACCCTCACCACAGTCCAGGACATCATCTTGGGCACAACCATAAACCACCATTCAGGACATCATCATGGGCACAACTATCATCAACATCCAGTACATCATCATCGGCAACCCTCTCCACCATCCAGGACATGATCAAAGACACAACCCTCACAACCATCCAGGACATCATCATGGGCACAAGCATAAACCACCATCCAGGACATCATCATGAGCACAACCCTCACCAGCATCCAGTACATCATCATGGACACAACCATAAACCACCATCCAGGACATCATCATGGGCACAACCCTCGCCATCATCCAGGACATCATGTGCACACCCCTCACCACCATCCAGGTTATCATCATGGGCACAACCCTCATCACCATCCAGGACATCATCAAGGGCACAAACCTCACCACTATCCACGACATCGTCAAGGGCACAACCCTCACCACCATCCAGGACATTATCATGGGTACAACCCTCACCACCATCCAGGACATCATCAGGGTCACAACCCTCACCACCATCCAGGACGTCATCAACGGCACAACACTCACCAACATTCAGGACATCATCATGGGCACAACCCTCACCACCATCCAGGACATGATCATGGGTACAACCCTCACCACCATCCAGGACATCATCAGGGTCACAACCCTCACCACCATCCAGGACCTCATCAACGGCACAACACTCACCAGCATCCAGGACATCATCATGGGCACAAGCATAAACCACCATCCAGGACATCATCATGAGCACAACCCTCACCAGCATCCAGTACATCATCATGGACACAACCATAAACCACCATCCAGGACATCATCATGGGCACAACACTCGCCATCATCCAGGACATCATGTGCACACCCCTCACCACCATCCAGGACATCATCAAGGGCACAACCATCATCACCATCCAAGACATCATCAAGGTCACAACTCTCACCACCATCCAGGATATCATCATGGGCACAACCCTCATCACCATCCAGGACATCATCAAGGGCACAAACCTCACCACTATCCACGACATCGTCAAGGGCACAACCCTCACCACCATCCAGGACATTATCATGGGTACAACCCTCACCACCATCCAGGACATCATCAGGGTCACAACCCTCACCACCATCCAGGACGTCATCAACGGCACAACACTCACCAACATTCAGGACATCATCATGGGCACAACCCTCACCACCATCCAGGACATGATCATGGGTACAACCCTCACCACCATCCAGGACATCATCAGGGTCACAACCCTCACCACCATCCAGGACCTCATCAACGGCACAACACTCACCAGCATCCAGGACATCATCATGGGCAAAACCATTATCACCATCCACATCATCTTGGGCACAACCCTCACCACCATCCAGGACATCACCATGGGTACAACCCTCACCACCATCCAGGACATCATCAAGGGCACAACCCTCACCACCATCCAGGACATTATCATGGGCACAACCCTCAGCACCACCCAGGATATCATCATGGACACAATCCTCACCACCATCCAGGACATCATCATGGGCACAACCAGAAACCACCATCCAGGACATCATCACGGGCACAACCCTCACCACCATCCAGGACATCATCATGGGCACAACCAGAAACCACCATGCAGGACATCATCATTGGCACAACACTCACCACCAACTAGAGCACCATCTTGGGCACAACCATCATCACCATCCAGGACATCATCATGGGCACAACCCTCACCACCATCCAGGACATCATCATAGGCACAACCATAAACCACCATCCAGGACATCATCATGGGCACAACCATCATCAGTGTTGCCCCCCTGGCCACCCTCAGGGTCGCTCGGCTCGCTGTCGTCTAGGGAAACAGCCTCAGCCCCGCCAAACTGGATAATTCGTTTGTGTGGATGCTGTGTAAGGTACCCCACCCCACCCAAATAACAGACAATACACCAGATGCAATTAAATGATTTACAGTTTATAGATATTACAGGAACTATATAATTAAAAGAGAATAAAATATAAAAGGAAAATAAAAGGCGCCACACTTATCAAAGTTCAATCTCTTCGTGCACAAAAACCGTTGGAGCTCAAGGACCTTCTTCTTCACCCTGCGACCCCCTCGGACCACCTCGACCGGTCGCCTGGAACCAACAACGGTGGTCGACCAGACGCTCCACACAAGTCCGTCTCCGTCTCCGTCTCCTCGCCGAACGTCCCGCTCGGGGTCCGACCCCGTTAGCGGACTCACAGCACCTCACCCATCCTCTGTCTCTTTCTCCCGCCTTCTGCCCCAAAACCTCGCGCATACAGTAATTTCAAATACACCAAAACCATAACAACTATCCCAATTGGTTAATGGCACTCTCTTATCAGACACTAAGGCAAAAACAAGCTGCTAGTGCAAACCTTCTCAACGTTTAACACAACAAAGCCCTGATTAACATAACAAAGACGAAATTTTAATTAGCCTCCGCAGTAACATAAAAATCGAAACCCCTTTACACTCTCCCCCCACCAAATAAAGTCATGTCCTCATGACTTCTAAATAACTCGCCACCCAGTCCTACAGACACACAACACACACATACACAGATACACACAGTGACAGTGCTCCCCTAACAGTGGACCTTACTCCCGTCCCACGGGCGCTAAATAGGCCAACCTATCTGGGAGCTTCTTAACTCTCTGAGACCTCCATACCCCCTCACTTAAACCCAAAAGGCTCAGATACTACTAGGGATACCTCGGGCCTGCTTGCCAACTCCTCTCTCACTCAGGCCACCACTACAGCTCGGAGCCCCCAGTCCCGTGTCCGGGGCTCCGCCTCTCCTCCTTCCTGATCCTGCTGTAACTCAGACTGCCCACAGCTAGCTCTCCCCACTACACCTGACTCAGTGGGAGAAGGGCCAAAGGTCTCTTCCTCAACTTGTAAATCTTCCAATCTGTTCTGAATGGACGTCTTGAGTTTCTGCTGATCCCTTTGAAGGTGGGTTAGTGCTTCTCCTCGCTGGATTAATTCATCAGTACATGACTGCAGTGCGGTGCAAATCCCCTCTCTTCCCTGTGTCTCATTCAGATTGACGACCTGGGTTTCCATCCTCTGGTCCACCACTGTCTGTCCCAACACCAGGAAGTTCAACTCACATTTCCTCACATTGCACCAAACTCCTCTGGCCCAAAACTCCTCCACATTTGACACTTCGCTTCGGTCGCCCAGGCTCAGCCACTCGCCTTGCCACATAGTCCCCACAGGCGAATCCAAGCTCTAGGCGGTCATCCACATAAGCCAAAACTCCACACACCTTCATTTCCCCCATGGTCTTCCTCATGCCCCGCGGGAAGGATGCAGGGGCTCCAGATATGCCCTTGGGCATCTTTTCGGATCGGAAGAATCCTAGGGAACTAGTAACGGCCATCTTCAGCTCAACAGCCGCACTCCTCGGGATCTGGCAACATCCACCCCTCAGATGCAGCACATTAAACCACATCGCATAATCCACACACACGCTGCCTTCATCTTCCACACCGCCAGGGTACATTTGCCGTGACCTCTCTCTCACTGAGGTGTTTTCAGCAGTCAACTCCCCTCCCTCGTGGTGGTTCGGAGCGTCTACTAAGAGGGTCTCACCCTCAGCTACTTTCCCCAAGCCGTACCACCGCTGGGTCTCGTTTAAATTCGGTACCGGCTCAAGGCTGCTACACACGTCCTCAGAAGCAACTCGACACGCTGGGTGCCCGGAAAATGCCTCCATGAACTCCAGGGTCATTAACCAATCATCATCTTCTGGATAACTACTGCCACTAGTACCCAAAGTCTCCGGTGCCCTTGCGGTTGTCAAGGATAAATGCTTCAGATACCGGTTGTAAAACAAACTGTACAACAACTTAAATCTGTGCCCCGGGGTCGAGGATAGCTTTAGCATCGCTTCCCTCTATCCATAGCGACACCCTGGGGCGTGGCCCCTCTAAGCCTTCAGGAACAGGGTCTTTTCCTTTTGGAAGTTCATTGGTACATTGCTGGGAACGTGCTTCCCCAGAGACCCCAAGCCGTTCCCCCACTGGGCCTCCACTAAGTTTCCCGACACCTCTCTGATCAGCTGAACAACTGAAGGAGGGGCTGATCCCCTGAAATGATCCCCCTGGCATTACAAGCAATTTAGCCACCCTCCTAGCCAGAGAAGACACACTGAAAACCTTCACCCCTCTTTCAAATAACTGACAGCTGTCACTGTGGTGTAAGCGAACCTGACAGCTCTAACACCGTCACCAGCCCGCCTACTCAAACTTTCAACCAATCCCTGTCGCTCTCCCTCCACCGAGCACTGCCACTCATCTAACAACAGAGATCCGCTCCGCCCACGTCTCAGACGCCTCCGCCCCTCTTGGGGTGGACACTATCCCAAACGCCAGGCGAAGCCTGCCAGAGCTAGAACATTTATTCGCAGACTCTACCTCCAAATCAGACCACTCATTCCTCTCTCTCCCAACCGCATGGACAGCCCCTAGTGCCACCTCCAACTCGTCAATGCTAGTCTGAACTCGAACAAAGACCTCACCCACCACGCATACGGCAATCACCAGCAAATAACCCACAGAGACACACATTACAGATTTAAACAGGCCACCCACACAGCATACCAGCAGATTCAATCCCGGACGAGCCCCCACAATGTAGCCCCCCCCCCCCCCGGCCACCCTCAGGGTCGCTCGGCTCGCTGTCATCTAGGGAAACAGCCTCGGCCCCGCCAAACTGGATAATTCGTTTGTGTGGACGCTGTGTGAGGTACCCCACCCCGCCCAAATAACAGACAACACACCAGATGCAATTAAATGATTTACAGTTTATAGATATTACTGGAACTATATAATTAAAAGAGAATAAAATATAAAAGGAAAATAAAAGGCGCCACACTTATCAAAGTTCAATCTCTTCGTGCACCAAAACCGTTGGAGCTCAAGGACCTTCTTCTTCACCCTGCGACCCCCTCGGACCACCTCAACTGGCCGCCTGGGACCAACAACAGTGGTCGACCAGACGCTCCACACGAGTCCGTCTTCGTCTCCTCGGCGAACGTCCCACTTGGGGTCCGACCCTGTTAGCGGACTCACAGCACCTCATCCATCCTCTGTCTCTTTCTCCCGCCTTCTGCCCCAAAACCTCGCGCATAGAGTATCTTCAAATACACCAAAACCATAACAACTATCCCAATTGGTTAATAGCACTCTCCTATCAGACTCTAAAGCAAAAACAAGCTGCTAGTGCAAACTTTCTCAGCATTTAACACAACAAAGCCGCATTCCCTAGATTAACATAACAAAGACGCCATTTTAATTAGCCTCCGCAGTAACATAAAAGTCAAAACCCCTTTACACCAGCATCCAGGACAGCATCATGGACACAACCCTGACCACCATCCAGGACATCATCGTGAGCACAACCCTCACCACCATCAAGGACATCATCAAGGGCACAATCTTCACCACCATCCAGGACATCATCAAAGGGTCAACCCTCGCCACCATCCAGGACATTATCACGGGCACAACCATAAGCCACCATCCAGGATATCATTAAGAGCACAATCCTCACCACCTTCCAGGACATCATCATGGGCACAACAATAAACCACCATCCAGGACATCATCATGGGCACAACCCTCACCACAATTTGGGACATCATCATGGGAACAACGATAAACCACCATCCAGGACATCATCATAGGCACAACCCTCGTCCCCATCGAGGACATCGTCAATGGCACAACCCTCACCACCATCCAAGACATCATCGTGGACACATCCATAAACCACCATCCAGAACATCATCATGGGTACATCCAAAAACCACCATCCAAGACATCATCATGAGCACAACAATCAACAGCATCCAGGATAGCATCATGGGCACAACCCTCAGCACCATCCAGGACATCATGGGCACAACCAGAAACCACCATCCAGGACATCATCAAGTGCACAACTCTCATCATCATCCAGGACATCATCATGGGCACAGCCCTCACCACTATCCAGGATGTCATCATGGGCACAACCCTCATCATCATCCAGGACATCATCATGGGCACAGACCTCAACACCACCCAGGACATCATCATGGGCACAACCATAAACCACCATCCAGGACATCATCATGGGCACAATCATCATCAACATCCAGGACAGCATCATGGGCACAACCCTCCCCACCATCCAGGACATCACGGGCACAACCAGAAACCACCATCCAGGACATCACGGGCACAACCCTCACCACTATCAAGGGCACAATCTTCACCACCATCCAGGACATCATCAAAGGGGCAACACTCACTACCATCCAGGACATCATCATGGGCACAACCATAGGCCACCATCTAGGACATCATTAAGGGCACAACCCTCACCACCATCCAGGACATCATCAAGGGCACAACCATAAGCTACAATCCAGGACATCATTAAGGGCACAACCCTCACCACCATCCAGGACATCATCATGGGCACAACCCTCACCAGCACCAGGACATCATCGTGGGCACAACCATAAACCACCATCCAGGACATCATCATGATCACAACCCTCAGCACCTTCCAGGACATCATCAAGGGCACAACCATAAGCCACAATCCAGGACATCATTAAGGGCACAACCCTCACCACCATCCAGGACATCATCATGGGCACAACCCTCACCAGCACCAGGACATCATCCTGGGCACAACCATAAACCACCATCCAGGACATCATCATGATCACAACCCTCAGCACCTTCCAGGACATCATCATGGAAACAACCATAAACCACCATCCAGGACATCATCATGGGCACAACCCTCACCACAATCCAGGACATCATCATTGGAACAACGATAAACCACCATCCAGGACATCATCATGTGGACAACCCTCATCACCATCCAGGACATCATCATGGGCACAACAATTAACAGCATCCAGGACATCATCAAGGGCACAACCCTCACCAACATCCAGGACATCAAGGGCACAAACCTCACCACCATCTAGGATTTCATCATGGGCACAATCCTCTCCACCATCCAGGACATCATCATGAGCACATCCCTCACCACCATCCAGGACATCATCATGGGCACAACCCTCACCACCATCTAGGATTTCATCATGGGCACAATCCTCTCCACCATCCAGGACATCATCATGGGCACAACTCTCATCACCATCCAGGACATCATCAAGGGCACAACCATAAACCACTATCCAGGACATGATCATGGGCACAACTCTAACCACTATCAAGGAAATCATCATGGGCACAACCCTCATCACCATCCAGGACATAATCATGGGCACAACCCAAATACCCATCCAGGACATTATCATGGGCAAAACCCTCACCACCATCCAGGACATCATCAAGGGCACAACTCTCACCACCATCCAGGACATCATCAAGGGCACAACTCTCACCACCATCCAGGGCATCATCAAGGGCACAACCCTCACCATCATCAAGGGCATCATCAAGAGACAGTGCCTCAAGAAGCGTCATCCATCACTAAAGAACTTCACAATCTGCTGCATACCCTCTTCATTTTACTACCACTGGGGAGGAGGTTCGGGGTCCTAAGAATCCACACTCAGCAATACCGGAGCATCTTCTTCCCCTCACCATCAGACCTCTGAACTGTCCACAAACCCATGAGCATCATCTTGTTACTCCTTTTCATTCAGCTACTTATTCTTACATTTTCATAATAATTTTTATCCACCATTAATGTGAGCTAACATTGAAATATTTTAGGGGGAAATCCTCACAGCCAGAATAAAATTTAAAGTAAGTTGGGACTGAAGCCATTCAGACATTTTTGTTGTGTTAACTACCCTTATAAAAATAGCACAGTTCTTAAAAAGTGATTTCCTTAAATGCTTACCTTTTTGGCAAATTTGTATAGAATTACCTGATTGATTGAGTCAACAAGACTGTTGAATTATTTAAAGGGTCGCCACCTCTATTAAGTTAAATCTTTGCATTTGATGCTCTGCTGTGGAGCGGCCCCGAATTCCTTCGATATCTACCTTCCAAATACTCTAAAATCATGGCATGTGGAAAGACCATGAATTCCTTCAAAATCTGCCTTGTGAATATTCTAAAATCATGGCATGTGCAGATGCCAGAATTCCTTCAAAATCTGCCTTGCAAATACTGTAAGCTCATGGCATGAGAGAATGCATAACATTTAGGAAATAGCTGAAAATACAGGTGGGGATTCTTCTGTTCAACAGAGGGTAACAGGCCATTTTAATTCAGTAAGGTGTCTTGGAGGTATCAGATTATTGTAATTTCAGAAACTAAACTTAATTTGGAATGAATAAACATTGGTTTCAGTGTTAATTTTTAAGTTCAAAATAAAATTTATTATCAGAGTACATTCATCTCACCACATACAACCCAGAGATTGTTTTTCTGCAGGCATACTTAGCAAATATATAGAACAGTAACTATAAACTGTAAACTGTGCAAGTGCAGATAGTAAAGAAACACCAATAAATAATAAGACCATAAGACCATAAGACAAAGGATTCTGCCACTCGGCCCATCGTGTCTGCTCCGCCATTTTATCATGAGCTGATCCATTCTCTCATTTAGTCCCACTCCCCCGCCTTCTCACCATAACCTTTGAAGCCCTGGTTACTCAGATACCTATCAATCTCTGCCTTAAATACACCCAATGACTTGGCCTCCACTGCTGCCCATGGCAACAAATTCCATAGATTCACCACCCTCTGACTAAAAAAATTTCTTCGTATTTCTGTTCTGAATGGGCGCCCTTCAATCATGCCCTCTCGTACCAGACTCCTTCATCATGGGAAACAACTTTGCACATCCACTCTGCCCATGTCTTTCAACATTCGAAATGTTTCTGTGAGGTCTCCCCTCATTCTTCTAAACTCAAAGGAATACAGTCCAAGAGCAGACAAACGTTCCTCATATGTTAACCCTCCCATTCCCGGAATCATTCCAGTGAATCTTCTCTGTACCCTCTCCAACGTCAGCACATCCTTTCCTAAATAAGGAGACCAAAACTGCCCACTGTACTCCAAGTGAGGTCTCACCAGTGCCTTACAGAGGCTCAACATGACATCCCTGCTCCTATACTCTATTCCTCTAGAAATGAATGCCAACATTTCATTCACCTTCTTCACTACCGACTCAACCTGGAGGTTAACTTTAAGGGTATCCTGTACGAGGACTCCCAAGTCCCATTGCATCTCAGAACTTTGAATTCTTTCCCCATTTAAATAACAGACTGCCCATTTATTTTTTCTGCCAAAGTGCATAACCATACACTTTCCAACATTGTACTTCATTTGCCACTGCTCCGCCCATTCTTCCAATCTATCCAAGTCTCTCTGCAGACTCTCCGTTTCCTCAGCACTACCGGCCCCTCCACCTATCTTCGTATCGTCAGCAAGCTTAGCCACAAAGCCATCTATTCCATAATCCAAATTGTTGATGTATAATGTAAAAAGAAGCGGCCCCAAAACTGATCCCTGTGGAAAACCACTGGTAACCAGCAGCCAACCAGAATAGGATCCCTTTATTCCCACTCTCTGTTTCCTGCCAATCAGCCAACGCTCTATCCACGTATGTAACTTTCCAGTAATTCCATGGGCTCATGGGCTCTTATTTTGTTAAGTAGCCTCATGTGTGGCACCTTGTCAAAGGCCTTCTGAAAATCCAAATATACAACATCCATTGCATCTCCTACTGGTAATTTCCTCAAAAAATTGTAATAGGTTTGTCAGGCAGGATTTTCCTTTAAGGAATCCATGCTGAGTTCTGCCTATCTTGTCATATGCCTCCAGGTACTCTGTAACCTCATCCTTGACAATTGACCCCAACAACTTCCCAACCACCGGTGTCAAGCTAACAGGTCTATAATTTCCTTTTTGCTTCCTTGCCTCCTTCTTAAAGAGCAGAATGACATTTGCAATCTTCCAGTCCTCCAGAACCATGCCAGAATTTATCGACTTTTGAAAGATCATCGCTAATACCTCCGCAATCTCCACAGCTACTTCCTTCAGAACACGAGGGTGCATTCCATCTGGTCCGGGAGATTTATCTACCTTTAGACTATTCAGCTTCCTGAGTACTTTCTCTGTCGTAATTGTGATTGTGCACACTTCTCTTCCCTGCCACCCTTGAGTGTCCGGTATACTGCTGATGTCTTCCTCAGTGAAGACTGATGCAAGATACTCATTCAGTTCCTCTGCCATCTCCTTATCTCCCAATACAACTTCTCCAACATCATTTTCTATTGGTCCTATATCTACTCTCACCTGTCGTTTACTCTTTATATGCTTGAAAAAGCTTTTAGTGTCCTCTTTGATATTAATTGCTAGCTTCCTTTCATAGTTAATCTTTTCCTTCTTAATGTCCTTCTTGGTTTCCTTTTGTAAGGTTTTAAAAACTTCCCAATCCTCTGTCTTCCCACTAATTTTTGCTTCCTTGTATGCCCTCTCCTTTGCTTTGACTTTGGCTTTGACTTCTCTTGTCAACCACAGTTGCATCCTTTTTCCACTCGAAAATTTCTTCTTTTTTGGAATATACCTGTTTTGCACATTCCTCATTTCTCGCTTAAACTCCAGCCACTGCTGCTCTGCCGTCTTTCCCGCCAGTGTCTCTTTCCGGTCAACTTTGGCCAGTTCCTCTCTCATGCCACTGTAATTTCCTTTACTCCACTGAAATACCAACACATCAGATTTCGGCTTCTCTTTTTCTAATTTCACAGTGAATTCAATCACTGTCTCCTAAGGGTTCCTTCACCTCAAACTCTCTAATCACCTCCGGTTCATTACACAATACCCAATCCAGTACAGCCGATCCCCTAGTGGGCTCAACAACAAGCTGTTCTAAAAAGCCATCTCGCAGACATTCTACAAACTCTCCCTCTTGAGGTCCTGTGCCGACCTGATTTTCCCCATCCACTCGCATGTTAAAATCCCCCACAATTATCATAACACTGCCCTTCTGACAAGCCTTTTCTATTTCCAGTTGTAATTTGTAGTCCACATCACTGCAGCTATTTGGAGGCCTATAAATAAATGCCATCAGGGTCCTTTTACCCCTGCTATTTCTTAGCTCAACCCATAAAGATTCTGCACCTTCCGATCCTTTATCACCTCTTTCCAATGATTTAATATAATTTCTTACCAATAAAGCCACGCCTCCCCCTCTGCCTACCTTCCTATCCTTCCGATACACCGTGTATCCTTGGACATTCAGCTCCCAGAGACATGCATCCTTTAGCCACGTCTCAGTGATGGCCACAATATCATACCTACCAATCTGTAGCTGTACGACAAGATCATCCACCTTATCCCTTATGCTGCGTGCATTTAAGTACAACAACTTAAGACCAGTATTTGATACTTTTCGCTTTGATTTCACTGCAACTTTATTGCACTGCAACTCATCCCAATGGCTACAAATTTGCCCCATCACCTGCCTGTCTTTCTTGACATCTTTACTGCTCACTATCTTAGATTTATTTCTGTTTTCCCCTTCCTCCGCTCTGTCATTCCAGTTCCCATCCCCCTGCCAATTTAGTTTAATGAGCATGAAATAACAATATAACAGAGTCCTTAAAAGAGTGTAGTTATCCCTTTTTGTTCAAGAGCCTGCTGGTTGAGGGGTAGTAACTATCCTTGAACCTGGTGGTGTGAAATTCCCCTCCAGTTCGCCTACCAGCCCCGACTAGGAGTTGAGGATGCCATCGTCTACCTGCCGAACAGTGTCTACGCCCACCTGGACAAGGCAGCGAGAACTGTGAGGGTCATGTTTTTTGACTTCTCCAGTGCGTTCAACACCATCCGCCCTGCTTTGCTGGGGGAGAAGCTGACAGTGATGCAGGTGGATGCTTTCCTGGTGTCATGGATTCTTGATTACCTGACTGGCAGACCACAGTACGTGTGCTTGCAACACTGTGTGTCCAACAGAGTGATCAGTAGCACTGGGGCTCCACAGGGGACTGTCTTGTCTCCCTTTCTCTTCACCATTTACACCTCGGACTTCAACTACAGCACAGAGTCTTGTCATCTTCAGAAGTTTTCTGATGACTCTGCCATAGTTGGATGCATCAGCAAGGGAGGTGAGGCTGAGTACAGGGCTACGGTAGGAAACTTTGTCACATGGTGTGAGCAGAATTATCTGCAGTTTAATGTGAAAAAGACTAAGGACCTGGTGGTAGACCTGAGGAGAGCTAAGGTACCGGTGACCCCTGTTTCCATCCAGGGGGTCAGTGTGGACATGGTGGATGATTACAAATACCTGGGGATACAAATTGACAATAAACTGGACAGGTCAAAGAACACTGAGGCTGTCTACAAGAAGGGTCAGAGCCATCTCTATTTCCTGAGGAGACTGAGGTCCTTTAACATCTGCCAGACTGATGCTGAGGATGTTCTACGAGTCTGTGGTGACCAGTGCGATCATGTTTGCTGTTGTGTGCTGGGGCAGCAGGCTGAGGGTAGCAGACACCAACAGAATCAACAAACTCATTCATAAGGCCAGTGATGTTGTGGGGATGGAACTGGACTCTCTGACGGTGGTGTCTGAAAAGAGGATGCTGTCCAAGTTGCATGCCATCTTGGACAATGTCTCCCATCCATTACATAATGTACCGGGTGGGCACAAGAGTACGTTCAGCCAGAGACTCATTCCACCGAGATGCAACACAGAGCGTCATAGGAAGTCATTGCCTGTGGCCATCAAACTTTACAACTCCTCCCTTGGAGGGTCAGATATCCTGAGCCAATAGGCTGGTCCTGGATTTATTTCCTGGCATAATTTACATATTACTATTTAACTATTTATGGTTTTATTACTATTTATTATTTATGGTGCAACTGTAACGAAAACCAATTTCCCTCGGGATCAATAAAGTATGACTATGACTATGAATCCTGAGGCTCTTGTATCTTCTACCTGATGGCAGCAGTGAGAGGAGAGCATATGGCCTGGGTGGTGGTGATCTCTGATAACGAATGCTGCTTTTCTACGTCAACATTTCATGTAGATGTGTTCAAAAGGTGAGAGGGTTTTACCCATGATGCACCAGGCTGAACCTACGACATTTTGTAGGGTTTTCCAGTCAAAGGCATTGGTGTTCCCATACCAGGCTGTAATGCAGTCAGGCAGCACACTTTCCACCACACATCCACAGAAGTTTGCCAAGGTTTTTGATGACATGCCAAATCTCCACAGACTCCTGAGGAAGTAGATGCACTGTCGTGTTTTCTTCACAATTATATTTTTATGATGGATCCAGGATAGGTCCTCTGAGATAGTGACACCTGGGAATTTCAAGTTACTAAACCTCACCTGGTTTCCCTTTCCTTAAGTTTACAATCAGTTCCTTGGTCTTATTGACACTGAGTGAGGTTGTTGTTATGACACCACTCAGCCAAATTTCCACTCTCCCTCCTGTATGCAGATTCATCACCCCCTTTGATACAGCACACAACGATACAGTCATCAGCAAACTTGTGCTGTATATGGTGTTGGAGCTGTGCTTAGCCCCAGTCACAGGCGCAAGTAGAGCAGGGGCTAAGTACACATTCCTGTGCTGCTCCTGTGCTGATGGAGATTGTGGAGGAAATGTTTTTGTCAATCTGAACTGACTGAGGTCTACAAGTGAGAAAATCCGGGATCTAATTGCACAAGGGGGCATTGAGGTCCAAGTTTTGGAGTTTACTGATTAGCTGTGAAGGAGTGATGGTGTTAAATTACGAACTGTAGTAGATAAAGAGCATCTTTACTGGATCTTTACTGTCCAGGTGTTCCAGGGTTGTGTGAAGAGCCAGTGAGATGGCATCTGCTGTAGACCTGTTGCTTCGGTAGGTGAACTGGAGCAGATACAAGTCACCTCTCAGACAGCTGATATGCTTCAACACCAGCCTCTCAGGTAAGGTGAAATGTCTACAAACATGCAACATTCCATTTCCCTCTTCACAGATATCATACACATTTGAGTAGGCAAGGAGTGTTTGTGGTACAATATTGCCATCTACTGATGTACAAAGCCCTCAAAGATTGCCTGACTATAACTTACTTGCTTCAGAACATTGTCTATCTGAATAAAGTTGCTTGGAATATCATGATAACTTACTGTTTTGGTTGCTATTGGCCTACAAATTTTTCAGTGGTGTTGTGTAATTTACGCGTACTTTTGCTCAACATTAATGCAGCAAGTAAACAGAACTGTGTAATATTGTAAGAAATTGTCTTCTATCTAATGAGTAAAAGTGAATATGTTTTGAACTGATAGCATTTGCAAAGTCATTAGGTCTGCTATGATGGTTGATGCGGAGCCCATTTCCCTAGATCTGGATGATAATGTGGTTAACTGGATCGGCAAATTCGCAGATGACACCAAGATTGGGGGTGCAGTGGACACTGAGGAAGGCCATCATGGCTTGCAAAGGGATCTGGATCAGCTGGACAAATGGACTGAAAAATGGCAGATGGCTTTAATACAGACAAGTGTGAGGTGTTGCACTTCAATGGGACCAATCAGTGTACATCTTACACAGTGAACAGTAGGGCACTGAGGAGTGTGATAGAACAAAGGGATCTGGGAATACAGGTCTATATTTCATTGAAAGTGACACCACAGTAGAGAGAGCCATAAAGAAAGCTTTTGGCACATTGGTCTTCATAAATCAAAGTGCTGAGTACAGGAGATGGGATGTTATGTTGAAGTTGTACAAGATGTTGGTGAGGCCTCATTTGGAGTACTGTATTCAGTTTTGGTCACCTACCTACAGTAAAGATGTAAACAGGGTTGAGTGAGAACAGAGAAAATTTACAAGTATGTTGCCGTGACTGGAGGACCCGAGTAATAAGGAAAGATTGATTTGATTAGTACTTTATTCCTTGGAACGTAGAAGATTGAGAGCAGATTTGGTAGAGGTATACAAAATTGTGAGGGGTGTAGATAGGGTTAGTGCAAATAGACTTTTTCCACTTGAGGTTTTGGGTGGAATTACCACTAGAGACGATGGGTTAAGGGTGAAAGGTGAGAAGTTTAAGGGCAACATGAGGGGAAACGTTTACACTCAGAGGGTTGTGAGAGTGTGAAATGAGCTGCCAGCACAAGTGCGACATGTGAGCTCAATTTCAATGATTAACAGCAGTTTGGAGAGGTCCATGGATGGTAAGGGTACTGAGGGCTATGGTACCAATACAGGTCGATGGGTGTAGGCACTTTAAATGGTTTGGCACGGACTAGATGGGCCAAAGGGCCTGTTTTTGTGCTGTACCTTTCTATGACTATGGCTCTAGAGTCATTCCTTCTATCTATAGAGCTTTTTAGCCATATCAGTAAGGCCCTTGGATGTACAATTTGAAATTCTTTATGGAAGATATCAAAAGAGAAGGGGCATCAGCCAAAAACCCGCTTTGGATCCCAGAGTGTAAGTTATAAAGTGGATAGGCTGCTGTCATTCAGAGCCTTTGTCTTTACTTAACTATTAGCACAACTCTTCATTCTTTGGGGTGGCTTGGTCATGTGGCAGTTAGCACAATGCTTTACAGTACGAACCCCTGCCGCTGTCTGTAAGGAGTTTGTACATTGCTCCAGCTTCCACCCACAGTCGAAAGAAATACCACCTGGTAGGTTCAATCACAAACAAGGGAAAATCTGCAGATTCTGGAAATCTGAGCAACAAAATGCGGAGGAACTCAGCAGGTCAGGCAGCATCTATGAAAAAGAGTGTAGTCGGTGTTTCGGGCTGAGACACGTCAGCAGTTGGTCGGTTAATTGGTCATGGTAAATCATCCTGTGGTTAGGCTAGGGTTAAATCAGGGGGGTTGCTGGGCTGCATGGCTCAAAGGTTCAGAAGGGCCTGTTTCGTGTTGTATCTCAATAAGTGAATAAATAAGAGGAGGGCATGTTGCATGTTTGGGTGGAGACTGGGACAAAGATATGCCCACCCTATCACACATCTTACAAATAAAGGGTCAATTGAAAGTTGACTCTGAAACTTAATGACTGGTTTCAGGTTCTTCCCTCCCTTAATTCCATCCATAAATCAGGCAGGAGAAGGAACCAGACCAGGCTCCTTATCCAATTTTGGAAAGAGAGTAAAGGAAAGAGGCAGTGATGAACAGTAAAGAGTGAGTTACTGCTTCTTATTAGAATCAGAATCAGGTTTATTATCACCAGCATGTGGTGTGAAATTTGTTAACTTAGCAGCAGCAGTTCAAAGCAATACATAATATAGAAAAAGAAAAAAAATCATAAATAAGTAAATCAATTACAGTATACATATAATGAATAATTAAAAATCGTGCAAAAAGCACAAAGAATATATATTTTAAAAGTGAGGTAGTGTTCATGGGTTCATTGTCCATTTAGGAATCAGATGGCAGAGGGGAAGAAGCTGTTCCTGAATCGCTGAGTGCGTGCTTTCAGGCTTCTGTACCTCCTACTCATGATAACAGTGAGTAAAGGGCATGCTCTGGGTGCTGGGGGTCCTTAATAATGGAAGCTGCCTTTCTGAGACACTACTCATAGAAGATGTTCTGGGTACTTTGTAGACTAGTACCCAAGATGGAGTCGACTAAATTTACAACCCTCTGCAGCTTCTTTCAGTCCTGTACAGTAGCTCCCCATACCAGACAGTGATGCAGCCTGTCAGAATGCTCTCCACAGTACAACTGTAGAAGTTTTTGAGTGTTTTTGTTGACATACCAAATCTCTTCAAACTCTTAATGAAGTATAGTCGCTGTCTTGCCTTCTTTATAGCTGCAACAATATGCTGGGACCAGATTAGATCCTCAGAGATCTTGACACCCAGGAACTTGAAATTGCTCACTCTCTCCATTTCTGATCCCTCTGTGAGGATTGGTGTGTGTTCCTTCATTTTACTCTTCCTGAAGTCAACAGTCAGCTGTTTCATCTTACTGATGTTCAGTGCCAGGTTGTTGCTGCGACACCACTCCACTAGTTGGCATATCTCGCTCCTGTCTGCCCTCTCATCTCCATCTGAGATTCTAAAAACAATGGTTGTATCATCAGCAAAAATGTAGATGGTATTTGAGTTATGCCTAGCCACACAGTCATGGGTATAAAGAGAGTAGAGCAGTGGGCTAAGTACACACCCCTGAGGTGCACCAATGTTGATCATCAGCGAGGAGGCGTTGTTATCACCAATCCACACAGATTGTGGTCCCCCGGTTAGGAAGTCGAGGACCCAATTGCAGAGGGAGGTACAAAGGCCCAGGTTCTGTAACATCTCTATCAGGATTGTGGGAAAGATGGTGTTAAAAAAATGATGAGCTATAGTCAATGAACAGCATCCTGACATAGAGGTTTGTATTGTCCAGGTGGTCTAAGGCCGTGTGAACAGCCAGTGAGATTGCATCTACCATTGACCTACTGTGTCGATAGGTCTTGGCAGCTTGTTCCACATTTTCACCACCCTCAGAGTGAAGTAGTTCTCTCTCAGTTTCCACTTAAATACTTCAGATTTCATTCTTAAACTTTGACTTCCAGTTCTAGTCTAACTTTTGACCTGCAGTTTTCGTGGAAAAGGTCTGCTAGCATTTACCGTATATGTAACCCTCATAATTTTGTATACCTCCGTCAAATTTCCCTTCATTCTACTAAGCTTCAGGGAGTAAAGTCCTAACCTGTTCAATTTTTCCCTATCATTTAGGTCCTGTCAACATCTTTGTAAATGTTTATTGCACTCTTCAAATCTTATGGATATCTTTCCTTTAGGAGGTTGACTAGAAATACATATAATATGCCAAATTTTATATAAATTCAAGATAACATCTCAAATCTTGTCATAGTCATAGTCATACTATGACTGTATTCCTTGGAGTTTAGAAGAATGAGGGGAGACCTCATAGAAACATTTCGAATGTTAAAAGGCATGGACAGAGTGGATGTGACAAAGTTGTTTCCCATGATGGGGGAGTCTAGTACAAGAGGGCATGACTTAAGGATTGAAGAGCGCCCATTCAGAACAGAAATGCAAAGAAATTTTTTTAGTCAGAGGGTGGTGAATCTATGGAATTTGTTGCCACGGGCAGCAGTGGAGGCCAAGTCATTGGGTGTATTTAAGGCAGAGATTGATAGGTATCTGAGTAGCCAGGGCATCAAAGGTTATGGTGAAAAGGCAGGGGAGTGGGACTAAATAGGAGAAAATGGATCAGCTCATGATAAAATGGAAGAGCAGACTCGATGGGCCGAATGGCCTACTTCTGCTCCTTTGTCTTATGGTCATACTTTATTGATCCCGGGGGAAATTGGTTTTCGTTACAGTTGCACCATAAATAATAAATGGTAATAGAACCATAAATAGTTAAATAGTAATATGTAAATTATGCCAGTAAATTATGAAATATGTCCAGAACCAGCCTATTGGCCAGGGTGTCTGACCCTCCAAGGGAGGACTTGTAAAGTTTGATGGCCACAGGCAGGAATGACTTCCTATGACGCTCTGTGTTGCATCTTGGTGGAATGAGTATCTGGCTGAATGTACTCCTGTGCCCACCCAGTACATTATAGAAACATAGAAAATAGGTGCAGGAGTAGGCCATTCGGCCCTTCGAGCCTGCACCGCCATTTATTATGATCATGGCTGATCATCCAACTCTGCAACCGGCCCCAGCCTTCCCTCCATACCCACTGATCCCCGTAGCCACAAGGGCCATATCTAACTCCCTCTTAAATATAGCCAATGAACTGGCCTCAACTGTTTCCTGTGGCAGAGAATTCCACAGATTCACCACTCTCTGTGTGAAGAAGTTTTTCCTAATCTTGGTCCTAAAAGGCTTCCCCTTTATCCTCAAACTGTGACCCCTCGTTCTGGACTTCCCCAACATCAGGAACAATCTTCCTGCATCTAGCCTGTCCAATCCCTTTAGGATTTTATACATTTCAATCAGATCCCCCTTCAATCTTCTAAATTCCAACGAGTACAAGTCCAGTTCATCCAGTCTTTCTTCATATGAAAGTCCTGCCATCCCAGGAATCAATCTGGTGAACCTTCTTTGTACTCCCTCTATGGCAAGGATGTCTTTCCTCAGATTAGGGGACCAAAACTGCACACAATACTCCAGGTGTGGTCTCACCAAGGCCTTGTACAACTGCAGTATTACCTCCCTGCTCCTGTACTCGAATCCTCTTGCTATAAATGCCAGCATACCATTCGCCTTTTTCACCGCTTGCTGTACCTGCATGCCCACTTTCAATGAATGGTGTATAATGACACCCAGGTCTCATTGCACCTCCCCTTTTCCTAATCGGCCACCATTCAGATAATAATCTGTTTTCCTATTTTTGCCACCAAAGTGGATAACTTCACACTTATCCACATTAAATTGCATCTGCCATAAATTTGCCCACTCACCCAACCTATCCAAGTCACTCTGCATCCTCTTAGCATCCTCCTCACAGCTAACACTGCCACCCAGCTTCGTGTCATCCGCAAACTTGGAGATGCTGCATTTAGTTCCCTCATCCAAGTCATTAATATATATTGTAAACAACTGGGGTCCCAGCACTGAGCCTTGCGGTACCCCACTAGTCACCGCCTGCCATTCTGAAAAGGTCCCGTTTATTCCCACTCTTTGCTTCCTGTCTGCCAACCAATTCTCTATCCACATCAATACCTTACCCCCAATACCGTGTGCCTTAAGTTTGCACACTAATCTCCTGTGTGGGACCTTGTCAAAAGCCTTTTGAAAATCCAAATATACCACATCCACTGGTTCTCCCCTATCCACTCTACTAGTTACATCCTCAAAAAATTCTATGAGATTCGTCAGACATAATTTTCCTTTCACAAATCCGCTGACTTTGTCCGATCATTTCACCGCTTTCCAAATGTGCTGTTATCACATCTTTGATAACTGACTCCAGCAGTTTCCCCACCACCGACGTTAGGCTAACCGGTCTATAATTCCCCGGTTTCTCTCTCCCTCCTTTTTTAAAAAGTGGGGTTACATTAGCCACCCTCCAATCCTCAGGAACTAGTCCAGAATCTAACGAGTTTTGAAAAATTATCACTAATGCATCCACTACTTCTTGGGCTACTTCCTTAAGCACTCTGGGATGCAGACCATCCGGCCCTGGGGATTTATCTGCCTTCAATCCCTTCAATTTACCTAACACCACTTCCCTACTAACAAGTATTTCGCTCAGTTCCTCCATCTCACTGGACCCTCTGTCCCCTACTATTTCTGGAAGATTATTTATGTCCTCCTTAGTGAAGACAGAACCAAAGTAATTATTCAATTGGTCTGCCATGTCCTTGCTCCCCATAATCAATTCACCTGTTTCTGTCTGTAGGGGACCTATATTTGTCTTTACCAGTCTTTTCCTTTTTACATACCTATAAAAGCTTTTACAGTCAGTTTTTATGTTCCCTGCCGGTTTTCTCTCATAATATTTTTTCCCCTTCCTAATTAAGCCCTTTGTCCTCCTCTGCTGAACTCTGAATTTCTCCCAGTCCTCAGGTGAGCCACTTTCTCTGGCAAATGTGTATGCTTCTTCTTTGGAATTGATACTATCCCTAATTTCCCTTGTCAGCCACGGGTGCACTACCTTCCTTGATTTATTCTTTTGCCAAACTGGGATGAACAATTGTTGTAGTTCATGCATGCGACCTTTAAATGCTTGCCATTGCATATCCACCGTCAACCCTTTAAGTGTCATTTGCCAGTCTATCTTAGCTAATTCACGTCTCATACCTTCAAAGCTACCCCTCTTTAAGTTCAGAACCTTTGTTTCTGAAAAACTATGTCACTCTCCATCTTAATGAAGAATTCCACCATATTATGGTCACTCTTACCCAAGTGGCCTCTCACGACAAGATTGCTAATTAACCCTTCCTCATTGCTCAAAACCCAGTCCAGAATAGCCTGCTCTCTAGTTGGTTCCTCGACATGTTGGTTCAAAAAACCATCCCGCATACATTCCAAGAAATCCTCTTCCTCAGCACCTTTACCAATTTGGTTCACCCAATCTCCATGTAGATTGAAGTCACCCATTATAACTGCTGTTCCTTTATTGCACACATTTCTAATTTCCTGTTTAATACCATCTCCGACCTCACTACTACTGTTAGGTGGCCTGTACACAACTCCCACCAGCGTTTTCTGCCCCTTAGTGTTACGCAGCTCTACCCATATCGACTCCGCATCTTCCCGGCTAATGTCCTTCCTTTCCATTGCGTTAATCTCCTCTTTAACCAGCAACGCCACCCCACCTCCTTTTCTTTCATGTCTATCCCTCCTGAATATTGAATATCCCTGAACGTTGAGCTCCCATCCTTGGTCACCCTGGAGCCATGTCTCTGTGATCCCAACTATATCATAATCATTAATAACAGTCTGCACTTTCAATTCATCCACCTTATTACGAATGCTCCTTGCATTGACACACAAAGCCTTCAGGCGCTCTTTTACAACTCTCTTAGCTCTTATACAATTATGTTGAAAAGTGGCCCTTTTTAATGCTTGCCCTGGATTTGTCGGCCTGCCACTTTTACTTTTCTCCTTACTACTTTTTGCTTCTACCCTCACTTTACACCCCTCTGTCTCTCTGCACTCGTTCCCATCCCCCTGTTGTGAACTAACCTCCTCTCGCCTAGCTTCTTTAATTTGAATCCCACCCCCCAACCATTCTAGTTTAAAGTCACCTCAGTAGCCCTCGCTAATCTCCCTGCCAGGATATTGGTCCCCCTAGGATTCAAGTGTAACCCGTCCTTTTTGTACAGGTCACGCCTGCGCCAAAAGAGGTCCCAATGATCCAAAAACTTGAATCCCTGCCCCCTGCTCCAATCCCTCAGCCACGCATTTATCCTCCACCTCATCGCATTCCTACTCTCACTGTCGCGTGGCACAGGCAGTAATTATGTAGTGGATGGGAGACATTGACCAAGATGGCATGCAACTTGGACAGCATCCTCTTTTCAGACACCACCGTCAGAGAGTCCAGTTCCATCCCCACAACATCACTGGCCTTACGAATGAGTTTGTTGATTCTGTTGGTGTCTGCTACCCTTGTACCTTGATTTGTGATGGTCAACATGCCAAAAACTCTCTTTATGACCCTATCTGCCCGAGATGCTGTTTTCAAAGAATGATGGATCTGTATTCCCAGATCCTTCTGTTCTATCACACTCCCTAGTGCCCTACCAATCACGGTGTAAGTCAGTCCATAACACATAGGAGAAGAATTAGGCCATTCAGTCCATCGAGTCTGCTTTGCTATTCCACCATGGTTGATGGAATCCTGGATCCCACTCACCTGCATACATCTGCCTTCTCATTATATGCTTTGATGTCCTGACCGATCAGGAAAAGGTCAACTTTTGCCTTAAATATATCCATGGACTTGGCCTCCACCATAGTCTGTAGCAGAGCATTCCACAAACTCACTACGTTCCAGGTGAAAAAAAATCCTCCTTCTATTCCAAAAGGTCACCCCTCAATTTTGAGGCTGTGTCCTTAAGTTCTGGATATCCCCAGCATAGGAAACATCCTCTCCACATCCACCCTATCTAGTCATAGAAACATAGAAAACCTACAGCACAATACAGGCCCTTCGGCCCACAAAGCTGTGCCAAACATGTCCTTACCTTAGAACTACCCAGGCTTACCATAGCCCTCTATTTTTCAAGCTCCATGTACCTATCCAGGAGTCTCTTAAAAGACACTATCGTTTCTGCCTCGATCACCACCACTGGCAGCCCATTCCACGCACTCACCACTCTCTACATAAAAAAATTACCCCTGACATCTCTGTACCTGCTTCCAAGCACCTTAAAACTATGCCCTCTCATGCTAACTATTTCAGCCCTGGGAAAAAGCCTCTGACCATCCACATGATCAATGCCTCTCATCATCTTATACACCTCTATCAGGTCACCTCTCATTCTCCATCACCCCAATGAAAAAAGGCCGAGTTCACTCAACCTATTCTCATAAGGCATGCTCTCCAATCCAGGAAACATTCTTGTAAATCTCCACTGCACCCTTTCCTGATGAAGTCCTGACGAAGGGTCTCGGCCTGAAACGTCGACTGCACCTCTTCCTACAGATGCTGCTTGGCCTGCTGCGTTCACCAGCAACTTTGATGTGTGTTGCTTGAATTTCCAGCATCTGCAGAATTCCTGTTGTCTGCACCCTTTCTATGGTTTCCACGTCCTTCCTGTAGTGAGGCGACCAGAATTGAGCATAGTACTCCAAGTGGGGTCTGACCAGGGTCTTATATATCTGCAACATTACCTCTCGGCTCTTAAACTCAATCCTTGGTTGATGAAGACCAATGCACCATATGCCTTCTTAACCACAGAGTCAACCTGCATAGCAGCTTTGAGTGTCCTATGAACTCGGACCCCAGGATCCCTCTGATCCTCCATACTGCCAAGAGTCTTACCATTAATACTATATTCTGTATCCAAGAAAGGGAGTAGAGATAGCTCAGGAAATTATAGATCAGTGAGTCTTACTTCAGTGGTTGGTAAGTTGATGGAGAAGATCCTGAGAGGCAGGATTTATGAACATTTGGAGAGGCATAATATGATTAGGAATAGTCAGCATGGCTTTGTCAAAGGTAAGTTGTGCCTTACGAACCTGATTGAATTTTTTGAGGATGTGACTAAACACATTGATGAAGGTAGAGCCGTAGATGTAGTGTATGTGGATTCCAGCAAGGCATTTGATAAGGTACCCCATACAAGGCTCATTCAGAAAGTAAGGAGGCATGGGATCCAAGGAGACCTTACTTTGTGGATCTAGAAATGGGTTGCCCAAAGGGTGGTTGTGGATGGTTCATATTCTGCATGGAGGATGGAGAATAGTGGTGTTCCGCAGGGATCTATTCTGGAATCTATTCTTTGTGATTTTTATAAATGACCTGGATGGGGAAGTAAGGATGGGTTAATAAGTTTGCTGGTGACACAGACGTTGAGGGTGTTGTGGATAGTCTGGAGGGTTGTCAGAGGTTACAGCGGGACATCGATAGGATGAAGAACTGGGCTGAGAAGTGGCAGATGGAGTTCAACCCAGATAAGTGTGAAGTGGTTCATTTTGGTACGTCAAATTTGAAGACAGAATATAATATTAATGGTAAGACTCTTGGCAGTGTGGAATTCCAGCGAGATCTTGGAGCCCGTATCCATAGGACTCTCAAAGCTGCTGAGTGTTGTTAAGAAGGCACATGGTGTGTTGTTCTTCATCAACTATGAGACTGATTTCAAGAACCCTGAGGTAATGTTACAACTATGTAAGGCCTTAGTTAGACCCCACTTCAAGTACTGTGTTCTCCAAAGATGTGGATACTAAAGAGGAGTGCAGAGGAGATTTACAAGGATGATGCCTGGATTGGGGAGCATGCCTTATGAGAATAGGTTGAGTGAACTTGGCCTTTTCTCCTTGGAGCGACAGAGGATGAGAGGTGACCTGATAGAGTTGTACAAGATGGTGAGAGGCATTGATCGTGTGGATGGTCAGAGGCTTTTTCCCCAGGCTGGCTCAAATGGCTAGCACGAGAGGGCATATTTTTAAGGTGCTTGAGAAAAGGTACAAGGGACTGTCAGAGGTAAGTTTTTCACACGGAGAGTGATGGGTGCGTGGAATGCACTGTTGGCAGTGGTGGTGGAAGCGGATACAATCAGGTCTTTTAAGAGACTCTTAGATAGGTACATGGAGCTTAGAAAAATTGAGGGCTGTGTGCTAGGGAAATTCTAGGCAGTTCCTAGAGCAAGTTATTTGGTTGGCACAACATTCTGGGCCGGAGGGCCTGTAATGTGCTGTAGACTTCCATGTTTCTATGTTATGTTTACCCTGAAACCTCATTCTTAATAACACTTTCCCAACCACTGACGTTAGGATAACTGGCCTATAATTTCTTTTCTTTTGCTTTCCACCCTTCTTAAAGAGTGGAATGACATCTGCAATCTGTCAGTCCATAGAACCATAGAAACTACAGCACAGAAACAGGCCCTTTGGCCCTTCTTGGCTGTGCCGAACCATTTTCTGACTAGTCCCACTGACCTGCACACGGACCATATCCCTCCATACACCTCCCATCCATGTATCTGTCCAATTTATTCTTAAATGTTAAAAAAGAACCCGCATTTACCACCTCGTCTGGCAGCTCATTCCATACTCCCACCACTCTCTGTGTGAAGAAGCCCCCCCTAATGTTCCCTTTAAACTTTTCCCCCCTCACCCTTAACCCATGTCCTCTGGTTTTTTTCTCCCCTTGCCTCAGTGGAAAAAGCCTGCTTGCATTCACTCTATCTATACCCATCATAATTTTATATACCACTATCAAATCTCCCCTCATTCTTCTACGCTCCAGGGAATGAAGTCCTAACCTATTCAAACTTTCTCTGTAACTGAGTTTCTCAAGTTCCGGCAACATCCTTGTAAACCTTCTCTGCACTCTTTCAACCTTATTTATATCCTTCCTGTAATTTGGTGACCAAAACTGAATACAATACTCCAGATTCGGGCTCACCAATGCCTTACACAACCTCATCATAACATTCCAGCTCTTATACTCAATACTTTGATTAATAAAGGCCAATGTACCAAAAGCTCTCTTTACGACCCTATCTACCTGTGACGACACTTTTAGGGAATTTTGTATCTGTATTCCCAGATCCCTCTGTTCCACTGCACTCCTCAGTGCCTTACCATTAACCCTGTATGTTCTACGTTGGTTTGTCCTTCCAACGTGCAATACCTCACACTTGTCAGTATTAAACTCCATCTGCCATTTTTCAGCCCATTTTTCCAGCTGGTCCAAGTCCCTCTGCAGGCTCTGAAAACCTTCCTCACTGTCTACTACACCGCCAATCTTTGTATCATCAGCAAACTTGCTGATCCAATTTACCACATTATCATCCAGATCATTGATATAGATGACAAATAACAATGGACCCAGCACTGATCCCTGTGGCACACCACTAGTCACAGGCCGCCACTCAGAGAAGCAATTCTCTACCACCACTCTCTGGCTTCTTCCATCGAGCCAATGTCTAATCCAATTTACCACCTCTCCATGTATACCTAGCGACTAAATTTTCCTAACTAACCTCCCATGCGGGACCTTGTCAAAGGCCTTACTGAAGTCCATGTAGACAATATCCACTGCCTTCCCTTCATCCACTTTCCTGGTAACCTCCTCGAAAAACTCCAACAGATTGGTCAAACATGACCTACCACGCACAAAGCCATGTTGACTCTCCCTAATAAGTCCCTGTCTATCCAAATGCTTGTAGATTCTGTCTCTTAGTACTCCCTCCAATAACTTACCTACTACTGACGTTAAACTCACTGGCCTATAATTTCCCAGATTACTTTTCGATCCTTTTTTAAACAACGGAACAACATGAGCCACTCTCCAATCCTCCGGCACTTCACCCGTAGACAGCGACATTTTAAATATTTCTGCCAGGGCCCCCGCAATTTCAACACTAGTCTCCTTCAAGGTCCGAGGGAACACTCTGTCAGGTCCCGGGGATTTATCCACTTTAATTTTCCTCAAGACAGCAAGCACCTCCTCCTTTTCAATCTGTACAGTTTCCATGGTCTCACTACTTGATTCCCTCAATTCCATAGATTTCATGCCAGCTTCCTTAGTAAATACAGACGCAAAAAACCTATTTAAGATCTCCCCCATTTCCTTTGGTTCCGCACAAAGCCGACCACTCTGATCTTCAAGAGGACCAATTTTATCCCTTACAATCCATTTGCTCTTAATATACTTGTAAAAGCTCTTTGGATTATCCTTCACTTTGACTGCCAAGGCAACCTCATGTCTTCTTTTTGCCCTCCTGATTTCTTTCTTAAGTATTTTCTTGCACTTCTTATACTCCTCAAGCACCTGATTTACCACCTGTTTCCTATACATTTCATACAACTCCCTCTTCTTCTTTATCAGAGTTGCAATATCCCTTGAGAACCAAGGTGCCTTATTCCTATTCAATTTGCCTTTAATCCTGACAGGAACATACAAACTCTGCACTCTCAAAATTTCCCCTTTGAAGGCTTCCCACCTACCAATCACATCTTGCCAGAGAATAACCTGTCCTCGCGAACATGCCAAAATCAAGTAATTCTTGAAAGGTCATGACGAATGCATCCGCTATCTCTTCCACAACCTCTTTCAGGACTCTGGGATGTAGTTCATCTGGTCCAGGTGACTTATCCACCTGAAGACCTTTGAATTTACCTAGCACTTTGTCCTTTGTAATAGCAATGGCACTCACTCCTGCTCCCTGACACTCACGGACAACTGCCACATTGCTGGTGTCTTCCACAGTGAAGACAGATGCAAAGTACCAATTAAGTTTATCTGCCATTTCTTTGTCCCCCATTACTACTTCACCAGCATCATCATTTGGCTAAATCAAATTAAAATGTGCTAACTTACAGAATTCAGGCAAAGTTCAGGGTAATATATTCATATAAAATTGCTCATTCGCCAAAATAAACAGGCTCCCTTTTCAGCCGAGACCCGATTGGCCATCATGGAAATCGGGACGCGACAGCCCGACGCATGCACACGGCCAGCCTCAGCAGCGACACCTACTGGAGCAAAAGGACAGGGCAGCTCTATTTCGAGGGGTCACATTCTGCTCATCACCATCAGCACGTGCAGGATTGGGACAGATCTGACTGCCACCCACCAATAAGAGATCATTAAATCTTACTGTAATGACGTACTTCGAGACACCCATAAGACCCTTTGCTGCAGTCAAAGGACAGTGGTGACAATATCATGTCCATTTAGGAGAGCACCAACAACATCATCAAGAATAATCAGCACCCTTTGGTGTTAGTGCTTCATATCTTCTATCCAGCATTAGGGTAATAAAAAATATAGTCAGCCTAATTATGCCGAGTGGAAAGGGAAGGGGGACATTATGGTCAAGAGATGAGGCCAAACGTAAGTCGGGAAGCGGCAAGGAGAGGGAGAGAACAAGAATCAGATGAGGCTAGGGCCGCACGACTCCAGAATCAAAGAGTCAGGATAAAAAAAGATGAGAGAAGAAGAGACAGAGGAGGAGAGGCATGCACGTCTCCAGGATCAGAGACAAACAAACAGCAGAAGAGATGAAGAGACAGGGGATGAAAGGGCTGCACATCTCCAGAATGACGAGAGGCACGAGGGTGGCAGATAAACCAGAAATGCTGGCATCAAAAGTGTCCTTCGTTAAATGAGGAGCAGCTATATTTGCTTTGCTACGCGTCGTTCCTCTTTAATAAACTGAGGTTTACTACTTCAGTTTCCAAAGCAAAGTGATACCCATAGCATTCAGGAAAATGTAATGTTCATTCTGGTCACATCAGACTGCACTACCCTTCTCTCAAAGGGTGCCCCAACGGGTCACCCCGTTGTCTAGTACAGGGGTCCCCAACCTTTTTTGCACTGCGGACCAGTTAAATATTGACAATATTCTTGCAGACCGGCCGACCAAGTAGGGTTAAACTCACCTCAACATGTCTTTTACAGTTAGGGTTGCCAACTTTCTGACTCCCGAATAAGGGACAAAGGTAGCAGTCAAATCCCGGGACACTTTACCCAGGAGAGACTACCATGACCATGAAGCCTTGCACGGGCACCTGTGCGCGCATGCGTGACGAGCACATGTGATATGTGTATGCGCGTACGTGCCAGTTTTTCCCACAAATCGGTTTTGCCTTCATCTTCCTGACTATACTGTACATACATTATTTCTACTTTATATAGGCTGTGTATTTATCATATTATTCCTGCTTTTACTATATGTTAGTGTTATTTATTTTCGGTTTTATGTGTTATTTGGTATGATTTGTTAGGTTATTTTTTGGGTCTGGGAACGCTCAAAAAATTTTCCCATATAAATTAATGGTAATTGCTTCTTTGCTTCACGTCATTTCAACACGAAAGATTTCATAGGAATGCTCTACCTTAGCAGGAAAAATACGGGACAAACCAATTTAGCCCAATATACGGGATGTCCCGGCAAATACGGGACAGTTGGCAACTCTATGTTCAAGTTCAACAGTGCGTGACAGGGAATGAGGAAAGGTGCAACTGACTCATATAGCACATGCTTTGCTATATGAGTCAGTTGGTTGGGGACTGCTGGTCTAGTATAACTGAAAACTTTTGATATCCTGCTTCATATTATTGGCTAGTTTGCTTTCATGAAATCTTTTCCCTTCTTATGACTTTTTCATTGCCTTTTGTTGGATTTTAAAAGCTACCCAATCATCCAACTTCCCATTCACTTCTGCTACCTTATATGCCCTTTCCTTGGCTTTTATACAGTCGTTAACTTTCCTCGTCAGCCACAGTTGCCTACCCCTGTCAATTGAGAACAACTTCTTCTGGGGGACATATCTATCCTGCACCTTGTGAACTATTTCCAGAAACTTCATCTATCTCTACTCTCCCATCATCCCTGCCAGTATCCTCTTCCAATCCACCTGGGAAAACTCCTTTCTCATGTCTCTGTAATTACTTTAATTCCATTGTGATACTGATACATGTGACTTAGGCTTCTCCCTCTCAAATTGCAGTATGAATTCAATCATATTATGATCACCGTCCCCTAAGGGTTCCTTTACATTAAGCTCCTTTATAAGAACTGGGTTGTTACACAAGACCCAATCTAGGATAGCCTTTCCCTGAGTTGGCTCAAGCCCAAGCTGCTTTAAAAAGCCACCTCATAGTCATTCGACAAATACCCTCTCTTGCAATCTGACACCAATTTGATTTTCCCAATCCCCTTGCACAGTGAAGTCCTCCATTACAATTGTGTCATTAGCCTTATTAGCCTTTTCCAGCTTCTTTTGCAATCTCAACCCCACATCATGGCTACTATTTGGAGGCTTATATATGATTCCCATAATGCTTTATTTTCACCCTTGCAGTTTCCAACTATGACCTTCTTTCAGCCATGACTCAGTGAGGCCCACAACCTCATACTGATCAATTTCTAATTGTGCCACAAGTTTGTCCACCTTATTGGAATGCTACACGCGTTTAAATACAGCATCTTCAGTCCTGCATTCTTCGCCATTTAAAATTTTGCCTCTGTGGTACAATTTAACTCTTTACTCTGCCTGCGTTTGTACATAATCATTGGCTTATCCTTTCTTACATTCAAGTCCTATCCTTGTTGGTCCTCCCAAAGTGCAACATCTCAGATTTGTCTGCATTAAGTTCATCCGAATACTTATATTCATTGTCCCTCAGAATACCTTCCAATAATTTACCTAGTCTGGACTTCAGGCTCTCCAGCCTATAACTTCCTGGCTTATTCTTAGATCCTTCCTTGAACACCAGAACACCATTAGCTATCCTCCAGTCCTCTGGAACCTGCCCCGTTCTCCAGTTTCCTGTAGCAGGTGTAGTTCACCTCAATCTGGCTAATTTATTAATTTATAATTTCACTAGAATTACCAGAATCCAACAGTTGTCAAGTACAGAAGAATGAGGAAACTGAGAAAGAAATAGATCGGTAATCTATGCGAAAGTATCAACAATGCTGTCCACAGTCAATCTCAGACAACAACTTATTGATGAGAGTCTCATGTGTGTTCCTTCCTTTTGCAACATAACAACAGTTCTTCCGACCACTTATCCCAATCTCGGTACTCAGGCTGACCTAACTTAACAGGCGTGTCCTCAAGTTGGTTATCCACTTAAGATCAGTCTTCATTGGTGTTGCCCTGTTACCACTCGGAATATAAAATCATAAAGTCTAAAAGCAAAAGGCAGGACCTGTAATTAAATGTTCAGCCGAAGGTGGGTACTGCCTCACTGACAGTGGATCAATCAGAACCAGTTGGTCCAGGGAAAAATCAAGAGTTGTGGTTGAGAGTGTAAGCTCTTGTCATCCTACTGAGAGAGTATCCACATTTTCTTATCAACCTGTGACACTTTCTCTGGGGTGTATCTCAGCACTGGATCATTGTTTGTCAGTTGTGACAGAGCTGGGTTTTGTTCCACTCCTGAGATAACCTTGGTTGATATTTCAGGAAAGTATTCGAGATGTTAAATTTTGCCCCATCTGTGCTGTAGCTAGTTATAAAATGGCATTTTGTGGTTGAGAAGGAAAATAAATCAATATAATCAGACAGCAGAGTAGACTTGATGGGCCAAATGGCCTAATTCTGCTCCACATTTTATGGTCTTGATTAGTGAAGAAATTCAGGGAGTTATTCTCAATGTCCTGAACAATATTTATCTTTCTAATAATATTACTAAACATATTATCTGACTATTACCATACCAATGTTTGTGGTGTCTTTGTGTGAACAATTTTACTGCTATATTTCCAGCATTACAGTGGATCCTACTGTAACCGTAAATTCCTTTGTCATTTTGTAAATCTTGAATGACTCTATAAAAAATATAAGTTTTCTTAAATATCTAGTATTTAGCTTAGGAAAAGTTAAAAACCTTATCTGGCTAATCTCAAATATGCTGTATGTAAAAGGATCAAAAATTGTGTCCTGCCAAAGGGTTGCGGCCTAAAATGTCGACTGTACTTTTTTCCATAGATGCTGCCTGGCCTGCTGAGTTCCTCCAAGTATTTTGTGTGTGTTGCTTGGGTTTCCAGAATCTGCAGACTTTCTCTTGTTAATCATATCACTTCCCTGTTTTTGGATAATGTGCTATAAACTTAAAAATTAAGTGTTTAAATAAAACTGGTCTTCTAGTTGACTATCTCAATACAAATGTACCACCAGTTTAACCTTGTCTGGTGTATATCTAACATTTTTCCAACCTTTCATCCTGAGATGATCACATGATTCATCTAATCCACTAAACCACATGCATTGTTAAATTGATTTCACAGCTGGGAATGTAACTACAGGAGGCTTTGTATCACAATCCTGTTTTGGCAGTTTAGATATTAGCAAAATCAAGAAGGTGATTATCACTGTGTAAACTGAATGACTACAAAGGCAGACTATCATCATTTGATCCTCAGCAATACCTGGCAACTCCCTGTAAACTCCCAATATCAGCAACGTTCGGTATTCATAAGACTCAGCAAAAGTGACAGACAGAAGTTCAAAATGAACAAAACCAGAGATAATCTGCATTGTAAAAAGACAGAATGAACTCATCATTGCTAATAGAACCTTTCAAGTATGGAAAAGTGGAGATGAATGTTAAGATACAAAATTGTAACCTTTCCTCCAACTTTACAATGACAAAGATGCAGTTTCTCCATGTCATCCTTAATGGAATCAAAGATGTTTCAGGGAATTTTGTTCCTTTGTCTTCCTTCAAAATCTATATTATGTTTTATTTGGTCATTATGAAGAATATAATTCAAACCCCAGTCAAAGCTTATTTTTAAACAATCTTCACTCTGTCATTATTGACATGTTATCCAGTAGTTTTTCATTGTACTGTGCTGATTCATATCCTTGCAAGGTCACTGATCAACATTGAAAGCACAAAGTACACTTTTCCTGCTCACCTCCCCAAACTTTCCTGATAACAAAGTCAAGCAGTGCATAGAAAGGTTTAGAAAAAGTAAATGCAGTAACCAAAATTAATGCTTCAACTTCCAACAGTAGTTAATATGCAGATAATGTACGTATGTTTTATTGAAGTTGTTTTTGGGATAAATATTGGGTAAGTTACTTGGAAAAACTCTGCCAACTTGTTTGTAATAATAGTAACACACACATCAAAGTTGCTGGTGAACACAGCAGGCCAGGCAGCATCGATAGGAAGAGGTACAGTCGAGGTTTCGGGCCGAGACCCTTCGTCAGGACTAACTGAAAGAAGAGATAGTAAGAGATTTGAAAGTGGGAGGGGGAGGGGGAGATCTGAAATGACAGGAGGAGACAGGATGGGAAGGGTGGATCTGAGAGCTGGAAAGTTGATTGGCAAAAGGGATACCAGGCTGGAGAAGGGAGAGGATCATGGGACGGGAAGCCTGGGGAGAAAGAGAAAGGGGGAAGGGAGCCTGGAGGGTGGAGAGCAGGCAAGGATTTATAGTGAGAGGGACAGAGGGAGAAAAAAGAGAGAGAGAAAAAAGGGGGAAAGTACAAAATTTTATTTAAAAAAATTAAATAAACAAATAAGGGATGGGGTGTGAAGGGGAGGAGGTGCATTAACGGAAGTTTGAGAAGTCAATATTCATGCCATCAGGTTGGAGGCTACCCAGACGGAATATAAGGTGTTGTTCCTCCAACCTAAGTGTGGCTTCATCTTGACAGTAGAGGATGCCGTGGATAGATATATCAGAATGGAAATGGGATGTGGAATTAAAATGTGTGGCCACTGGGAGATCCTGCTTTCTCTGGTGGACAGAGCATAGGTGTTCAGCAAAACGATCTCCCAGTCTGCATCGGCTCTCACTAATATATAGAAGGCCACATCGGGAGCACCGGACGCAGTATATCACCCCAGCTGACTCACAGGTGAAGTGTCACCTCACCTGGAAGGACTGTCTGGGGCCCTGAATGGTGGTGAGGGAGGACGTGTAAGGGTACATGTAGCACTTGTTCCGCTTACAAGGATAAGTGCCGGGAGGAAGATCGGTGGGAAGGGAAGGGGGAATTAATTATAGATAGATAGATATACTTTATTGATCCTGAGGGGAATGGACAAGGGAGTCGCATAGGGAGTGATCCCTGTGGAAAGCAGAATGAGTGGGGAGGGAAAGATGTGCTTGGTGATGGGATCCTATTGGAGGTGTCTGAAGTTAGGGAGAATTATATGTTGGACCCAGAGGCTGGTGGGGTGGTAGGTGAGGACAAGGAGAACCCTATTCCTAGTGGGGTGGTGGGAGGATGGGATGAGAGCAGATGTGCGTGAAATGGGAGAGATGCATTTGAGAACAGAGTTGATGGTGGAGGAAGGGAAGACTTTTTTTTAAAAAAGGAGGACATCTCCTTCGACCTGGAATGAAAAGCCTCATCCTGAGAGCAGATGCAGCGGAGACGGAGGAATTGCGAGAAGGGGATTCATTTTTAATAATGTAGTGCCCAGAAAATATTTACATTTCACTTCACAATGAGATTGCAAATCAGTTCAATATCTCACTTTAAAGATAGCAAGCCTAATGGTGCAAGTCTTTCAGTGTGAAGTAGTGCATCTGTCACGATAATGTACTCAAGTGCTTAGAGTAAGGTTTGAACCCAGATACCTTATAACTCAAAATTATGTTATTGAGGCAAAGCTGGCATTCTACTCTCAGTCTAATAATCCGTTCTTTTCCTCAGCTCACTGTAGTGATCCATATCTTTCCACACTGCCTATGCAGTGTCTTTGGGCCAGTTGTAGGGGAGCAGTATGAGCTTTATTATTTGTCAGTTTGGAAGTAGAATGAAACACCAAGTATAACTCCTGCCTCAGAGCTCCTGCAAACTTGATCTAATCTTGAACTCCTGCATTATCTGTCAGGATTATGCATGATCTCCCAGTGACTGCATTTCTTCCTCATACAGGTGACCTCTGCATTTTGGAAGGGGATTGAGGGTTGCTCCTAGAAAACACTGAACAGCACAGTTTCCCACAACGTGAAGCCATGAAATATGCAAATAATTTGTTGAAATAAGTAAATTTTTGCATTTATTATTTGACCTTTTTGTCTTAAATTCCATGAAAGTGAATTTGATTTTGTATCTCAGAATTTTGGGTTGTGATTTGTGGATTCTACAGGGGTGAGCACTTGTTACCTGAATGGCAGCAACATGGGAGTGCTTGGACAATAGAAATATAATGTAGATAGCTGTGTTCCAGATAAAATGCATCTTCTGCTCTGCATTGTCTGAACCTTGCTGGATTAATTCTTTGCTCTCTTTTTTGCACATGAATTATTTCCATTATAATTCCATTCCCATACAAAATTGCCAATAAACCATTCTTCTTGTAGTCCAGCTGCAGATAAGCAGGAAAACAACATTACTCAAATGGGGTCTCCCTTCAATATTGGTGGCCCAGCAGTGCAGTGGTGGAGAGGTCCTCTGGTATTAAGGCCTCCAATTGAGAGTTCACATTAGAAGACATTTGTATGGGTTGGAGACCCAGTGTGAGATCACTTACAAATCTAGCAGGTCACATGATCAGTTTCAATGACAAGCAAACATGGTGAACATTAAGTCTAATAAATGAATTGAATAAACTGTCAACTGTGCACATACATCTATTGATGCTTCTGGACACATCTTCAGTGATGTTCCTGGAATCATCGGGTGTTTCAGGTCTTTCAACATCATACAACCTCCTCCAGGTGACCCAGCCGGGGCTGACCAGACCCCAGCTTGTGTCCAGATGGCTAGCTACTTATGACTCCATGGCTCCCCTCTTTTGAGCCACAGCCATCTTGAGGCCCTCTCTGCTGCATCGGTGGTACTGCGGATGGCTCTCCTCTTCCTCTCTCCCTCGATGCCCAAAATGCTGAAGGCTCTAACTAAGGAACGGGCTACGAATCCCCTACAACCAGCCTCCACTGGGAGACACCTCGCTCTCCATCCAGCCTGCTGACAGTTGCTGACCAGTCCTGCGTACTTGGAGAGCTTCCTTTCAAAGGCCTCTTCCAAGCTATCTTCCCATGGGACTGTCAGCTCCAGCAGCACCACTTGCTTAGTAGACTCAGACACTAGGACAATGTCTGGTCGCAGGGTGGTGGCTGCGATATGGTTGGGGAACTTCAGCTGCCCTTCGAGGTCCACCAACAGCTGCCAGTCTCTTGCAGAGGTCAGAATGCCTGCAGATGTTCTTTTGGCGGGTATTGGCTGCTCCCCAGCTCTGACAAAGGCAATGGTCTGCCTGGAGGGTCGGGACCGCTTCACCCACTCAACTCCTGCACTGGCGGCTTCAGCGATGGTCTTCAGGACCTGATCATGCCTCCATCGGTACCGTCCCTCACCAAGTGCCCTTGCACAGCCGCTGAGGATGTGCTCCAGGGTTCCTCGCTTGGAGCACAGTGGGCACGCAGATGACTCTGCTTTGCCCCATGTGTGCAGGTTTGATGGGCTTGGAAGTACATCATACACTGCCTGGATAAGAAAAAGGATGCAGTGTGGTTCGGCTTTCCAAAGATCAGCCCAGGTCACTTTCCTCTCAACTGCATTCTCCCATCTTGTCCAAGCTCCCTGTTGCTTCATTCCCACCGCCTTGCAGGCTCTCATCTCCTCCACTACTGCTCTCACCTCCTCCTGAACTAGACGATGGCTTTCCTTCCCTCTGGTGTCCATTTGGGGAGTTGGAAAGGATCCTAGCCCAGCTCGGCCTCGTGTGACCACTTCCACCAGCCTCCTGTGATGCAGCCTCACCTCTGCCTCCTGAACAGCTTCCTCTGCCCTCCACTTCCTACCAGTTCTCACTTGGATCCCTGCTTTAGCCACCTTCAGGTCACTTGAGTCCCTATACTGTCAACATAATAGTGAATGGAAAGTAAACATGCCGTAATCATCTGTTGACCGTGGGAAATACAGCTTCTTTTGTAAGCAAAAATGATAATTACCTTCTTATAAGTGTTGAGGATAAGCTCCCTTAAGTGGTGCATCATGGGAGTCATTGAGTCACTCACTGCATCAAGAGCTCTGTCCACTTCCTTTTTCATTTCGTCACCGTTTGGAAGAATACGGATCAGACTAAGAACTGCCTCAGAGAAAAACAAACAGAACTGCAACAAAGGGATCATCTCCAGACAATGTCCCCACAGTAAATATCGACTAATGATGCGCTGTAAATTATAGGTACATTGTTCATATTTCTGATCACGGAACAATTATATTGTTTGGCTAGTACTTAAAATACGATCTCTCTGCTGATATATTGATATTTGGTTTATTATTGCCACCTGTACCAAGATACAGTGAAAAGCTTGTCTTGTATGCTGCTTATACAGAACAAATCATTACACAGTGCATTGGGCTGGAATAAGATAAAATAATAACAACGCAGGATAAAGTATAAAAGCTACTGAAAGAGTGCAGTGCAGGTAAACAATAAAGTGCAAAATGACAGCGAGGTAGATTGTGAGGCCAGGAGTCCAACTTATCACTCACCAGTCTGATAACACCGGGATAGAAGCTGCCCTTGAACCTGGTTGGCCATGATTTCAGGCTTTTGTGTCCTCTGCACAATGGCAGAAGAGACTAGTAAGAATGTCTGAGATAGGTGGAGTCTTTGATTATGTTGGCTACTTTACTGGGGCAGTGAGAAGTATAGATAGAGACCACAGAAGGAAGGCTTGTTCCTGTGTGCTGAGCTGTGTCCACAACTCTTTGAAGTTCTTAGTCATGCATAGAGCAATTGCCAAACCAAGCCATTATGCACCTTGACAGAATACCTTGTACGGTGCTTCAACCCAAGCATGCAAATTCATACAAAGGACAAAAGAAGTGAGTATTGTCATTCAGACTATCCAGCTTAAGATAGTCGTAATGACATCATAAATATGATCTATGAATGTGATTCCACATTCTATGTTCATACTCATCTTCCAAGTTCCAAATAATGATGTTCCTTTGGTTTAGTTCATTTATATGATAAGTTTGCTTATTTTTAAATTTTCATTGAGCTTGTGAAAAGCCTGCACTACCCTAGCTTCAAGGTGATGCTATCAAGTAAAAGACATCCAGCGATACTCCACATTGAATTATCTCCAGGGACTTTGCAATTTTCCCATTCATTCTAATGAAGACCAGAATTCGACTTGCTTCTGATGACAGCATCAAGGTTCAAGGCTTTTCCTTACAATTCTGTAGAAGCAGGTTTTCCACTGGATATAATCATTTTTTGACATGATTTGATTTGTCACATCTCTCCAAAATGCTTAATGTTGTCCATTAAAATATTTTATCACAAAAGCCTTGTTGTTCCCCCTTCCAAACAAAAAGCTTGTGTGGCCTTTGTAAAAGGGTTTGTCCCTGTCACAGCACTTTATGGTTGACTCTTAATCAACCATTTATTATCTTCAATAATAAAAACATCTATTTTTTAATTTTAGATTTCTAGCATCTTTAGATACTTGTTTTGATCAACAAGCATAAACATGTTGTACACACTTTGTCACTTATGCTCACATTGGTCAGGCAGGTCACATTGTACCTAATTTGCTACTCAGCAATATTTGCACAGGTACATACAGTACAGCTTAACGTCTCAACACAGATACTGTTTGACTCTGCTATCTAGCAAATAAACCATGACCTCTAAAAATATAATGATTTAGTGCCTTGTGCATATACAAAGACGTTCTATTCAATTCAATATTAATCCATTATGTATCCATGCATGGTTAACATGCTACAGACAGATCAAAGGTTAAGGAGCGATTGCTTACCATTGCCATCAGTAACTTTGGTCAGTCACTAACAGTGTGCAGGAGATAGATGACTGGAAGATTATGGTATCTGTGCATCCATAAAGAGTTTCAATTTCCAGCTTATAATTACTACGGATTCTTACCTCAAATTCCCCTGTACACTTCGCATCAGGGATGCTCACCATATTCTTCACAATAAGTTCTGGAAACCCCTGTCGGGAGAACCAATGGATTTAAGATTAAGCAATTTTCAGAAACAATTGGCATAAAAGAAATTCTTGATTGAAAGAAATAATGGCAAATAGTGAAAGATAATTTCTATAAAGGGCCAAAAACATTAAGTCTATGAAGGCCACAGGTGTGTAAAGCATCTGTGTGTAGATTATCAGCGGAAGAGTCAGAGGGAAAGTGAGAAGAAATAGACTGAGAGGGCTTTTCACATGTGGAATGATTTGGATATGCGATTGTTTAAAAGACCATTAGCTACAGAGAGAGAGAGAGAGAGAGAGAGAGAGAGAGAATACAATCCCCAGTGGGAAAGTATAATGAATGGTCATTCACCTGAAACCCCTATTCAACTGCCTGATCTGAGGTATGTATTGCACTTTCTGTTTTGATTGTAGGTTTGTGGGTAATATTTAGCTTTAAATTGTTCAAACACATTTTCATGTGGCATCATGGGGTGTTTTACGTCGAAGATTCAATAAATCCATCAACATTCTCAATATGCAGCACTAGTGTCACACTGGGATTATATTTCCTGCACGGTGAAGCAATTTAGCATTGACCCAGTTGACACTGAGAGCAGACACTGGCCTGTCAGGATCTACAATAGCCAATCAGAACCAGGAAGTATTTCTCAAATATAGTGCATGAAGAAGGCCCATACTTTCAGTGGTGTGAGGTTTATTACAATATGCAAAGGTACATATTATTATCTGCCACTAGACTTATATCACAGATGTTGACCGCATAGTGTAGCGGTTTTGTGACACAATTACAGCTCAGGGCATCGGAGTTTGGAGTTCGATTTCAGAGTTCTCTGTAAGGAGGCCCTGTGCGTCCTCCCCATGAAATGCTCTCTAGGTCCTCTGGTTTAGGGTAATTGAACATTGTAAAATGTCCTGTGATGAGGTTAAGGTTAAATTGGGTTGGTCAGGGATATCAGGGCAGTGCAACTTAAGTGGCCCAGAAAGGCCTATTCCAAGCAGCATCCTAAATAAATAAACGAAACATGCAATCTTTCAACAATGTCGATGTGATTAGGGGAAACCACTAAACTAAAATCTATAGGAATTAAACACTCAAACTGGAGATACTGAAATCTTGAACATTTTACAAAGATTTTGTCCCTCACTTCCCTGTTTCTCAATGATAGGCTGTTTTCTTTCTCATTGGCTATCCTTTACTGATGTTTTTGTAAACTGCTTCACCATGACCTCGTATCAAACTACAGAGTTTCAAAGGAAAATGCGGTCAGCAAGACTTCACTGGAAATCAGAAAGATACTGCAAGTTGCATTGCATTTCTACTTCCATACCGTCATCTAAAATAAATGGAAAAGTATCTCAAAAGAATCTCCTTGTCTGGAGGGACTCAGCAGATGGAGCAACATCTGTGAGGGGAAAGGAATTGTCAGTGTTTCCCATGAGTTCCTCCAGTCAATTGGTAATGTAAAATGGTCCTGTAGAAGCGTTTAAACTCACTTTTATATGCCAGACCAGAAGCAGGGAGATGGCCATCCCAGCTGTGGCCCTTCCTTTACCATTGCAACAATTTAGGACAATCACTGTGTTTTGATCTACGGTTAAATTTGACCTTATTACACTAAGGAAGGTATCAAATTCCTGTCGATACAAAGAAAAATGCAAAAATCCGAACTGATAATTACGTTATTATATTTTGCTTCACTTCTCAGAGTTTGCTTTAATGTTTTCAAACCCAAATTTTAACTCACAGCGTTTAATCATCCAGTTTAAGGTACAAAAGTGAACAGTCCGCTTTCCAGCAAGAAGAAATGTAATTATGGATTTCTCTGCTTTGCCCCTATCAATCTTCCAAGCAAATCCTGGGGAGTGAATATGAACAAGAGGAACTTCCTGTCAGAGTCTCAATGAACCATATCCTCAGCCTAGTGTGGGGAAGGAGTTTGATTTGGGCATAGGAAGCCATGGATTTCTTTATGGGACTGAGAGGATAACTTCCTAATGCAGGCCCTGGAGGTAAAAGCAGGCTATTGCTGCCTTTGAGTGACTTAAGTTTGTACAGTGCACAAAGTCAGGGGATGGAAAGAGAAAATCGCAATACTGACATTAACCACACCTGTACCCAGTTTCTGCCGGATTAGCAGTTTTAAGTGCCTACCTGCCTGATGCAAGCATTCAGACTTGCTCAGTCAGACATCTTGGTTGGTACAGACAAGTTGAGCCAAAAGGCCTATTTCTATGCTGTGTACTCTATGACTTAATGACTCTACGAGAATTGCTTGGCATTAGTTCAGATATTCATGAACTTAAGTCCTGCTCCAGAGATGTTAGGACATAATTCCCACTGGCATTCCAGTTCAAGTTTAAATATTCTTCAACCATACATGAAATAGCATTCCTCCACGGCCAAGGTACAAAACATACATGTCACGCCCAAGTCCCCAATGACATGTCCACAAATTGATGGTGCAGCTCTGGGCAACATGCAGAAATGTTACGGTTCTGCTGTAGGCCACAGACATTTGGGCTGTACAGCTGATTCCAGAGAATTATATCCAATCTAAAACATTTAAGTTCAGATTTTAAGTGATTCTCTAGCCCCAATGAGACCAAGTGCTTGCTCCAATTCTGCCTATACCCCAACATCAACACCCCCCCACCACAATCACCATCTCCTCACGCCAGTTTAATTCTGACACCAAGTCTAGATCTGCCAGAGTTTGAGTAGTGCTGTAACGACAGCTCCTCAATCAAGCCAACCCTCCAGAGAGGCTGGGGGGGCGGGGGGGGGGTCATTAAACGCTACCCTTCCAGTACAGTGACAAAAATAAATGGCTGATTGTGGCCCAAACAAATAAATCTCTCAATCTTATTGGAAGTATTTTTGTGAGCCAGGTTGCAGGAATATTTCTCTGTGGGTTACACTGATAAGGTGCAGGACCTTCTCACCACTACTGACAAAAAATAAGGCCTTGGTACCTTCTTATGCTTGAATTTCTAATGGCAAATGTGATCAGGTGGTAGATCTGTGCTAACAGTCAGCCCTATGTTATAATAATGAGGCTATTAATGAAGATATTGAAGGGCAGGCAAACATTTAGGATAATTTTTTTCTCGGTATAAAATATATACAAGTTTTCATAAACTTTTTATATTTTACATTGTAGCGGTGTGCTACACACTGCGTTAGAATAATGACACGTAGTCGGTGAGTTGGAGTTGCGATAAAAGAGATTTATTCAAACTTCGCGGCCTCCTTTAAAGCCTTCCCGTTCCCGCCCTCCCTGGGCGGGACTGCTGTGGGGAATGCATATTCCCAGACCCTTTCCGCACGCGGGATTTTCCCCCTGCTGGTGAAGATGGCCTGGCACGCTTTTTGGGGCCGGCCTCTCCGCCGGCACGCGCTGTTGTGAGCCGGTTCGTGTGTGCTAGAAAGTGGGTCGCCACATAACCCCCCCCCCCAGAACCGGCGATACCACCTCCAATGTCCACAGTCTGGATCGGCCTCTGTTTGGGAGGTCTGCCCCTGCGCCACGGTGCCTGAGCCCGGACTGGCTGCGCCAAGTCCACATGGGCCGGTTTGAGTCGGTCCACCGTGAAAACCTCCTCTCTCCCCCCAATGTCCAGCACGAACGTGGACCCGTTGTTCCTGATCACCTTAAACGGTCCCTCGTAGGGTCGCTGTAGCGGTGCCCGGTGTCCGCCCCGTCGTACAAAAAGAAACTTACAGTTCTGCAGGTCTTTGGGTACGCAGGTCGGGCTCTGTCCGTGCTGTGAAGTGGGGATGGGGACCAGGTTACCGAGCCTCTCTCGTAGTCTGTCCAGGACTGCTGTGGGTTCTTCCTCTTGCCCCCTTGGGGCTGGTATGAACTCTCCTGGGATGACCAGGGGTGCGCCGTACACCAACTCGGCCGATGAGGTGTGCAGATCCTCCTTGGGCGCCGTGCGGATTCCGAGCAGGACCCAGGGAAGTTCGTACACCCAGTTAGGCCCCTCCAGGCGGGCCATGAGAGCCGACTTCAGGTGACGGTGGAAACGCTCCACTAGTCCGTTCGACTGTGGGTGGTAGGCAGTTGTCTGGTGTAGCTGCGATCCTAAAAGGCTGGCCATAGCTGACCACAGGCTGGAGGTGAACTGGGCGCCCCTGTCGGAGGTAATGTGGGCCGGTACCCCGAAGCGTGCTACCCAGGTTGCGATCAGTGCTCGGGCGCAGGATTCGGAAGTGGTGTCGCTGAGCGGGACTGCCTCTGGCCATCTGGTGAACCGGTCTATCATAGTTAGGAGGTACCGCGCTCCTCGTGTCACTGGCAGGGGCCCCACGATATCCACATGGATGTGGTCGAACCTCCGGCGGGTGGGTTCGAACCGCTGCGGCGGAGCCTTGGTGTGCCGCTGCACCTTGGCCGTTTGGCACTGCATACACGTTTTGGCCCATTCACTGACCTGTTTACGAAGTCCATGCCACACGAACCTGTTGGCGACCAGCCGGACGGTTGTCCTGATGGAGGGGTGCGCTAAGTTGTGAATGGACTCGAAAACCCACCAGCGCCAGGCTGCTGGGACGACGGGGCGGGGTTGGCCGGTAGCTACATCACATAGTAGGGTCCTCTCACCTGGGCCTGCGGGGAGGTCTTGAAGCTGTAAACCGGAGACTGCAGTCCTGTAACTGGGGATCTCAGTGTCTGCCTGCTGTGCCTCTGCCAGCGCTGCATAGTCCACCCCCTGGGACAGGGCCTGTATGGTCGGTCTGGATAGTGTGTCCGCCACGACGTTGTCCTTTCCAGAGACATGCCGGATGTCCGTCGTGTACTCGGAGATGTAGGACAGATGTCGCTGCTGGCGGGCCGACCAGGGATCGGACACCTTCGTGAACGCAAAGGTAAGCGGTTTGTGGCCTGTGAACGCAGTGAAAGGCCTACCTTCTAAGAAGTACCTGAAATGCCGGATTGCCAGGTATAGTGCCAATAGCTCCCGGTCGAAAGCACTGTATTTGAGTTCAGGTGGTCGTAGGTGTTTGCTGAAGAACGCCAGGGGTTGCCAGCGACCCTCGATGAGTTGCTCCAGCACCCCACCGACTGCTGTGTTGGATGCGTCCACCGTGAGGGCAGTAGGAACATCCGTTCTGGGGTGCACTAGCATCGCGGCGTTTGCCAAGGCTTCTTTGGTTTTAACGAAAGCGGCTGTGGCCCCTTCATCCCAGGTAATGTTCTTGCCCTTACCTGAACATCAGGGTGAACAGGGGGGCGCATGATTCGGGCTGCTGAGGGGAGGAAACGGTGGTAGAAATTGACCATATCCATGAATTCCTGCAGGCCTTTGATTGTGTTGGGTCGGGGGAAGTGGCGGACCGCGTCTACCTTGGCGGGCAGCGGGGTTGCCCCGTCTTTAGTCATCCTGTGGCCCAGGAAGTCGATGGTATCGAGTCCGAACTGGCATTTGGCTGGATTGATTGTAAGGCCGAATTCACTCAGGCGGGAGTAGAGCTGGCGGAGGTGGGACAGATGCTCCTGCCGACTACTGCTGGCTATGAGGATGTCGTCCAAATAGATGAATACAAAGTCCAGGTCGCGTCCCACCACGTCCATTAGCCGCTGGAAAGTCTGTGCGGCATTCTTTAGACCAAACGGCATGCAGAGGAATTCGAAAAGTCCGAACAGGGTGATAAGTGCTGTTTTGGGGATGTTGTCCGGATGTACAGGGATTTGATGGTATCCCCGGATGAGGTCTACCTTGGAAAAGATCCTTAAGCCATGTAGGTTTGCTGCGAAGTCTTGAATGTGCGGCACAGGGTAGCGGTCTGGCGTTGTAGCCTCGTTCAGCCCGCGGTAGTCGCCGCCTGGTCTCCAGCCCCCCGTTGCCTTGGGCACCATGTGCAGGGGGGAGGCCCATGGGCTGTCGGACCGTCGTATGATCCCCAATGCCTCCATCTTCTTGAACTCCTCCACAGAAAAGGACAGGATAACAGAGAGGGGACAGAGAAAAGGACAGGACAACAGAGAGGAGACAGAGAAAAGGACAGGACGACAGAGAGGAGACAGAGAAAAGGACAGGATGACAGAGAGGAGACAGAGAGGAGACAGAGAGAAGGACAGGACGACAGAGAGGAGACAGAGAGAAGGACAGGACGACAGAGAGGAGACAGAGAGAAGGACAGGACGACAGAGAGGAGACAGAGAAGAGGACAGGACGACAGAGAGGAGACAGAGAGAAGGACAGGACGACAGAGAGGAGACAGAGAAGAGGACAAGACGACAGAGAGGAGACAGAGAGAAGGACAGGACGACAGAGAGGAGACAGAGAGAAGGACAGGACGACAGAGAGGAGACAGAGAAGAGGACAGGACGACGGAGAGGTGACAGTGGCCGTGCCTTTGGCACAGAGTCCGGCCCTGTAGCTCAGAAGGGTAGGGAGAGGAAGAGGAGGGCAGTTGTGATAGGGGCCTCGATAGTAAGGGGGTCAGACAGGTGATTCTATGAACGCAGTCCAGAGACCCGGATGGTAGTTTGCCTCCCTGGTGCCAGGGTCCGGGATATTTCTGATCATGTCCAAGATATCCTGAAGTGGGAGGGTGAGGAGCCAGAGGTCGTGGTACATATAGGTACCAATGACATAGGTAGGAAAAGGGATGAGGTCCTGAAAGGAGAATATAGGGAGCTAGGAAGGGAGTTGAGAAAAAGGACCGCAAAGGTAGTAATCTCGGGATTACTGCCTGTGCCACGTGACAGTGAGAGTAGGAATGCAATGAGGTGGAGGATAAATGTGAGGTGGAGGATAAATGCGTGGCTGAGGGATTGGAGCAGGGGGCAGGGATTCAAGTTTTTGGATCATTGGGACCTCTTTTGGCGCAGGCGTGACCTGTACAAAAAGGACGGGTTACACTTGAATCCTAGGGGGACCAATATCCTGGTGGGGAGATTTGCGAGGGCTACTGAGGTGACTTTACACTAGAATGGTTGGGGGGTGGGAATCAAATTAAAGAGACTAGAAGAGAGGAGGTTAGTTCACAACAGGGGGATGGGAACCAGTGCAGAGAGACAGAGGGGTGTAAAGTGAGGGTAGAAGCAAAAAGTAGTAAGGTGAAAAGTAAAAGTGGCAGGCCGACAAATCCAGGGCAAAAATCAAAAAGGGCCACTTTTCAACATAATTGTATAAGGGCTAAGAGTGTTGTAAAAGCGAGCCTGAAGGCTTTGTGTGTCAATGCAAGGAGCATTCGTAACAAGGTGGATGAATTAAAATTGCAGATTGTTATTAACGAATATGATATAGTTGGGATCACAGAGACATGGCTCCAGGGTGACCAGGGATGGAAGCTCAACATTCAGGGATATTCAATATTCAGGAGGGATAGACATGAAAGAAAAGGAGGCGGGGTAGCATTGCTGGTTAGAGAGGAGATTAACGCAATAGAAAGGAAGGACATTAGCTGGGAGGATGTGGAATCGATATGGGTAGAGCTGCATAACACTAAGGGGCAGAAAACGCTGGTGGGAGTTGTGTACAGGCCACCTAACAGTAGTAGTGAGGTTGGGGATGGTATTAAACAGGAAATTAGAAATGTATGCAATAAAGGAACAGCAGTTATAATGGGTGACTTCAATCTACATATGCATTAGGTGAACCAAATTGGTAAGGGTGCTGAGGAAGAGGATTGGTTTTTTGAACCAACATGTCAAGGAACCAATTAGAGAGCAGGCTGTTCTAGACTAGGGAATTGAGCAATGAGGAAGGGTTAATTAGCAATCTTGTCGTGAGAAGCTCCTTGGGTAAGAGTGACCATAATATGGTGGAATTCTTCATTAAGATGGAGAGTGACATAGTTAATTCAGAAACAAAGGTTCTGAACTTAAAGAAGGGTAACTTTGAAGGTATGAGACGTGAATTAGCTAAGATAGACTGGCAAATGACACTTAAAGGGTTGACGGTGGATATGCAATGGCAAGCATTTAAAGATCGCATGGATGAACTATAACAATTGTTCATCCCAGTTTGGCAAAAGAATAAACCAGGGAAGGTAGTGCACCCGTGGCTGACAAGGGAAATTAGGGATAGTATCAATTCCAAAGAAGAAGCATACAAATTAGCCAGAAAAAGTGGCTCACCTGAGGACTGGGAGAAATTCAGAGTTCAGCAGAGGAGGATGTAATTAGAAAGAGGAAAAATATTATGAGAGAAAACTGGTAGGAAACATTAAAACTGACTGTAAAAGCTTTTATAGATATGTGAAAAGAAAAAGATTGGTTAAGACAAATGTAGGTCCCCTACAGGCAGTAACAGGTGAATTGATTATGGGGAGCAAGGACATGGCAGACCAATTGAATAATTACTTTGGTTCTGTCTTCACTAAGGAGGACATAAATAATCTTCCGGAAATAGAAGGGGACAGAGGGTCCAGTGAGATGGAGGAACTGAGGGAAATACATGTTAGTAGGGAAGTGGTGTTAGGTAAATTGAAGGGATTAAAGGCAGATAAATCCCCAGGACTAGGTGGTCTGCATCCCAGAGTGCTTAAGGAAGTAGCCCAAGAAATAGTGGATGCATTAGTGATAATTTTTCAAAACTCTTTAGATTCTGGACTAGTTCCTGAGGATTGGAGGGTGGCTAATGTAACCCCACTTTTTAAAAAAGAAGGGAGAGAGAAACCGGGGAATTATAGACCGGTTAGCCTAACATCGGTGGTGGGGAAACTGCTGGAGTCAGTTATCAAGGATGTGATAACAGCACATTTGGAAAGCGGTGAAATCATCGGACAAAGTCAGCATGGATTTGTGAAATTAAGATCATGTCTGACGAATCTCAGAATTTTTTGAGAATATAACTAGTAGAGTGGATAGGGGAGAAGCAGTGGATGTGGTATATTTGGATTTTCAAAAGGCTTTTGACAAGGTCCCACACAGGAGATTAGTGTGCAAACTTAAAGCACACGGTATTGGGGGTAAGATATTGATGTGGATAGAGAATTAATAAACGGGACCTTTTCAGAATGGCAGGCAGTGACTAGTGGGGTACCGCAAGGCTCAGTGCTGGGACCCCAGTTGTTTACAATATATATTAATGACTTGGAGGAGGGAATTAAATGCAGCATCTCCAAGTTTGCGGATGACACGAAGCAGGGCGGCAGTGTTAGCTGTGAGGAGGATGCTAAGAGGATGCAGGGTGACATGGATAGGTTAGGTGAGTGGGCAAATTCATGGAAGATGCAATTTAATATGGATAAATGTGAGGTTATCCACTTTGGTGGCAAAAACAGGAAAACAGATTATTATCTGAATGGTAACACACATCAAAGTTGCTGGTGAACGCAGCAGGCCAAGCAGCATCTATAGGAAGAGGCGCAGTCGACATTTCAGGCCGAGACCCTTCGTCAGGACTAACTGAAGGAAGAGTGAGTAAGGGATTTGAAAGCTGGAGGGGGAGGGGGAGATGCAAAATGATAGGAGAAGACAGGAGGGGGAGGGATAGAGCCAAGAGCTGGACAGGTGATAGACAAAAGGGGATACGAGAGGATCATGGGACAGGAGGTCCGGGAAGAAAGACGGGGGGGGGGTGACCCAGAGGATGGGCAAGAGGTATATTCAGAGGGACAGAGGGAGAAAAAGGAGAGTGAGAGAAAGAATGTGTGCATAAAAATGAGTAACAGATGGGGTACGAGGGGGAGGTGGGGCCTAGCGGAAGTTAGAGAAGTCAATGCTCATGCCATCAGGTTGGAGGCTACCCAGACGGAATATAAGGTGTTGTTCCTCCAACCTGAGTGTGGCTTCATCTTTACAGTAGAGGAGGCCGTGGATAGACATGTCAGAATGGGAATGGGACGTGGAATTAAAATGTGTGGCCACTGGGAGATCCTGCTTTCTCTGGCGGACAGAGCGTAGATGTTCAGCAAAGCGGTCTCCCAGTCTGCGTCGGGTCTCACCAATATATAAAAGGCCACATCGGGAGCACCGGACACAGTATTATCTGAATGGTGGCCGATTAGGAGAAGGGGAGGTGCAACGAGACTTGGGTGTCATTATACACCAGCCATTGAAAGTGGGCATGCAGGTACAGCAGGCGGTGAAAAAGGCGAATGGTATGCTGGCATTTATAGCAAGAGGATTCGAGTACAGGAGCAGGGAGGTACTACTGCAGTTGTACAAGGCCTTGGTGAGACCACACCTGGAGAATTGTGTGCAGTTTTGGTCCCCTAATCTGAGGAAAACATCCTTGCCATAGAGGAAGTACAACGAAGGTTCACCAGATTGATTCCTGGGATGGCAGGACTTTCATATGAAGAAAGACTGGATGAACTAGGCTTATATTCATTGGAATTTAGAAGATTGAGGGGGGATCTGATTGAAAAGTATAAAATCCTAAAGGGATTTGACAGGCTAGATGCAGGAAGATTGTTCCCGATGTTGGGGAAGTCCAGAATGAGGGGTCACGGTTTGAGGATAAAGGGGAAGCCTTTTAGGACCGAGATTAGGAAAAACTTCTTCACACAGAGAGTGGTGAATCTGTGGAATTCTCTGCCACAGGAAACAGTTGAGGCCAGTTCATTGGCTATATTTAAGAGGGAGTTAGATATGGTCCTTGTGGCTACGGGGATCAGGGGGTATGGAGGGAAGGCTGGTACAGGGTTCTGAGTTGGATGATGAGCCATGATCATAATAAATGGCGGTGCAGGCTCAAAGGGCCGAATGGCCTACTCCTGCACCTATTTTCTATGTTTCTAACTTTCATATTTGGTCAGATTAAACCCCATCAGACAGTTTCACTTTTGGTCAGCTTAAACCACATCAGACAGTTTCGCATTTGGCCAGGTTAAACCCTATCAGACAGTTTCATGTTTCGTCAGGTTAAACCCCATCAGACAGTTTCACATTTGGCCAGGTTAAAACCTATCAGACAGTTTCATATTTCGTCAGGTTAAACCCCATCAGACAGTTTCACATTTGGGCAGGTTAAACCCCATCAGACAGTTTCACATTTGGGCAGGTTAAACCCCATCAGACAGTTTCATATTTCGTCAGGTTAAATCCCATCAGACAGTGTCACATTTGGTCAGGTTAAACCCCATCAGACATTGACACGTTTGGCCAGGTTAAACTGTATCAGATAGCTTCACGTTTGGTCAGGACCACAGAGAGGAGACAGAAAAGGGCAGGACGACAGAAGGGAGACAGAGAAAAGGACAGGACAACGGAGAGGAGATAGACAAAAGGATAGGACGACGGAGAGGAGACAGAGAAAAGGACAGGATGACAGAGAAAAGGACAGGACCACAGAGAAAAGGACAGGACCACAGAGAGGAGACAGAGAAAAGGACAGGACCAGCAAGAGGAGATAGAGAAAGGGACAGGACCTCAGAGAGGAGACAGAGAGGAGACAGAGAAAAGGACAGGACGACAAAGAGGAATCTGTGTCAGGCAAATACATTCGAGGCTTTTCAGAGACATTTGGATAAGCACAGGCATGAAAGCAAGATGGAGGGATATGGACATGGTGCAAGTAGGAGGGATTAGTGTTTGGGTGTTGTTGACTTGATCTTTAGCTGGTTCAGCACAACTCTGTGGGCCGACTGGCCTGTTCCTTTTCTGTACTCTTCTGTGTTCTATTCTATAGCACATTTTTAAAAGTACTTTTATGGTGCAAAATATCACCTCAACAAAATTTTATGAAGTATCCCATCGAACATAGAACAGCACAGCACAAGAACAGGCCCACATGGGCCCGCAATGTTGTGGCAAACTAATTAAATTAATTAATCAAATACTAACTAAACTGCTCTATTCTGCCCTCACAAAGCCAATGTTCTTCCATTTCTTGCAGATTCATGTGCCTACCTACGAGAGTTTTGAACACCTCCATCGTATTTGCCTCGACCGTCACCTCATTCCAGGCATCCACCACTGCCTGTGGAAAAGATCTTTCATTTAGCCAGGGCGGGCTAATGCTGCATTCCAGGCACCCACCCATCTCAGGTAGTTTGCTTCTGCAAAAGTGAAATGGGTCCAGACAATGTTGCACAGTTACCTCCCAGGGGATGAGGTATCTCCTATCTTGGGTTTGTGTCTTGCTTGGTGCACCCTTTAAGCGATGTGATTAAAGCAGAACGTTCACACTCACTGTCACTGGTATCTATTCACATCCCATTTACTGGCAGATGTAGGAGATCTGGGTGACTGCACATACTGAGTCTCAGCCTTCCAAACTTCTAAATGTTTCAGAAATAGACCCCTGCCCTTGGTTAATTTTCTGCTGTAGCACCTCAATAACTTACACTCAGGGTCATAGCATTATAGAGCAATGCAGCGCAGAAACAGCTCACACGGTCTACACAGGCTACAGCAGCCTCCCCGATGACCACATTTAGCCCATAAACATCCAAGCCCCTCCCCACTGTCTACTCATACAGATGTTTCTTAACTGGTGCTCATTGTACCCACCTCCTCATTCAAGTACTCACTGCTCTCTGTGTGAAGAAGTTACCTCTCTGCCTCTTATCTTCTATAGTTTTACACTCCCCAACCCTGGGGAAAAGATTTTGACTCTCCAGCTTATCCATATCTTTTGTGATTTTATGAACATACGAGGTCACCCATAATTCTTCTACATTGCAGGGAATAACCAAACTTGACCTCTAACTCAGGCCCTCTGGTCTATGCAGTTCCTCTCCAGCTTCACAATGTCCTCCTATAACAGAGCAAGCTAAGCTGTAACATTGTTCCAAGAGTGGCCTCCCAGGACTTTTTAACAGCAACATGATATCCTACTCCAAAATTCGATGCCCTGACTAATGATGGCTAGCATGCTAAACACCTTCTTCACCACCCTATCTACTTATCTGGCCACCTTCTGTAAATTAGGCACTCCTGGCCCCAGGCCCTTTGTTGCACAATGTGCCATTCACTCTAGAGGTCCTACCTTGATCCGTCTGTCCAAACTGCTTCACCTCGTACTTCTCTAAATTGGAATATGTTTGCCATTTTGCAGCCTATCTCCCGAACTGATCAAGATCTCTTTGCAATTCATTGTAACTTGCTTTAGTATCAACAATTTAGTATCATCAGCAAACTTGATAATGGTGCCATGCACAGTAATATTCAAATCATTTACATAAACAATGAATAACAAAGGTCTCAATATTAACCCTGGTACACTCCACTAGTCACAGGACTGCAGTGAGAGAATGACCTTCAACTATCATCTTCTGCCAATTCTGAATCAACCTCGCTATCTCCCCATGTAGCCAGAACAGCTGCCATACAGGACCTGTCAAAGGTCTTACTAAAGTGCGTTTAGATAACCTCCGCTGTCCTACCTTCATACATCCCCTTAGTTAGAATCAGGTTCAAATGTATTTATCATATTTATCACAGGTACATCAAAACAAACAATGAAATGCATTGTTTCTCTTAACAATGTAGGAATGTGCCTGCAAGTGTTGCCACAGTCTGATGCCAACATAGCGTGCCCACAATGCTCGGCAGAACAACACAGAACACAACAAGCAACAAAACAACAACAGCAAAACACATTCCTTCCCAAGTCCTCCAATCCCAGAACTAGTCTCCAGCCACCATGCTTCGAGGTTCGGGCTGCTCCGCAATTCCATCACGGCTGATCCCAGATCCCACTCAACCCCATACACCTGCCTTCTCACCGTATCCTTTGATGCCCTGACTGATCAGGAAATGATCAACTTCTGCCTTAAATATACACACAGACCTTACCTCCACCACAATCTGTGGCAGAGCATTCCACAGATTTACCATTCTCTGGCTAAAAAGAAATATCTGTTCTAAAGGTTCACACCTCAATTTTGAAGCTGTGCCCTCTAGTTCTGGATACCCCCACTATAGGAAACATCCTCTCCACATCCACCCTATCTACCATTTCAATATTCGGTAGGTTTCAATGAGATCCCCCCCCCCCTCCACCGCATTCTTCTAGATTCCAGTGAGTACAGGCCCAAAGCTGCCAAACGCTTCTCATACATTAACCCCTTCATTCCTGGAATCATCCTCATGAACCTCCTCTGGACTCTCTCCAACACGTTCTTTCTGAGATATGGGACCCAAAACTGTTGACAATACTCCAAGTGCAGCCTGACTAGTGTCTTATACAGGCTCAGCATAATCTCTTGCTTTTATATTCTATTTCCCTTGAAATAAATGCTAACATTGCATTTGCCTTCTTCACAGACCCAACCTGTAAATTCATCTTAGTCTCCAAGTACCTCAAAACCTCATCCTTAATAATAGACTCCAACACTTTCCCAACCACTGAGGTTAGGCTAACTGGTCTATAATTTCCTTTCTTTTGCCTTCCTCCCTTCTTAAAGAGTGGAGTGGCATCTGCAATCTTCCAGTCCTCTGGGACCATGCCAAGGTCAAGTGATTATTGAAAGATCATGACCAATGCATCCATTATCTCTTCAGCAACCTCTCTCATGATTCTGGGACGTAGTCCAACTTGTCCAGGTGACTTATCTACCTTAAGACCTTTCAGTTAAGCTAGCACTTTTTCTTTGTAATAGCAATGGCACTCACAGACCTCTGGCACACTGCTAGTGTCTTCCACAGTGAAGACAGATGCAAAGTACCCACTAAGTTCATCTGCCCTTTCTTTGTCCCCCATTACTCCCTCATCAGCATCATTTTCCAGTGGTACAATATCAACTCTCACCTCCCTTTTACTCTTTTATAACTGAAAAAACTTTTGGTATCCTGCTTTATATTATTAGCTAGTCTGCCCTGATATTTCATCTTTTCCATTCTTATAACTTTTTTAGTTGTCTTTTGTTAGATTTTAAAAGCTTCCAAATCACCCAACTTCCTACTCACTTTTGCTATCTTCAATGCCCTTTTCTTGGCTTTTATGCAGTCCTTGACTTCCCTTGTCAGCCACGATTGCCTACTCCTGCATGAGAACTTCCCTTCATTCCATTGCTCAAAATCATTAAGGGTATAAGTAAAGTGGATGCCAGCTGCTACTTCAAAATTAATCCATTAACAAGGTCACGGGGCCATGGGTGAAGACTGGTTTCGGGGAAATTTCAGACTAATGTCAGGAAGCATTTCTTTACAGAGCGAGTTGCGGACACATGGAACAAACTACCTAGTTGTGAGTAGTACTTTAGAGACTTTCAAATCTAAACCTGATGGTAATTTCAACACAGGATGTGGACAGGAATTTAGCAAGCCTTGCTGGGCTGAATGGCCTGTTCTTGTCTAAAAACTTTCTAATGTTCTCATGCTTTGTACATTCGAGGTCACGCCTGACAAACCTGGAATTTTCTGTTGAGATCATGGTCCAGACTGTGGCTTTTATGTGGGATGATTATGGGAATAGAGAGGAGAGTTAGAGATAGAGGTCAGGTTAGGGTTTAGGGCACTAATGTGGAAAGTTGGAGGTCAGATTAGGGTTTAGCAATAGAGATGTGGAAGAGTTAGATTAGATTATGAGAACACTCAGTCCTCTGGTCTGCGTTCAAAGTCCAGAAACACGTAAGTGTGCCGAAGGATGCTTGAAGGCCCGAAATTAAGCTGAATGGCCTAATTCTGCTCCTATGTCTTATGGTCTGGTCTGTATTAATCTAGCTGAAAAACCTCTTGGGATTATCTTTAACACTGCCTGTTAAATCCACCTCATATCCTCTTTTGCCTTCCTGGTCTTAAACTTTTTGTATTTGTTGAGGGATTCATTTGTACCCAGTTGCCTAAATATGATGTGGCTTCCTTCTTTTTCCTTACAAGTCTCAAAATGCCATATCAGCCAGGGTTCCCTGAACTCAGAATGTTTACCCTTCTCCCTAACAGGAATATGCTTCCTCAACACTATTTGCTCCCTTCACCTATCTTTGTATCATTTGCAAACCCATCAATTCTCTCAACCAAATTATTGATATGCAATGCAAAAAGCAGTACCAACACTGACCCCTGCAGCACACCACTAGTCACTGGAAACTGACCAGAAAAAGCCCCCTTTATTCCTACTCCTTGCTTCTTGTCTATTGCCAATCTTCTAGCCATGCAAATATCTTTCCTGACATATCATGGGCTCTTACCTTGTTAAGTAGCCTCATGTGTGGCACCTTGTCAAATGTGTTCTGAAAATCTGCATAAACAAGATTCAGTTTGTTTATCCTGCCTATTATTTCCTCGGAGAAATCCAACAGATTTTTTCAGGCAAGACTTCCCTTTAAGGAAACCATACTTAGGGTTATTTCATCCTGTGCTTCTAAGTATCCCAATACTCCAGCCTTAATAATGGACGCCGACATCTTTCCAGCCACTGAAGTCAGACTAAATGGCCAATAATTTACTTTGTTCTGCCTCCCTCTTTTCTTAAAGAATGTACTGGAACTATCATTACTAATGTCTCCACAATCTCTTCCGCTTCCTCTTACAGAACCCTGCGGTGTAGTCCTTCTGGTGCAGGTGACTTATCTACCTCCAGATCTTTCAGCTTCCCAAGCACCTTCTCCTTAGTAATAATAACTGAATTCACACCTGACATTTTCGAATTTCTGCATGCTGCCAGTGTCATCTGCAATAAAGATTGATGCAAAATACTTAAGTTTATCTGCCTTTTCTTTGTACCCTGTTATTACATCTCCAGTATCAATTTCCACCAGTCTGATATCAACTCTTGGCTCTTTTACTCTTCATATATCAGAAACAACTTTTGGTATCATTTTTGATATTGGCTATTTCACCTTTTCTCTCCTGGATTTTTCAGTTGCCTTCTGTTGGTTTTTAAAAGCCTCTCAATCCGCTAACTCGCACTAATTGTTGCTATATTATATACCATCTCTTTTCCTTTTATGCTATATTTAATTTCCCTTGTCAGCCATGGTTGTTTCATCCTCTCTTTGAAAAAACTCTTTCCCCTTGGGAACATATCTGTCCTGTACCTTGCAAATTGCCCCCAAATACTCCAGCCATCGCTGACCTGCTGTCATCCCTCCTAGCGTCCCTTCCACTCAGCTCTGGCCAGCTTCTCTCGCTAGCTTTGCAATTCCTTTTACTCCATTTGATACACCTGACTTTAGCTTCTCCTTCTCAAATTGCAGGATGAATTCTATGATATCATGATCACTAGCTCTTAAGGGTTCACTTATCTTAAGCTCCATAATTAAATCTGGTTCATTACACAACACTCAATTCAGAAGTGCCTTTCTGCTCATGGACTCAACCACAAGCTGCTCAAAAAAGTAATCTTCTAGGCATTCTACAAGCTCCATCTCTTGGGATCCAGCACCAACCTGATTTTCCCAGTCTACCTGCAAGTTGACTATTATAACATTGTCCTTTTGACATGCCTTTTCTATCTCCCATTGTAATTGGTATCCCACCTCCTGGTTACTCTTTGGAGGCTTGTATATAACACCCATCAGGGTCTTTTTACCCTTGCAGTTTCTTAACTCTACCCACAAGGTTTCTATATTGTAATGTCCAAAGCATTATAGTTTCATGTACTGGCCATGCTATTATTTCATCACCATTGTTCCTGATACAGCTTGCTTTACAAAGGCACAGCTCAGCCTTGCAATTCTGCCCTGTCAATGGCCGATCCTTCCTCACAGACTCTCTACATGTCACATCTACCAATATATCAACTCTTTATCCTCCGACATATTACTCTGGTTCTCAATGACCCCTGCCTAACTAGTTTAAACCCTCCCCAACAGCTCTAGCAAATCTGCCTGCAAGGGTAAAGCACGAGACATGGGAGCAGAATTAGGCCATTCAGCCCATCGAGTGCACTCCACCATTCCATCATGGCAGATCCCAGATCCCTCTCAACCCCATACACCTGCTTTTTCACCACATCCTTTGATGCCCTGACCAATTAAGAAGCGATCAACTTTCACCTTAAATATACCCACGGACTTGGCCTCCAACACAGTCTGTGGCAGAGCATTCCACAGATTCACTACTCTCTGGATGAAAAATTCCTCCTTAGCTCTGTTCCAAAAGGTCACCACTCAATTTTGAGGCTGTGTCCTCTAATTCTGGATACCCCCACCATAGGAAACATCCTCTCCACATCCACCCTATCTAGTCTTTTCAACATTCAGTAGGTTCCAATGAGATCCCCACACTTCTAAAGTACAGTGAGTACAGGACCAAAGCTGCCAGATGCTACTCATAAGTTAACCCCTTCATTCCCGGAATCATCGTCATGAACCTCCTCTGGACTCGCTCCAATGACAACACATCCTTTCTGAGATATGGAGCCCAAAACCGTTGACAATACTCCAAGTGCAGCCTGACTAGTGTCGTATAAAGGCTCAGCATTATATCCTTACTTTTATATTCTGTTCCCCTGGAAATAAATGCCAACAATGCATTTGCCTTCTTTACCACAGACTCAACCTGTAAATTAACCTTCTGGGAGTCTTGCACAAGGATTCCTAAGTCCCTCTGCACCTCTGATGTTTGAACTTCTCCCCATTTAGATAACAGTCCACACTATTGTTTCTTATACCAAAATGGATTATCATACATTTCCAAACACTGTATTCCATCTGCCACTTTTTTGCCCATTCTTCCAATTTGTCTAACTCCTGCAATCACATTGTTTCCTCAGCACTACCTACCTTCCCCTATCTTCATATCATCCGCAAACTTTGCCACAAAGCTGTCAATTCCATTATCCAAATCATTGACAAACAGTGCGAAAAGTAGCAGTCCCAATACTGACCCCTGAGGAACATCACTAGTCACTGGCAGTCAACCAGAAAAGGCCCCTTTTATTCCCACTCGCTGTCTCCTGCCTGTCGCCATTCCTCTGTCCATGTCAGTATTTTTCCTGTAACGCTATAGGATTTTATCTTGTTAAGCAGCCTCATGTGTGGCACCTTATCAAATACCTTCTGAAAATCCAAGTAAGTGACATCCACTGCCTCTCCTTTGTCCACCCTGCTTGTTACTTCCTCGAAGAACTTCAACAGATTTGTCAGGCAAGATTTCCGTTTACAGAAACCACACTGACTTTGACTTATTTTATCATTAGTTTCCAAATACCTCGAAATGTCATCCTTAATAATAGACTCCAATATTTTCCCAACCACTGAGGTTAGGCTAACTGGCCTATAATTTCCTTTCTTTTGCTTTCCTCCCTTCTTAAATAGTGGCGTGACATTTGCAATTTCCCAGTCCTCTGGGACCATGCCAGAATCCAGTGATTCTTGAAAGATGATGACCAATGCATCCGTTATCTTCTCTGCAACCTCTCTCTAGACTCTGGGTTGTAGTCCATCTAGCCCAGGTGACTTATCCACCTTAAGACCTTTGAGTTTGCCTAGCAGTTTTATATTTGTCCACCTCAAGTTCTGGTGTAATCCTTGCATTTTGTGCAGGTCACATCTTCCCCTTAAGAGATCTTAACAATGCAGATGTCTGAAACCCTGCCTCCTGAACCACTTCATGAGCCTCGCATTCATATGCCAAATCATCCTATTCTTACCTTCACCGGCATGTGACATTAACAGCAATCCAGAGATTACTACCCTTGAAGCCCTGCTTTTCAACTCTCCACGTAGTTCCCTATATTCTCTCTTCAGGACCTCATCCTTTTCCCCTACCAGTACTATTAGTACCAATACCTATCATGATTGCCAACTGCTCACCACCCCTCCCCGCCTTAGAATGCTGTGGATCTGATCCGAGATATCCCTTATCCTGACGCCTGGGAGGCAACATACCATCCGGATTCTGACGAAGGGTTCCGGCCCGAAACGTCGACTGATCTTTTCCACTGATGCTGCCCGGCCTGCTGAGTTCCTCCAGCATGTTGTGAGTGTTGCTTTGACCCCATCATCTGCAGATTATTTTGTGTATACCATCCGCGTTCTCTTTCATGTCTAAAGAATCTCCTACCTACTCCTCTAACTATTGAATCGACTATCACCTCTGTACTCCTCTTCCTCCCCCTTCCATTCTGAGCCACACAGCCGGACTCTGTGATAGACACCTCATCACTGCAGTTCTCCCCAGGTAGGCAGTCTAAAGTGGTATACTTGTTATTGAGGGGCTGACATTTTATGTGCGGGACTGTTACTGTTAATTGGGCTCTAGGAGCATTGTGCTGTTATTACTATGAACTGAAATGTCACCACTTCATGGTTTAGTTATCACTTTGCAGAGTGACAGTTGTTTCAAGTCTTACCTTTCCACTTGAGGAAATGCTGTTCTGTGAGCTACGATCAGTGCACCTATCACCATTCCAAGATTAGAACATCCAATTCCTGTCTGACAGCAGGAGGTGGCTTGGGACTTGTCCTGAAAATGATGTTTGGACAGTCCTAAAAATGATAACAGAAGACAGGACTGAATAACGAGAAAATTTGCAAATGACAATTCAGCTGATGTTCCAGCTTTATAGCAAAACACTGGATTGGATTGAACTCACATCTGTGAAGTCTCAAACTTCTAGGCCTATTCATTCAAACTGAGATCAGTTAGTTCTCAGCTGGGCTACCAGACTTGGAAAATGCTTACCATTTTTCAACAAAGTTAATTTAGATATCCATAAATCTATAGTTAATGAGCTGCAGCAATTATAGAATAATATGATCTCACTGCCAGAAGAGGACATTCGGTTGCCAGCACCTTTGAGAACAAAATCAATCACAATTAGAGTTAGGGTTTCAGAAGGCTACAGCAAAGAAACAGGCCCTTCAGACCATCTAGTCCATGCTGAACTATTAATCTGTTTCGTCCCATTGACCTGCGCCTGAACCTCTCTCATCCATGTACACTACCTATCTAAATTTCTCTTCAATGTTGAAATTGAACTCAAATATACCATTTCCGCTGGCAGTGAGCTCCACACCTTCACCTTTAAACATTTCACCTCTCTCTCATAACTCATGAACTCTCTTCCAGTATCACCCAAGCTCGGTGGAAAATAAATGCTTGCATTTAGCCTATCTATACAATCATTATTTTGTATACCTCTTTCAAATCTCCCCTCATTTGCTTTCGCTCTAGGGAATAAAGACCAAATCGATTCAACCTTTGTCTATAACTGAGGTCCTCAAGTCCTGGCAACATCCTTGTAAATTTTTTCTGCATTCTTTCAGTCTACTGATATTTCTCCTGCAGGTGGGTGACCAGAGCTGAAAACAATAGTAAAAATTAGGCCCCAACAACATCTTATACAACTTTATAAATAACATCCCATCTCCTGTACTCAATATATGAAGGGTAGTGTGCCAGAAGCTTCTTTATGACCCTACCTACCTGTGATGCCACTTTCAATCAACTATGGACCTGTATTCCCAGATCCCTTTGATCTACCACACTCCTCAGTGCCCTACTGCTCACCATGCAAGTCCAACCTCGGGCTTTCATCACAAAATGCAGCACATCATACTTGTTTGCATTAAATTCCATCTGCCATGTTTCTTCCCATTTTTCCAGTGGGTCCAGATCTGGCTGCAAACTCTGATAGACTTCCTTGCTGTCAACTACACCCCCAACCTTGGTGTGAGCCACAAATTTGCTTATCCAGTTTACCACATTATCATCTAGATTCTGTGTCCTTCTTCTGAGTAAATACAGTTGCAAAACATCAATTTAATATTTCCCCCAACTCTTTCGGCTCCATGGATAGGTGACCACTCTGATCTGCAAGAGGACCAATTTTGTGCCTTGCTATCCCTTTGCTGAAGCCTTTTGGATTTTCTTTCATCTTGAGTACTAGAGCATCATCTTGCCTTCTTTTAGCCTTCCCAATTTGCTTATTAAGTGTTCTCTTACAGTTCTTATACCGTTCTTGCTCCTTCCTACCTCTATCCTCCATCTTTTGTTTAACCAGGGCCTCAATATCCCTTGAAAACCAAGCTTTCCTATACCTGCTATCGTTGTCCTTTATTCTGACAAGAACATACAGTCTCTACACAGAAATCTTCACTTATGAAGGGCTCACAATTACCAAGCACACCTTTGTCTGAAAACAATCTGTCCCAATCCACACTTGCCAGGTCCTTCCTGATACCATCAAAATTGGTCTTTCTCCAATTTGGATCCTCAACATGATGACCAGCCCCATCCTCCTCCATAATTGCATTGAAGCTGAGGGCATCATGACCACCAGATGCAAAGTGTTCTCCTACACAAACTACTGTCAACTGCCCTGGCTCATTCCCTAATACGGGATCTAGTCTCAAGATCCTCCTTACCTTTCCTGCAAAAGACTGTCTGTGGCAAGGAATTCCACAGATTTACTACTCTCTGGCTAAAGAATTGAATTGAATTGACTTTATTCCTTACATACATGAGTAAAAATCTTTACGTTACGTCCCCATTTGAATGTGCAATGTGCAAATTATATTAATTTGTAATAAATTGTATGTACAGTAAGATATACAACAGAACAGTCAATAAAGCTTAGAAATACAATTGTGTCAGCATGAATTAATCAGTCTGATGGCCTGGTGGAAGAAACTGTCCCGGATTCCTCCTCAACTCTGTTCTCAGAGAATGCCCCTCTATTCTGAGGCTGTGTCCTCTGGTCTGAGACTCTCCCACCATAGAAACATCCTCTCCATATCCACTCTATGAAAGCTTTCAACATTTGATAGGTTTCACTTAGGCCACCCCTCATTCTTCTGAATTCTAGTGAATACAAGCTCAGACCCATCTTCATATGACAAGCCATTCAGTCCTGGAATAACTTTCATGAACTTCCTTTGAGCCTTCTCCAGCACCAACACATCCTTTCTAAGATAAGTGAGGCCTCAACATTATATCCTTGCTTTTATATTCTAGTCCTCTCGACATCCATGCTAACATCGCATGTGACTTCTTCACCACCGACTCAACCTGCAAATTAACCTTTAGGGAAACCTGGACTAGGACTCACATGTCCCTTTGTGCCTCCGATTTTTCAATTTTCTCTCCATTTAGAAAATAGTCTCCCCTTTCATTTCCTCTACCAAAGTGCATGACCATACACTTCCTGACACCATATTCCACCAGCCATTTCTTTGCCCATTCTCTGCATCTATTCAAGTTCTTCTGTAGCCTATTTCCTCAAATATCCCAGCCCCTCCACCTATTTTCGTATCATCTACAAATTTTGCAACAAATCGATCAATTCTGTCATCCAAATCATTGACACATAACAAAAAAAAGGTGTTCCCAACACAGTTCCTGTTGTGGAATGCCACTAGTAGCCAACCGGAAAGTGTTCCCTTTATTCCTACTCTTTGCCTCCTGGCAATCAGCCACTGCTTTATCCATGCTAGTATCTTTCCTGTAATACCAAGGGCTCTTAACTTGCTAAAAATCCAAGTACACAACATTAGTTGATTCTTCTTTGTCTATCCTGGTTGCTGTTTCTTTAAGGAAATCCAACAGATTTGTCAGGCTAGCTTTTTCCTTGAGGAAACCATGCCAACTACAGCTTGTTTTATTAAGTGCCTCCAAGTATCTTGAAACCACATCCTTAACAAATGATTTCAACACTTTCTTAACCACTGAGGTCAGATTAACTGGCCTATAATTTCCTTTCTTCTTCCTCTCTCCCTTCCTGAAGAGTAGAGTTACACTTGCAATTTTCCAGTCTTCCAGAACCATTCTAGAATGTGGTGATTCTTAAAAGCTCATTATTAATGTCTTCACAAATTCTTCAGCCACCTCTTTCAAAATCCTGGGGTGTACGTCATCTGGTCCAGGTGACTTATCTGCCTTCAGACCTTCCTGGTGAAACCCTGCATTCTATAATGTCTAAAACAGGGGTTCCACAGACGCCTCCGGAGTCCACGGCATAGAAATAGTTGGGAAAAACAACAGAACCCCGGAATATGAAGTGCTCGTCCTGTCCCTCCTGTAACCAACTCTCACAAATGGCTGGCTACAATACTATCATTTCACATACTCTTCAGCCACATTAAACTGTATTGTCTTCCTATCTCTGACTTCACTAGCACGTGACACGGGTAGCAATCTACTATCGCCACCCTGGAGGTCCTGTCCTTTAACTTAGCATCTAACTTCCTGAACCCACTTTGCGAGCCCTTGTCACCCATCCTACCCCTGTAATTGTTACCAACATGGACCACAGCCTCTGGCTGCTCACCCGCCGATTTAAGAGTACTGTGACCTTGATCTGGGATATTCCTGACCCTGGCACCTGGGAGGCAACGTGCCATCCAGGAATCTTCATCCACAGAACCTTCTGTCTGTTCACCGAACCTTTGAATCCCCTACACTGCAACCCACCTCTTCTCACCCCTACCCTTCTGAGTCACAGGCTAGACAGTGCAAGAGACCTGACCAGTGGGGCTTTCCTCTGCGAGGTCATACCCTCCAACAGTATCCAAAGCGGTATAGCTGTTACTGCGGGGAACAGCCACAGGAGTACTCTGCACTGGCTGCCTATCCCCTTCCCACCCTGACAGTTACCCAGTTATTTACGTCCTGTACCTTGGGTGTAACTACCTTCCTGTACATCCAGTTCATCAACCCCTCAGCCTCTCTAATGATCCAGAGTTCAGTCACCTCCAGCTCTCTAATGATCCGGATTTCATTCAGCTCCAGCTCTCTAATGATCCAGAGTTCAGTCACCTCCAGCTCTCCAATGATCCAGAGTTCATTCAGCTCCAGCTCTCTAATGATCCGGATTTCATTCAGCTCCAGCTCTCTAATGATCCAGAGTTCAGTCACCTCCAGCTCTCCAATGATCCAGAGTTCATTCAGCTCCAGCTCTCTAATGATCCGGATTTCATTCAGCTCCAGCTCTCTAATGATCCAGAGTTCATTCAGCTCCAGCTCTCTAATGATCCGGATTTCATTCAGCTCCAGCTCTCTAATGATCCAGAGTTCATTCAGCTCCAGCTCTCTAATGATCCAGAGTTCATTCAGCTCCAGCTCTCTAATGATCTGGATTTCATTCAGCTCCAGCTCTCTAATGATCCAGAGTTCATTCAGCTCCAGCTCTCTAATGATCCAGAGTTCATTCAGCTCCAGGTCTCTAATGATCCGGATTTCATTCAGCTCCAGCTCTCTAATGATCCAGAGTTCAGTCACCTCCAGCTCTCCAATGATCCAGAGTTCATTCAGCTCCAGCTCTCTAATGATCCGGATTTCATTCAGCTCCAGCTCTCTAATGATCCGGATTTCATTCAGCTCCAGCTCTCTCATGATCCGGAGTTCATTCAGCTCCAGCTCGCTAATGATCCAGAGTTCATTCAGCTCCAGCTCTCTAATGATCCAGAGTTCATTCAGCTCCAGGTCTCTAATGATCCGGATTTCATTCAGCTCCAGCTTTCTAATGATCCAGAGTTCATTCAGCTCCAGCTCTCTAATGATCCGGATTTCATTCAGCTCCAGGTCTCTAATGATCCCGATTTCATTCAGCTCCAGCTCTCTAATGATCCGGATTTCATTCAGCTCCAGCTCTCTAATGATCCAGAGTTCATTCAGCTGCAGCTCTCTAATGATACAGAGTTCATTCAGCTCCAGCTCTCTAATGATATTGAGTTCATTCAGCTCCAGCTCTCTAATGACCCGGATTTCATTCAGCTCCAGCTCTCTAATGATCCGGAGTTCATTCAGCTCCAGCTCGCTAATGATCCAGAGTTCATTCAGCTCCAGCTCTCTAATGATCCAGAGTTCATTCAGCTCCAGCTCTCAAATGATTCAGAGTTCATTCAGCTCCAGGTCTCTAATGATCCGGATTTCATTCAGCTCCAGCTTTCTAATGATCCAGAGTTCATTCAGCTCCAGCTCTCTAATGATCCGGATTTCATTCAGCTCCAGGTCTCTAATGATCCGGATTTCATTCAGCTCCAGCTCTCTAATGATCCGGATTTCATTCAGCTCCAGCCCACTAATGATCCAGAGTTCATTCAGCTGCAGCTCTCTAATGATCCAGATTTCATTCAGTTCCAGCTCTCTAATGATCCGGATTTCATTCAGCTCCAGCTCTCTAATGATCCAGATTTCATTCAGCTCCAGCTCTCTAATGATACAGAGTTCATTCAGCTCCAGCTCTCTAATGATCCAGATTTCATTCAGCTCCAGCTCTCTAATGATCCAGAGTTCATTCAGCTCCAGCTCTCTAATGATCAAGAGTTCATTCAGCTCCAGCTCTCTAATGATCCGGATTTCATTCAGCTCCAGCTCTCTAATGATCCAGATTTCATTCAGCTCCAGCTCTCTAATGATCCGGATTTCATTCAGCTCCAGCTCTCTAATGATCCGGATTTCATTCAGCTCCAGCTCTCTAATGATCCAGAGTTCATTCAGCTGCAGCTCTCTAATGATCCAGATTTCATTCAGTTCCAGCTCTCTAATGATCCAGATTTCATTCAGCTCCAGCTCTCTAATGATCCAGATTTCATTCAGCTCCAGCTCTCTAATGATCCAGAGTTCATTCAGCTCCAGGTCTCTCATGATCCAGAGTTCATTCAGCTCCAGCTCTCTAATGATCCGGAGTTCATTCAGCTCCAGCACTCTAATGATCCGGAGTTCATTCAGCTCCAGCTCTCTAATGATCCAGAGTTCATTCAGCTCCAGCACTCTAATGATCCGGAGTTCATTCAGCTCCAGCTCTCTAATGATCCAGAGTTCATTCAGCTCCAGCGCTCTAATGATCCAGAGTTCATTCAGCTCCAGCTCTCTAATGATCCAGAGTTCATTCAGCTCCAGCTCTCTAATGATCCGGATTTCAGTCAGCTCCAGCTCTCTAATGATCCAGAGTTCATTCAGCTCCAGCTCCTTGACACGAAGGGTAAGCACTGCAGCTGAATGCACCTCTTGCTGGTGTAGACATCAGGAACGCTGGAGATTTCCCTGCTCTCCTACATCCAAACAAGAGGGGCATTTCACTATCCTGGCTGGCATCCCAACTGCTCTAACTGTGAACGAGAAGGAAAGTAAGAAAGAAAAAAAAAAGAAAAAGTATCTACCAACAGCCTTAGTCTCTCTTTGCCTCTATGAACCAAATCCAAAACTCTGACATTGGCCCATTTTCACAATGGTTGCTCCACTTAAACCTAACTTCTTTTTATTGGACCTTGTCAAGGGCTTAATTACGCACACTCCAGCTTTTCCTTGTGATGTGTGGTGAGGGAATATCCGAACTGCTCTGCTCACTTCTGAAACCTCTCATTTGCTACGCACGCTCCGTCTCTTAGTGATGTGTGGCACACAGAATCGTAGTGGACTGTGATGGACTATTCATGCATTGCCGGCATCCAAATGTTCACATTCCCGTTGCATTCCTCTTTCTTTACCATGCAAGTGCCGGTCTAAACTTCTCTTAAATGTAATAATTGCATCTGTTTATACCTGCCTTCACAGGCAGCTAGTACCAGCAAACCCCCCCCATCTGAAAATCATTCCTCTCAGATCCCCTTTAAAACTCCTTCCTCTCATCTTAAACCTACCTACCTTTGTTTTTGGTATCAGTGCCCCACAGAAAATGTAGAACATAGAACTCTATAGCACAGTACAGGCTCTTTGGCCCACAATCTTTTGCCAACTTTTAACCTACTCTGAGATCAATCTAATCCTTCCTTCCTACACAGCCCTCCATTTTTCTATCACCCACATGCCTATCTAAGAGTTTTCTAAATGTTCCTAATGTATCTAACACCACCACTGGCAGGGTGTTCCATGCACTACCACTCTGTGTAAAAGAACTTTCCTCTGACATCTCATCTACATTTTTCTTTAGCTACTTAGCCCTGGAAAAAATGTTTCTCGCTATCTACTCTATCTATGCCTCTTATAAACTTGTACACCTCTATCAAGTCACCTCTCATTCTCTTTCACTCCAATCCTCATAAGACATGCTCTCTAATCTAGGCAGTTCCTGGTAACTCTCTTCTGCACCCTCTCTAAAGCTTCCACATTCTTCCTATAATAAGGTGACCAGAACCGAACACAACGTTTCAAGTATGATCTAACCAGGGTGTTTACAGATCTGCAACATTACCTCATGGCTCTTAAACTGGATCCCAAGATTGATAAGGACACAACACTGTACACATCCTTAGCAACACATTCAACTTGTGTGGCAACTTTGAGGGATCTATGGACGTGGACCCCAAACTCCCTCCGTTCCTTGACACTACCAAGAATCCTGCCATTAATCCTGTCCTCTGCCTTCAAATTCAACCTTCCAAAGTGAATCACTTCATATTTCTGCAGGATGAACTCTACCTGCCAAATTCTCAGCCACACTCCGAATCCTGTCAATGTCCCACTGTAACACACACAAAATGTTGAAGAAACTCAGCAGGCCAGGTAGCATCTATGGAAAGAGTACAGCTGACATTTCAGGCCAAGACCATTCAACAGGACCCATCAGTCCTGATGAAGGGTCTTAGCCCGCAATGTCGACTATACTCTTTTCCGTAGATGCTACCTGGCCTGCTGCGTTCATCCAGCATTTTGTGAGTGTTGCTTGGATTCCCAGCATCTGTAGGTTTTCTCCTGTTTGTGAATGTGCCACTGTAACCTATTACAACCTTTAACATTATTCACAACTTCACCAATACTCATCTCATCCTCAAACTTATTAATCCACCCTACCACTTTCTCATCCAAGTCATTTATGAAAATCACAAATCATAGATATAAGATGAAAAGAAGGCATGTCCTGCATGATAGGGGTCCTTAGTAATGCACGTCACCATTTTGAGGCACTGCTACTTGAAGATGTCTTGGATACTACGGAGGCTAGTACCCATGATGGAGCTGACTAATTTTACTACTCTCCGCAAGTTGCTTTGACCCTGTGCAGTAACACCCCCCAGCCCCATAACAGACGGTGATACAGCCGGTTAGATGCTCTCCATTGTACATCTGTCGATTGTGTTGATTGTCATCACTGCCATTCATGACGTTGGGTTTCGCTTTGTGGGAAGTAATGGCCTGCAAACCCTGTCGCATGTTTCTTCGTTAATCGTTGATTGGTCCTACCCTCACTCTAGTCATTCTGCTGTTCTTCATATACCTGTAGTAGACCTTGGGGTTTGCCTTAACGCTATTCACCAAGGCCCTTTCATGCCCCCTTCTAGCTCTCCTAAGTCCATTCTTCAGCTCCTTCCTGGCTACCTCGTAACTCTGGATGGAGCCTTGTCTGATCCTGGCTTCCTAAACATTAAGTAAGCTTCTATCGCCATTTTGACTATATGCCTTGTCAGCTATTGTTCCTTCACCCTGTCACCTTGGTAGGGTAGATGTTGACTAGCCACCCTATCTAAGCCTCTGATAACTTTACATACCTTTATCAGGTTACGCTCTGCCTCCTTCACATTCAGGGAGAACAAACTCAACCTATTCAGTCTCAGACCATAAGTAAAATCCTCTAATAGAGGCAATATCCTGCTGAATTTCCTCTGTGCAGGAGAGAGTGCAATCACTTACGACTCTCTATAGTAAAAAAACACAAAATGCTGGTGGAACTCAGTAGGTCAGGCAATATCTATGGAAATGAATAAACAGTCGATGTCTTGGTCTGAAACATCGACTGTTTATTCATTCCTAAAGATGTTGCCTGATCCACTGAGTTCCACCAGCATTTTAGACCATATGTCCGTAAGACATACTGTAGGAGCAGAATTAGGCCATTTGGCCCATCGAGTCTGCTTCACCATGGCTGATACTTTTTTCCCCTCCCCAATCCCATTTCCCAGTCTTCTCCCTGTAACCTTTGATGCCATGTCCAAACAAGAACCTATCAATCTCTGCCTTAAATACACTCAACAACCTGGGTTCCTCAGATCCCTGTGGTAACAAATTACACAAATTCACTACCCTCTGGCGAAAGAAACTTGTCTGTATCTCCATTTTAAATGGGCCCCCCTCTATCCTGAGGCTGTGCGCTCTTGTCCTAGACCCGCCCAATACGGAAAACATCCTTTCCACATCTACTCTCTCTAGGGCTTTTGACATCCGAAAGGTTTCAATGAGATGCCTCCTCATCGTTCTAAATTCCTGCGAGTACAGATCCAGAGGTATCAAACATTCCCCATTCATTCTTGTGAGCCTCCTCTCCAATGCCAGTGCATCTTTTCTAAGATGAGGGGCCCAAAACTGTTCACAATACTCAAGGTGAAGTCTCACCAGTGCCTTATAAAGACTCAGCATCTAATCCCTGCTCTTGTATTCTAGACCTCTTGAAATGAATGCTAACACTGCATTTGCCTTCCTCACCACTGACTCTACCTGCAAGTTAACCATTAGGGTGTTCTGCACAAAGACTCCCAAGTCTCTTTGCATCTCAGACTTTTGGATTTTTTTCCAGCTTAGAAAGTAGACTGTGCATTTAGTTCTACCACCAAAGCTCATGGCCATGCATTTTCCAACATTGTATTTCATTTGCCATCTTTTTGCCCATTCTCCTAATTTGTCCTTCTACAGCCTAGCTGTTCCCTCAACACTACCTGCCATTCCACCAATCTTTGTATCGTCTGCAAACTTGGCAACAAAGCATTCTATTCCATCATCTAAATTATTCATATACAGCATTAAAAAGAAGTGGTCCCAACACTGACCCCTGCCTAACACCACTAGTTACTGGCAGCCAACCAGAAAAGGATCCTTTTATTCCTACTCATTGCCTCCTATCAATCAGCCAATGCTCTAACCATGTTAGTAACTTTCCTGTAATAGCATGGGCTCTTAAGACCATAAGACCATAAGACAAAGGAGCAGAAGTAGGCCATTCGGCCCATCGAGTCTGCTCCGCAACTTGGTAAGCACCTTTTCAAAGGCCTTCTGAAAATCCAAATATACAACATCCACTGCATCCCCTTTATTCATCCTATATGTCATCTCCTCAAAGAATTACAACAGGTTCATGTGGCAAGATTTTCCCTAAAAGAAACCATGCTAACTTTGTTCCTTCTTGTCCTGTGTCACCAAGTACTCCATAACCTCATCCTTAACAATTGACTCCTGCATCTTCCCAACCACTGAGGTCAGGCTAACTGGTCTATTATTTCAATAGACAATAGGTGCAGGAGCAGGCCATTCAGCCCTTCAAGCCAGCACCGCCATTCACTGTGATCATGGCTGATCATCCACTATTAGTATCCAGTTCCTGCCTTATCCCCATAACCTTTGATTCCGCTATCTTTAAGAGCTCTATCCATCTCTTTTTTGAAAGCATCCAGAGACTTGGCCTTCACAGCCTTCTGGGGCAGAGCATTCCATATATCCACCACTCTCTGGGTGAAAAAGTTTTTCCTCAATTCCGTCCTAAATGGCCTACCCCTTATTCTTAAACGGTGGCCTCTGGTTCTGGACTCACCCATCAGAGGGAACATGCTTCCTGCCTGCAGCGTGTCCAATCCCTTAATAATCTTATATGTTTCAATAAGATCCCCTCTCAGCCTTCTAAATTCCAGAGTATACAAGCCCAGTCGCTCCAATCTTTCGACATATGACAGTCCCGCCATCCCGGGAGTTAACCTTGTGAACCTACGCAGCACTTCCTCAATAGCAAGAATGCCCTTCCTCAAATTTGGAGACCAAAACTGTACACAATACTCCAGTATTTCCTCTTTGCTGCCTTCCTCCTTTCTTAAACATTTGCAATTTTTCAGTCTTCTGGCACAATGCCAGAGTCTAATGATTTTCGAAATATCATTACTAATGCCTCCACAATCTCTATAACACCACCTCTTTCAGAACCCTAGGGTGCAGTTCATCTGGTCCAGGTGACTTATGTACCTTTAGGTCTTTCAGCTTTTTGAGCACCTTCTCCCTTGTAATAGTAACTGCACTCACTTCTCTTCCCTCACTCCCTTCAACAACTGGGACACTGCTTGTGTCTTCCACCGCGAAGACTGGTGAAAAATACTCATTTAGTTCAGCTACCATCTCCTTGTCCCTGTTATTATTTCTCCAGCCTCATTTTCTAGAGGATCTATATCCACTCTCATCTCTCTTTTCTTTTTGACATATTTGAAAAAGCTTTTACTAAACATTTTGATATTGTTTGCTAACTTGCTTTCATATTTCGTGTTTTCCCTCCTAATGATTCTTTTAGTTGTTCTCTGTAGGGTTTTAAAAGCTTCCCAATCCTCTGTCTCCTCATTAATTTTTGCTTTGTTGTATGCCCTCTCTTTTGCTTTTACATTAGCTTTGACTTCCCCTGTCAGCCGTGGTTGTACTATTTATAATACATCTGTCCTGCACCTTCCTGATCTTTCCCAAAAACTCACGTCATTGCTGCCCTGTTGACATCCCTGCCAGCATCTCCTTTCAATTTACTTTGGCCAACTCCTCTCTCATACCACTGTAATTTCCTTTACTCCACAGAAATACTGTTATGTCAGACTTTACTTTCTCCCTATCAAATTTCATGTTGAATTCAATAATACTGTGATCACTGTCCCTTAAGGGTTCTTTTACCTTAAGCTCCCTTATCACCTCTGGCTCACTACATAACACCCAATCCAGTATAGCTGATCCCCTAGCAGGCTCAATGACAAATTCTCTAAAAGAAAGCATCTCATAGGCATTCAACAAACACACTCTCTTGAGATCCATTACCAACCTGATTTTCCCAATCGACCTGCATATTGAAATCTCCCATGACTATCATTGAATTGCCCTTTTGACACACCTTTTCTATTTCCTGTTGCAATCTGTGGTCCACCTCCCAGCTACTGTTGGGAGGCCTGTATATAACTGCCATCAGGATCCTTTTACCCTTGCAGTTTCTTAATTCAGCCTGCAAAGATTCAATATCTTTCGATCCTATTTAGTGTGCATTGCTCTGGAGTTCCAGCATCTGCCAGATTTTGTGCGTATAACTTCTCATAGTTCACTGAACAGAAAGGCACACAATATTGCAAGTGCAGCCTAACCAGTATTTTGTAAGGTTGCAACTACTGCGTGCTATGCTTACCTGCAATTTCTTGAAAGTCCAGAAGTCTTTTGCTTTTCACTTAAATGATCACATCTCTTTTGAAAGATATGATCGAGTCTGTGTTTTTATATAAGGAAATATTGGCATCAATAGAATGAAATTCAAGAGATTCATAGAAATATCTTCCTGAACAATATTCTGTTATATAACCATATAACAATTATAGATAGATAGATAGATAGATTGATATACTTTATTAATCCCGAGGGAAATTTGGTTTCGTTACAGCCACATCAACCAAGAATCGAGCGTAAATATAGCAATACAAAAACCACCAACAATCAAACAACAAAATGCAAACAATGCCAGATGGAAAATAAGTCCAGGACCAGTCTATTGGACCAAGGTGTCTGACCCTCCACGGGAGGAGCTGCACGTTCGATAGCCACAGGCAGGAACGTCCTCCCGTGCCGCCAAGTGTTGTGGAATGCGGCCAAAGTCCAACAGTAAAAAGTTCAATATCCAGTCTGCAAACACGTTCCTCGATTGTAATATGCCCCAGATTGCACCATCCGTTGTTAGCCAGATCAGTAAGCACCCAACTCCTTTACGCTTACCGCTCTCAGTGCACTTCCGGTCAGCCGGAACGACATTACCCACCGAACTCCTCTTCTCCATGAGTCCCTGTTGTCTCGACCCGGTCCTCTTTCCTCGACTTTGTGATCCCCCTCTGTGTGTTTTCCTCCGGATTTCAGCAGGGGTGGCCGCCGCTCTGCTCGCTAAACCGGCCGGTATTTGCTGGTCCATGGAATACACAATGCGACCTTGCTTCTGTCCCGCGTGTCAGGATGTAACCACCTCCAGCGCTAAAAAAACCCAAATAAAACTCTCTCTACCAGCATGTTAGAGAGGGTGCAGCTTCGACGTGTTACCGTGAGAAAAAAAATACAAAAAATAACGTAAATTAAAAAGTAAGAAGAAGAAAGTAAGAATAGATCGGAACGGCCGTACCAGGCTGCATGCACGACCGGCGCATGCGCACTAAAGCACATGCACCGGTTACAGCATGGAAACAGGCCTTCTCGGCCCTTCTAGTCCGTGCCGAACGCTTACTTTCACCTAGTCCCACCAACCTGCACTCAGCCCATAACCCTCCATTCCTTTCCTGTCCATATACCCATCCAATTTTTTTTTTAAATGACAAAATCGAACCTGCCTCTACCACTTCCACCGGAAGCTCGTTCCACACAGCCACCACACTCTGAGTAAAGAAGTTCCCCCTCATGTTACCCCTAAACTTTGGCCCCTTAACTCTCAACTCATGTCCTCTTGTTTGAATCTCCCCTACTCTCAGTGGAAAAAGCCTATCTACGTCAACTCTATCTATCCCCCTTATAATTTTAAATACCTCTATCAAGTCCCCCCTCAATCTTCCATGCTCCAAAGAATAAAGACCCAACTTGTTCAACTTTTCTCTGTAACTTAGGTGCTGAAACCCAGGTAACATTCCAGTAAATCTTCTCTGTACTCTCTCTATTTTGTTGACATCTTTCCTATAATTCATTGACTAGAACTGTACACAATACTCCAAATTTGGCCTCACCAATGCCTTGTACAATTTTAACATTACATCCCAACTCCTATACTCAATGTTCTGATTTACAAAGGCCAGCATACCAAAAGTATTCTTCACCACCCTATCCACATGAGATTCCACCTTCAGGGAACTATGCACCATTATTCCTAGATCCCTCTGTTCTACTGCATTCTTCAATGCGCTACCATTTACCATGTCAAACTGACGTCAAACTCACAGGCCGATAATTGCTAGGTTTATTCTTAGAACCCTTTTTAAACAATGGAACAACATGAGCAATACGTTAATCCTCCGGCACCATCCCCGTTTCTAATGGCATTTGAAATATTTCTGTCAGAGCCCCTGCTATTTCCACACGAACTTCCCTCAAGGTCCTAGGGAAAATCCCGTCAGGACCCGGAGACTTACCCACCTTTATATTCCTTAAAAGCTCCAGTACTTCAACTTCTTTAATCATCATAGTTTCCATAACTTCCCTACCTGTTTCCCTTATCTTACGCAATTCAATAATCCTTCTCCTTAGTGAATACCGAAGAAAAGAAATTGTTCAGAATCTCCCCCATCTCTTTTGGCTCCGCACATAGCCGTCCACTCTGATTCTCTAAGGGACCAATTTATCCCTCACTATCCTTTTGCTATTAATATAACAGTAGAAACCCTTGGGATTTATTTTCACTTTACTTGCCAAAGCAAACTCATATCTTCTTTTAGCTTTTCTAATTTCTTTCTTAAGATTCACTTTACATTCTTTATATTCCTCGAGCACCTCATTTACTCCAGGGGTCACGGTTAGCATTTTTGAGAGGGGAGAGAAGGTCTAGAATGTGCAAAGTTATAGCTCTCACTGTGGAGTGGTCTGCCATCCACAGCCTCACTAAGTAAAGATTTTACTAAAAAACTTAGGGCATCTTCATTCTTTTGGCATCTGGCATAGATAATAGAGGCGAAAATACAATTATAGAGAAATGGAGTAAGTGCAGCCTTCGGTCCATCTGATCCATAGGTGCCTACCTAAGCTAATCCCATACGCCTCTGTTTGTCTCCTAACACTCCAAACCATTCCAATCCTGTTTTGTCATCGTTGGGATAACGTGACCCTAAACCCATAACGCTCCTGTTTGTCTCCTATCACTCCAAACCATTCCTATCCCATTTTGTCATCATTGGGATAATGTGACCCTAAACCCATACACCTCTGTTTGTCTCCTATCACTCCAAACCATTCCTATCCCATTTTGTCGTCATTGGGATAATGTGACCCAAAACCCATACACCTCTGTTTGTCTCCTATCACTCCAAACCATTCCTATCCCATTTTGTCGTCATTGGGATAATGTGACCCAAAACCCATACACCTCTGTTTGTCTCCTATCACTCCAAACCATTCCTATCCTGTTTTGTCGTCATTGGGATAATGTGACCCTAATTCTATTCAGCAACAAGTCACAATGTAGCAGTGACAGTTGTGTTCATAGTGGGATTGGCAAGGTGACATATACTACTGTGGTTAAGTAGTCCCATAACGATTATATCCTGAAATAACTTGGTCTTCTTGCTGAAATTTCTTATCAATACTGATATCAGCTTTCTGGACTGAATAAAAATGGCAATTTGCATTGAAGTTTTAGATTTGAATACAGGTTTTATTATTCTTCTGATACTTTTTCTATTTCACAGAAGATACATTTCCTGCCATTTCTCATTTCTAACACACCTGAATATCTGAGAGGGTTTCAGCCTCTTCCAGGACATAACAGCTGGCAAGACCAAACACTTCCATACTACAACATCTGGCAGGTTTCATTTTCCAGCCTGGTATGCTTTCAGTCTTTTTCACCTTGGGTCACCCGGTGAGGTTTTTAAAATCTCTTTCAATCAGACACATCTGGTGGGATTACAATCTCTTTAATTCCTACAACATCATGTTGGATTGTGATCGCTTTCTGCCTGTGATACCCAGAGCAGTTTCAATCTTTTGAAACCAGAAGCATATGGTGATATTTAATATTTCAACATCTGGTAAAGTTTTTAGCACTTTATATCTCTTCACACCTATTATCAGCCTTAGTGAAAACTGACGAGAGCAGAGTTCATCTCTCATATTCCTCTAATTTACCCTGACTGTGCTAATGAAGGCATCAAAGTCTGCTTCTTCCAGAGTGTCAGCAACAGGCAAAGGCAATTGTTTATATCTGGGAAGGAGGAGGAACTGCTGGTTATTAATGCAAGTTATTCCAAGAATAACCCTGACTGCACCCTATCAGAGGTAGTCATTTTGTTTGATCCTTTCTCCCTCTCCTCTCTAAAATTTAAAACTTATTTGTTATCTTACTCAGTTCTGACAAAAGGTTCTCAACCTGAAACAAAGTCTTTTTCTCTTTCCACTATTGCTGCCTAATTTCTGTTGTTAGTGGTTATTAACCCAGCTAAGTTGCATTGCACCAAACACCATTTTCTCTGTGCTATAAAGAGATTCAATTCAATCATAATGTGAGATGTTCTGTTAGATAAAGAAAACTGACACTGCTGCAAAGTTCCAAATGTCTATTGATCTCAGATTGGAAAGCTGCCACAATCCAGAATTCTTGAAGAGACAGTTTCAGATTTCAGCTATTGTCAGCAAGGGGTATACTGAGAAGGACAGAGGGAGAAAAAGGAGAGAGAGAGAAAGAATGGCCTCCTCTACTGTAAAGATGAAGCCACACTCAGGTTGGAGGAACAACACCTTATATTCCGTCTGGGTAGCCTTCAACCTGATGGCATGAACATCGACTTCTCTAACTTCCGCTAAGGCCCCACCTCCCCCTCGTACCCCATCTGTTATTTATTTTTATACACACATTCTCTCTCTCTCTCTCCTTTCTCCCTCTGCCCCTCTGACTATACTCCTTGCCTATCCTCTGGGTTTCCCCCCCCTCCCCCTTTTCTTTCTCCCTGGGCCTCCTGTCCCATGATCCTCTCGTATCCCTTTGCCAATCACCTGTCCAGCTCTTGGCTCCATCCCTCCCCCTCCTGTCTTCTCCTATCATTTTGGATCTCCCCCTCCCCCTCCAACTTTCAAATCTCTTACTAGCTCTTCCTTCAGTTAGTCCTGACGAAGGGTCTCGGCCCAAAACGTCGACTGTACCTCTTCCTAGAGATGCCGCCTGGCCTGCTGCTTTCACCAGCAACTTTGATGTGTGTTGCTTGAATTTCCAGCATCTGCAGAATTCCTCGTGTGTACATTTTTAAATTCACTACTGCGAAGCCTCTTCCGTGATGCCTGCACTGAAGAAGTTTAGATCCTCTCTTCGACGGGAGTTCAGTGAAACCATCTCTCACTGCTCCCCATCTGTAATTTCTTCGGCTCTTCAACTTTTCGACCACATTTTGACTCACACTCGCTATCACAGCCATATATCGTTTCTTGGAACGTGCCTCCGTCGCCAACTTACTCCAATTGGCTTTAGGATTTGTTTTCGAGCCTCTCAATTTGGATCTTCTGAGGATCCCAGGTACTCACATTTTATTGACTCTGCCTCTCGCCGCTTCTCCCGTCAAGCTCTGAAGGCGACGCTCTCCGCCATGAGGAGGTACTTGGTGTCCCTATCCCAGACCCTTCCACACCTTCGGGACACTTTCTTCACCGTCTGTAATGGTCCTACCCGTTATTTCATCCTCCGTCGGATTCACGCCTGCAATCGCTGTTTTTTTGACTTTGTCATGTTAGGCAAAGATCGCAAGATCCTACATCTACGGACTCCAGAGCCTGCCGGCCCTGACACTAGCAGGCATGAACTTCAAATTGCCGCCCCTGCCATTGATCTCGCTGGCTCCAACACCTCAGGGCATATTCAAAACCCGGACTCCAGCAACGACCATGGACACATTCGAAGTGATTGCGCAACCACCAACTGCGACTCCAGCCTTGAACTCCAGGCCGGGTCTTTATGTGCTGCTGTTGTGACTCCCGTCTCCCCTTCCCCCACCACCACTCCGCAGCCCCGTCTTCCTCAGATCCCACCGTCAACTCCTGGGCCCTCAGAGGCTCCATCTTCCTCTCACCCCAACCCTCCCCTCTCCACTGACACCCCCAGCCTCCCCCCTCCCCCCTCTGATCCCAGCTCTCATCCGTGCCGGGTCTTTACCATCCCCTCCGACCTTCAACTGTCGGAGGCAGAACGCTCTGTTCTCAGTAAGGGCCTCACGTTTGTCCCCCTTCGCCCACACCTCAGCGAGTTCCGTGTTCGCCATGATGCGGAACTTTTCTTCCGCCGTCTCCGTCTCCGAGCCTATTTCTTCGGCAAAGACTCTTCCACCCCCACCGATGACCCCTTCTCCCGTCTTCAACCCTCCTCCTCTTCATGGACACCCCGCTCTGGTCTTCTGCCTGCTCTGGATCTCTTTATCGCTAACTGCCGACGGGACATCAACCGTCTCGACTTCACCACACCTTGTCCCCATTCCAACCTCACTCCTTCGGAACTCTCTGCTCTCCACTCCCTCCGCACTAATCCTAACCTTATTATTAAACCCGCCGATAAGGGGGGTGCTGTTGTAGTCTGGTGTACTGATCTCTACCTTGCCAAGGCCCAGCGACAACTCGCGGATACCTCCTCTTATTTACCCCTCGATCATGACCCCACTAAGGAGCACCAGGCCATTGTCTCCCACACCATCACCGACTTTATCCGCTCAGGAGATCTCCCATCCACTGCTTCCAACCTTATAGTTCCCACACCCCGCACTTCCCGTTTCTACCTCCTACCCAAGATCCACAACCCTGCCTGCCCTGGCAGACCTATTGTCTCAGCTTGCTCCTGCCCCACCGAACTCGTTTCTGCAAATCTCGACACGGTTTTATCCCCCCTTGTTCAATCCCTTCCTACCTATGTTCGTGACACTTCTCGCGCTCTTAAACTTTTCGATGATTTTAAGTTCCCTGGCCCCCACTGCTTTATTTTCACCATGGATGTCCAGTCCCTATATCCTTCCATTCCCCCATCAGGAAGGTCTCAAAGCTCTCCGCTTCTTTTTGGATTCCAGACCTAATCAGTTCCCCTCTATTACCACTCTGCTCCGTCGAGCAGAATTAGTCCTTACTCTTAATAATTTCTCCTTCGGCTCCTCCCACTTCCACCAAACTAAAGGTGTAGCTATGGGCACCCGTATGGCTCTGTGGAACAATCTATGTTCCCAACCTATTCTGGTATCTGTCCCCCACTTTTCCTTCGCCTCATCGACGACTGCATTGGCACTGCTTCCTGCACGCATGCTGAGCTCGTTGACTTCATTAACTTTGCTTCCAACTTTCACCCTGCCCTCAAGTTTACCTGGTCCATTTCCGACACCTCCCTCCCCTTTCTAGATCTTTCTGTCTCTATCTCTGGAGACAGCTTATCTACTGATATCTACTATAAACCTACTGACTCTCACAGCTATCTGGACTATTCCTCTTCTCACCCTGTTTCTTGCAAAAACACCATCCCCTTCTCGCAATTCCTCCGTCTCCGCCGCATCTGCTCTCAGGATGAGGCTTTTCATTCCAGGATGAGGGAGATGTCCTCCTTTTTTAAAGAAAGGGGCTTCCCTTCCTCCACTATCAACTCTGCTCTCAAACGCATCTCCCCCATTTCACGCACATCTGCTCCCATTCCATCCTCCCGCCACCCCACTAGGAATAGGGTTCCCCTGGTTCTCACCTACCACCCCACCAGCCTCCGGGTCCAACATATTATTCTCCGTAACTTCCACCACCTCAAACAGGATCCCACCACTAAGCACATCTTTCCCTCCGCACCTCTCTCTGCTTTCCGCAGGGATCGCTCCCTACACAACTCCCTTGTCCATTCGTCCCCCCCATCCCTCCCCACTGATCGCCCTCCTGGCACTTATCCTTGTAAGCGGAACAAGTGCTACACATGCCCTTACACTTCCTCCCTTACCACCATTCAGGGCCCCAGACAGTCCTTCCAGGTGAGGCGACACTTCACCTGTGAGTCGGCTGGGGTGATATACTGTGTCCGGTGCTCCCGATGTGGCCTTTTATATATTGGCGAGACCCGACGCAGGCTGGGAGATCATTTCCCTGAACACCTACGCTCTGTCCGCCAGAGAAAGCAGGATCTCCCAGTGGCCACACATTTTAATTCCACAACCCATTCCCATTCTGACATGTCTATCCACAGCCTCCTCTACTGTAAAGATGAAGCCACACTCAGGCTGAAGGAACAACACCTTATATTCCGTCTGGGTAGCCTCCAACCTGATGGCATGAACATTGACTTCTCTAACTTCCGCTAATGCCCCACCTCCCCCTCGTACCCCATCCGTTATTTATTTTTATACACACATTCTTTCTCTCACTCTCCTTTTTCTCCCTCTGTCCCTCTGACTATACCCCTTGCCCATCCTCTGGGCTCCCCCCCCCTTTCCTTCTCCCTGGGCCTCCTGTCCCATGATCCTCTCATATCCCTTTTGCCAATCAATTGTCCAGCTCTCGGCTCCATCCCCCCCCCCCCCCCGTCTTCTCCCATCATTTTGGATCTCCCCCTCCCCCTCCCACTTTCAAATCTCTTACTAGCTCTTCCTTCAGTTCGTCCTGATGAAGGGTCTCGGCCCGAAATGTCGACTGTACCTCTTCCTAGAGATGCTGCCTGGCCTGCTGCGTTCACCAGCAACTTTGATGTGTGTTGCAGGAATTTAAGGGAGTCAGGCAGCATTTATGGAGGGAGATGAACAGTTTACATTTGGAGTCAAGACCCTTCATCAGGACAGCATGGAACTTTCTTTTCCTAAAAGCTGGGAGCTGGGAACTTTATTACAGACATCCCACCCTGCAAAAACTCATTTCAGGGAGGTAGCACCATCAATTTGCGGGAGACTCCCGGAACTTCCAGGAGAAGTGGGATATCTGCAATAGAGTAGCTCCTTAGTAGCTAGCCAGCTAGTTTAAATAACGTTAGCTATGTTAATGAACGAATGACGCCTGTTAAACTCACCTCAACATGTCTTTTACAGTGTTAACCCACCATGGGCAATAGAAAAGTCACTGTTGCAAACAGTGCAGCGAGCAACACTGTCATTATTTTGACCCCTATTAGGCAGGGGTACACTTTAGTGTAGTCTGGGGTGACATGTTTTTTTTTGGAACACTCTGCCATGGCTGCTCTCGCTCACGCTCTCTCTCTCTCTCTCGTGGTCGCTTGCGTGCTCTCAAGCGCTCTCACTTGCTTTCTCTCTTGCTCGCTCTCTCTCTCTCGCGCGCACTCTCTCTCTCTCTCTCGTGCGCACTCTCTCTCTCTCTCTCTCGCTCTCAAAAAAATTGATTTCCGTGATATAATTTGTGGGCCACTATTAATATGCGGGAGACTCCCGGAACTTCCGGGAGAGGTCAGATGTCTGTTATTATGTTATGCAAAGAAATTACATTCTCAATACTCATTCCTGATTAAGCAGGAAACTAAACACTTCTTAGACTTAGACATTTGTTTGCTAACAGGCAGACAGCCAGCAAGTACGTGGCAACACACACAAAGAAACCAGCAATGAAAAGCCACGATTAGATTGTGCTTTCAACTCAGGCACTGTACTGGAGACGAACTTTGGCACCATGCTCAGGGAAGAGCTTTTGTGGATGGGCGACCAACAGAATGAAATGTGGATTTTCAGGTATACCTGAAAGCAGAAGTGAGAGGTAGGGTAGCTCAGCAAGTGAAACATAGAGGTTAGTACCCTGACAGTGAACAAGAACAACAAGAGGAGTACAGTAATCTTCATAGTGTATAGGATGGTGAAGATCACAAAAACAGGCAGGTGATTGGGGAGGAGATACAAGAATTCAAAGTTTAAAACTGAGTCATTGCCTCTTCAAAACTCAGTGTGGGCCAATCAACACACAGTAACTGGGCAGTGTGAGTTAAGATACAGGTAACGGACTTTAGTAAGTTCACGTTTATGGAAGGAAGACGCCATTATTCATTAAGGACACAAGTTAAAAAAAACACAACAATGGATGAAAGTGTCGGCAGCTGCCAACATAATGATGATGGAAGTGGCTGGGTGGATAGGTGACACTCAGCTGGGAGAAACTCTGCTTAAGGACAAGGCACAAGAATGCAAATAGTCAGGATCAGGCTCACTGACCAGGGTAATGGCTGGAGTACATTGCGAGGGGACGAAGGAACAGAGTTGCTAGATTTGGGGTGGGACACAATAATAACCAAAGATGGAAGCTTTGACATTCCCCGTCAGAGGAATGTTCTCCTTTCCCGAAGCTAAACAAATCAGTGACAGAGGCAAGATTAGGAAAGATGGTGATTAGACAGACCTGGGTTCAGCAGTATACACAAAAAACTGGCGTGTTTTCAGATGAAAGGTAACTTATAGATGAGAATAGGAAGCCAAGATTTGAGCATGGGCTACTAGGGTTCGGAAAAAAAGTCATTGTAGATGATGGCTGCCCGTGTCTGAATTTATAAGAATAAGATCATAACACACAGGAGCAGAATTAGGCCATTCAGCCCATTGAGTCTGCTCCACCATTCCAGCATGGCTGATGCCGGATCCCACTCAACCCCATACACCTACCTTCTCACCATATCCTTTGATGCCCTGACCAATCAAGAAACTATCAATCTCCACTTTAAATATACCCCTGGTCTTGGCCTCCACTGCAGTCCGTGGCAGAGCATTCCACAGATTCACAGCTCTCTGGCTAAAAAAAAATTCCTCCATACCTCTGTTCTCAAAGGTCTCCCCTCAATTCTGAGGCTGTGCCCTCTAGTTCTGGACACCCCCACCTTAGGAAACATCCTCTCCACATCCACCCGATTGAGTCCTTTCAATATTTGGTACGTTTCAATGAGAACTCCCTCACATTCTTTATAAATTTCAGTGAGTACAGGCCCAAAGCTGCCAAATGCTCCTCATATGTTAACCCCTTCAATTCCGGAATCATCCTCGTGAACCTCCACTGGATTCTCTCCAATGGCGACATATCCTGTCTGAGATATGGGGCCCAAAACTGTTGACAATACTCCAAGCGTGGCCTGACCAACGTCTTAGAAAGCTTTAGCATTATATCTTTGTTTTTATATTCTATTCTCCTTGAAATAAATGGCTCTTAATCGAACCAGATCAGTGTGTTCCCATCCTACGAGTAGATTAAGGAGGATGTCATGGTCATCCGTTTCAAAAACAGGAGGCAGATTTTCATGGGACGGTTTACCATAACTGCTCTGATAAAAGACGCTTCACTGAAGTGGATATCTAACTGGCTGATTGAAACATAGTTATGCAAAACAGAGACATAAATTTGGATAACAAAAAAAAAATCAAGGACTTTAGAGAAACAAGGGAGATTGGAGAAGGGACAGGAATTTGCAAGGACAGAGTGGCTGAGTGATTTTTTTTTAAATTGTTGACAGTGATCCAAATCTCTATTTAAAAATCCACATTAATAAAAGTAAAAATTCATACTAATGGAAGTACCTGAAGTATGGCATTGTAAACACATAGCCTCTGTAGACCTCCTCTGAGATACGAACATCTTCCACATTCTCAATCGTCTTTGGGAGAGACTCAGCAACAAATTGCTCTGTGCCATGATAAGCAAAATATACTTTGTTGCTCAAAACAGCAAAATCCAGCAGCTAAACGTAACAAAAAAGGAAAAACAATATTGGTATTAGCATGGGTATGCGAAATCTGCAGATTCTGTTTGGTACATGATAGTGTGGACGAACAAGATCAAACAATAAATTTCACCCTCATATATCAGGACAGAGAAAGTCGTAATACAAGAATTCAAAATTATGAGGGTCTTAGACAGAAACTTTTCAGTATATTAATTGCTTCTCTGGGCTTTTCTTTTTTTCAAGTTGGTTGCCACTGAGCTTTGAGGAAGATTCCTATTTTACTGGTTGAATCATTACATTAATTCCAGATGCTACAAGAATGCAAAATCGACCTTACGGTTAGGCATGAAAGCTGTCTCACAAATGGGGTTTTTAATTTATGCATTGTCTCTATTATCTTATAACCTGAGCCTGTTAGAAAAATTGAAACATAAAGATCATACCTGGATACCATCAGTTCCGAGGATGTGGTTTTTGCAGAAGGTCTCGCTCTAAGTAAGAACTGGAATTCAATTGTAAACAAGGTGGGAGAGCAGAAACCTGATTGGATGAGGGCTAACCAGTCAGGAGGGACGGATGATGGGGGCATCATCTCTGATGAAGAAGGTAGTGTTTGTCATTAAAACATCAGTTAAAGTCGATACCTGTACCCGGCTGGAAGCCTGAGAAGAGTTTATTCATGGTTTTAAAAGACTGCAGCAGCCATATGGATCTGCAAAATCTTTCTTGTACTCTGCTGCCCAATTACTTCTTCAATTTGAGCAAGCTGCATTGTGGTTTTGCTTAAAGTCCAGGAAGTAGCCCTCTCAACAGAAATTTTTATTAAAGTCCAGGAAGTAGCCTTCTCAACAGAAATTTTCATCAATGTTTATATTATGTGCTCTGGTATGTGGCACTGTGCTATGATCCTTTTTTCTTTGAGTATGCTTTAGTCATTGATAGCTGTACAGTACCACCTGAGGCTTCTCTAGGATATATGGCTCACTCCTCATTATAAGTGAGTTCAGATCTCAGTATGTCTATGCAATGCAACATCAGCCACCGCCAATCATTCTTCTAGTTGCCTCTTTCATTTTGCGCTTAAACAAATTCAGAGAGACGATAATTTACTGCAGCTTTGACAAACCACATTCTACTCCTGCACAGCACAGTGGTGACACTGAATTCACCTGCAGCACAACATACAAGACCATAAGACCTAAGAGCAAAATTAGGCTATCTGGCCCATCAAGTCTGCTCCATCATTTCATCGTGGCTGATTCATTTTCCCTCTCAACCCCATTCTCCTACCTTCTTCCTGTAACTTTCCATACCCCAACTAATCAAGAACCTATCAAACTCCACCTTAAATACATCCAATAGCCTGGCCTCCACAGCCAGCTGTGGCAACGAATTCCACAGATTCACCACACTGGCTAAAGAAATTCCTGCTCATCTCCATTCTAAATGGCCATCCCTCTATTCTGAGGTGGTGCCCTCTGGTCCTAGACTCCCCCACTATAAAAAATATCCTCTCCACATCCATTCTATCTAGGCCTTTCATCATTTTGATAGGTTTCAATGAGATCCCCCCACATTCTTCTAATTCCAGTGAGTATAGGCCCAAAGCCATCAAAAGGTTCTCATACGATAACCCTTTCAATCCTGGAATCATTCTCGTGAACATCCTCTGATCCCTATCCAATGTCAGCAAATCCTTTCTTAAATAGATAAGGGGCACAAAACTGCTCACAATACTCCAAGTGAGGCCTCAGCAGTGCCTTCCAAAGCCTCAGCATTACATGATAGCTTTTATACTCTAGTCCTCGCAAAATATGTGCCTACATTGCTCCATCAATTCAACCTGCAAGTGAACCTTTAGAGAATCCAGCATGATGACTCCCAAGTCGCTTTGCAGCTCAGATTTTTTAATATTCTTTCCATTTAGAAAACAGCCTATGATTTCAGTCCTTCTACCAAAGTGCATGGCTATAAACTTCCCAATACTGATTCCATCTGCCACTTCCTTGCCCATTCTGCTAATCTGTCCAAGTCTTTCGGTAGCCTCTCTGCTTCCTCAACATTACCTGCCCCTCTATCTATCTTTGTATCGTCAACAAATTCGGCAACTTTGGGGTGACTACCTCCCTAGAGCTCGTATGTATCTCCTCTACATTTCCCATATGAGCTGAAAGTCATCGAGCTGCAGCATTTTAATTCCACGTCCCATTCCCATGCTGACATGTCTATCCACGGCCTCCTCTACTGTAAAGATGAAGCCACACTCAGGTTGGAGGAACAACACCTTATATTCCGTCTGGGTAGCCTCCAACCTGATGGCATGAACATTGACTTCTCTAACTTCCGCTAAGGCCCCACCTCCCCCTCGTACCCCATCCGTTATTTACTTATTTTACACATTCTTTCTCTCTCTCCTTTTTCTCCCTCTGTCCCTCTGACTATACCCCTTGCCCATCCTCTGGGTTTTTCTCCCCACTCCCGCTTTTCCTTCTTCCTGGGCCTCCTGTTCCATGATCCTGCCATATCCCCTTTGCTAATCACCTGTCCAGCTCTTGGCAATATCCCTCCCCCCCTGTCTTCTCCTATCATTTTGGATCTGCCCCTCCCCCTCCAACTTTCAAATCTCTTACTCACTCTTCCTTCAGTTAGTCCTGACGAAGGGTCTCGGCCTGAAACGTCGACTGCACCTCTTCCTATAGATGCTTTCTGGCCTGCTGCGTTCACCAGCAACTTTGATGTGTGTTGCTTGAATTTCCAGCATCTGCAGAATTCTGGTGTCTGAGCTGCAGCTTCAGATCCTTATGTTCTGTGAGGAGTCGCAGCTTGAGACTCCTGGTGCAAATGTGGTTATCTGGGATGCTGGAGATCTCCCAGAGTTCCCACATCTCACACACATCTCCTGGAGCCATTCTCACTGCACTAACTATGCACAAACAGATGAAGAATAAAGAAGAAAGTTACCAGAAACTAACCTCGCTCAAGGCTGTGCACTAGGGAAATTCTAGGCAGTTTCTAGAGTAGATTACACAGTCGGCACAACATTGTGGGTCGAAGGGCCTGTAATGAGCTGTAAATTTCTGTTACGGGTTTAGGCTGTTGACCCAACACCCCCTCCCCCCCAACTATAACACTGGTCTACAACAAAGGCTGCTCCACCTGTCCTTACCTTATTTTTGTTTGCCCTTGCTAATGAATCACAATACGATCGGGCTGCTTGAAAAACATGGAAGGCCGTGAATGCTTGTCCCTACCAGTGTGGAGCCTCCTCTGTTGACTCAACAGGACAGCCAGAAAAAGCTAAAAGCCTGTAATTTACTTTTTAAATGGCACACGTTCTAGTTTTACTTCAACTGACTAAAGCTGATCATCTTGGATCATATATGTATATTTCTGATCTCAATATTAGTCTTCCTCATCATGAATATCTGGTCAATATTCTGCATCCCAGGGGTAATTCAAAAAGTGATAGATTTTTATTACATGTTTCTGCAGGTACGTTAGCAGTATTTCAATTAGAACAGCCTTCTCTTTGGTATAAACAAATCAAACTTAACTGTCACTGCAAATAATCTGCTGAAGGTTAAATCTAATTTCTTGACATTCAAAACAGTTTCTGAGAATCCAGTTTAACAGAACATTTCTCACAATGCATCAAGCACAAAATCCTCATCCACTGAACTGTATACTAAGAGATCTTATCCACCACCATCAATATGCATCAATGCCCAAATTAGTTATTTATTTAGAGATACAACATGGCTGTTCTGGCCATTCAAGCCATGCAGACAGCAACCCCTGATTTAACCTTAGCCTAATCATGAGTCAATTTACAATGACCAATTAACCTACTAACCAGTACACCTTTGGATAGTGGAAGGAAACTGGGGCACCTGGAGAAAACCTTTGTGTTCCACTGACACGACATATAAACTCCTTAGAGAGGATGCAGGAATTGAACTCCAAACTGTGATGCCCTGCGCAGTAATAGCACCCTGCACATTGCCTCGTTACCATGGTGACCACCCCATGGGCAATGCATGATTGGTGACAAATGAATGTCATTAATCATACGTAGTATTGTAGCTATAATTATCCTCAAGAAAGATTCCCATGAGTAAGTCACCTTCTCAAGGAACAAAAAAAAGCTACAGGACGTACACATTAGTAGGCAGCCTCTCTCTCTCTCTCTCTCTCTCTATATATATATATATCCTTTAATATTTTGGGTTGAATCCCTTCATACAAGACCATAAGATATAGGAGCAGAATTAGGCCATTTGACCCATCGAGTCTGCTCCACCATTTCATTATAGCTGATCCAATATTCCTCTCACCAAATCTTCTGTCTACCCCCCATATCCCTTCATGCCCTGACCAATCAAGAACCTATCAACCTCTGCCTTAAATATACACAGAGACTTGGGCTCCACAGCTGACTGTGGCAAAGAATTCCACAGATTTACCACTCTCTGGCTAAAGGATTTCCTCCTCATCTCCTTTCTAAAAGGATGCCCCTCTATTCTAAGGCTGTGACCTCTGGTCTGAGACTCTCCCACCATAGGAAACATCCTCTCCACATCCACTCTATCAAGGACTTTCAACATTCGACAGGGTTCAATGAGGTCACCCCTCAGTCTTCTGAATTCCAGTGAATGCAGGCCCAGAGCCATCAAATACTCTTCATATGACAAGACATTCAATCTGGAATCATTTGTGTGAACCTTCTTTGAACCCTCACCAGTTTCTGCACATCCTTTCTAAGATAAGGTGCCAAGCCTGATGACGATACTCCATGTGAGGCCACACCAGTGCTTTATAAAGTCTCAACATTGCATCCTTGCTTTTATATTCTAGTCCTCTTGAAATGAATGCTTACATCACATGTGCCTTCCTCACCACAGACTCAACCTGCAAATTAACCTTTAGAGAATCCTGCACAAGGACTCCCAAGTCCTTCTATTTTCTCTCCATTTAGACCATACACTTCCGGGCACTATATTCCATCTGCCATTTCTTTGTCCATTCTCCTAATCTTCTGTCCATCTGTAGCCTTTCTACTTCCTCAAAACTACATGCCCCTCCACCTATCTTCATATCATCTGCTGCAAACTTTGCAACAAAGCCATCAATCCCATCACAGACCACTGTGGAACACCACTTGTCACAAGCAGCCAGCCAGAAAAGACCCCCTTTATTCCCACTCTATGCTCCTGCCAATCAGCCACTGCTTTACCCATGCTAGAATTTTTCCTGTAATACCATGGGCTCATATCTAGTGATTCTTGAAAGATCATTACTAATGCCTCTACAATCTCTTCAGTCACTTTCAGAACCCTGGGGTGTACTCCATCAGGTTCAGCTGACTTATCTACCTTCAGACCTTTCAGCTTCCTAAGAACCATTCAGGGTAGGAGGCAGCCAGTGGGAATAGGAGGATTCTTTTCTGGTTGGCTGCCAGTGACTAGTGGTGTTCTGCAGGGGTCGGTATTGGGACCACTTCTTTTTATTTTATATATCAATGATTTAGATGATGGAATAGATGGCTTTGTTGCCAAGTTTGCAGATAATACAAAGATTGCTGGAGGGACAGGTAGTGTTGAGGAAACAGGTAGGCTGCAGAAGGACTTAGACAGATTAGGAGAATGGGCAAGAGAGTGGCAAATGAAATACAATGTTGGAAAATGTATTTAAAGTTACTGACCCTCTCCAGCTGGGATCCTCCGATGATTACTGGCTCATGAACCTCTGGTTTCCCTCTCCTGATGTCTACAATCAGTTTCTGCTCTGCCACAGACTGCATTGATATATTTAAAATGGAAGTTGATCGCTTCCTACTCAGTCAGGGTATGAAAGGATATGGCAAGAAGGATCAGCCATGATGGAATGGTGGAGCAGGCTTGAGGGGCTGAATGGCCTAATTCTGCTCCTATGTCTTATGGCCTTATTTACATTGAATGAGAAGTTGTTGTTCTGGCACCACTCAGACAAATTGTCAATCTCCCTCCTGTACACTGATTCATCTCCCCCTTTGAAACAGCCCACAATAGTGGCGTCATCAGCAAACTTGTATATGGTGTTGGAGCTGTACTTAGCCACACAGTCATAGGTGTAAATCAAGTAGAGAAGGGGTAAGCACACAGCCCTGCAGTGCTGCTGTGCTGATGGAGATTGTGGAACAGATGTTTTTGCCAATCCAAACTGACAGGTCTACAAGTGAGGAAATCCAGGATCCAATTGCACAAGGGAGGTATTGAGGCGCAGACTTGGAGTTTACTGATTAGTCTTGAGGGGATGATGGTGTTAAATGCTGAGCTGTAATCAACAAAGAGCATCCTGATCTGTGCACCTTTGCTGTCCAGATGTTCTAGGGTTGTGTGAACAGCCAACAAGATAACATCTGCTTTAGACCTATTGCTTCAATAGGCAAATTGGAGTAGATCCGTCTCCATTCAGACAGGAGCTGATATACTTCAACACCAGCCTCTCAAAACACTTCATCACTGTGGATGTAAATGCTACCGGGCGATAGTCATTCAGACGCAGGTCTTCAGTATTCGACCAGGTACTCCGTATGGACCGAATGCTTTCCTTGGATTCACTCTCTTGAAGGCAGGCCACACGTCATCTTCAGACACTGAGACCAAAGGATCATAAGACCATAAGACACAGGAGCAGACTTGGGACATTTGGTCCATTGAGCCTGCTCCACCATTCCATCATGGCTGAGCCTGGATCCCACTCAACCCCCTACACCTGCCTTCTCACCATATTGTTTCACGCCCTGATCGATCAGAAAACTATCAACTTCCACCTTAAATATACCCATGGACTTGTCCTCCAATGCAGTCTGTGGCAGAGCATTCCACAGATTTACTACTCCCTGGCTAAAAAAAAAAAAATTCTCTTTACCCATGTTTTAAAACGTCACCCTTCAATTTTGAGGCTGTGCCCTCTAGTTCTGGATACCCCCACCATAGGAAACATCCTCTCCACATCCACTGTATCCAGTCCTTTCAACATTCAGTAGGTTTCAATGAGATCCACCTGCATTTCTTCTAAATTCCAGTGAGTACAGGCCCAAAGTTGCCAAACACTCATCTGTTGACCCCTTTCTCCTGAACCTCCTCTGGACTCTCTCCAATGACAACACATCCTTTCTGAGATACTGGGTCCAAAACTGTTGACAATACTCCAAGAACTTACTCAAAGACTCTAACAGATTATCAAGGCAAGATTTCCCTTCACAGAAACCATGCTGACTTTGACTTATTTTATCATTAGTCTCCAAGTACCCCAGAATATCATCCTTAATAATACTTCCCCAACTCTTTTCTGACCACTGAGGTTAGACTAACTGACCCATAATTTCCCTTCTTTTGCCTTCCTCCCTTCTTAAAAAGTGGAGAGACATTCGCAATTTCCCAGTCCTCTGGGACCATGCCAGAATCAAGTGATTCTTGAAAGATCATGATCAATGCATCCGTTATCCCTTCAGCAACCTCTCTCAGGACTCTGGGATGTAGTCCATCTGGTCCAGGTGACTTATCCACCTTGGGACCTTTGAGTTTGCCCAGCACTTTGTCCTTTGCAGTAGATCCTGACATTCATGGACCTCTGGCACACTGCTAGTGTCTTCCACAGTGAAGACTGATGCAAAGTATTAACTGGTGGTATGTAAACTTCAGTCAGGATCACGGATGAGAACTCCCGAGGCAAATAGAATGATCTACATTTAATCGTTAGTTGTTGTAAGTCAGGAGAACAAGAGGTTGACATAACCCCAAAGTTTTCTCAGGTGTCTCCTTCCACGTTTTCTTTCTGGGGGGTATACTTTATTGGGTAAGAGTAGGCAGACAAGGTCAATCTCCATCATTGCGTTCTGGGTGATGATATCTTTTGGATACCCGGTGTCTTCCCCATTAAGCCTTTGTCCAATGTTGCAAGGTGGTGGGCCACTGATGTCCCAGTTACTAACATATATTCAAGGTATGAACAGACATGAGGATTTCTTTAACCAAGCTATCAATAAGTCATTGGAGTATACCAGGGGCCAAACCCAGCCCCAATGGCAGCTGTTTGTATCGAAACAGGCCTCTGTGTGAGTTGATTGTGGTAACCTCCCGAACGTCTTCATCCAGAGTGACCTGATTGTAACAGGTATGTTTCAGGTCGAGTGTTGAGAACTGTTAGCCTCCCGACAGGGTTACATACAATCCCTCAATAGTAATCGATAGGCACTTAATTTTGTCACAGGGTTTGCGGTCAATTTGTGTTGCCACAGATGCAAACTGACCTGTCAGACTTTTGGACAACAATCAAGTTATCTCTCCAATACAATTGGCAACCAATGATTGGGCCAACCACTCTGAGTCTTGTCGTAGCGACATCCAAAAATGGATTGGGTGCTTGTAATAGAACAACCATTCTTGTTTTGATTCTCATTGCCAAGCATAGTGTATGCTCAAAGCAAGAATGACAATGGAGTAGTAGGATTAAACGTTTCTACCGGATTAAGCATTCCTTGTAGCCATTGTACACACTGGGCAACGTACAGTGTGAGAGTGATGGACCGGGCCCGCTGAATGAAAAACACATGCACTCAAAGGCCCACGTGAGAAAGAGGGAGAGCCCTCAGCACTCAGGAAGCACGGTTGATTCACTACACGATCAGACACACGCACACTAATTTACCACATTCTCACATCAATCTGATATGGTTCAACCACAACCATCAGGTTCTCTCTCCCATACAAAGGGAAATCAACATGGAAACGAGTGAACTGTCTGGTCTGTCCAGAAGATACGCTGCGTCATTTGTAAAACTCATTTTTAATGATTAATTCCAGATTTTCCACCTGATCTCTTGAAGTCAGATTGTAGAGATTTTCCTGAAGGTCATCACAGTCATATGGGGTGTAAGGAATAAACTTGTCCTCCTGATGAAGAAAAATGACAGGCTCCTCTCGCATATTGAAGTAAATAATTTCATAGTAAATTGAGGTTGTGGAAAAACAAGTTTTGATAAATGGTCAGACTTGAAAACATACTCCATAGAAACATATCCTTTCACCCAATGAGTTCATGATGACCATCAAGCACCCATTTTTATACTAATTGGGGACACCTCTTTTTCCCTTATTAGGGGGACAGAGGGAGCCTGTGGTATGTCAAATTACCAGCTGAACGAATAGTCTTTGGGGTACTGCAAGTCTGTGTCTTTACTACTGCTTTGCTGCATGCTTGAGTGGCCGGTAGGGGAGGGGGTGCCATTGCTTTGCTGCTGCTTATGCATGGGAGGAGGGGAGCTGTGGGGGCTTTGGGGTTCTAACATTTAACTGTCATTCATTCTTCGAGCATTCCCTGTTTTCGTTGATGGATGCAAAGAAAAAGAATTTCAGGATGTATATTGTATACATTTCTCTGACATTAAGTGGACCTTTGAAACTTTGAATCTTAAACTAACCCTGTTTTACATTTCCCACATTTCCATCACTTCCTCCCAGTTTCTGCTGTTCACTTACATTAATGGCAAGTTACAGAGACCAATTAATCTCCCAATTTGCAGATTTCTGGGGTGTGGGAGGAATAGTCATAGTCATACTTTATTGATCCCGGGGGAAATTGGTTTTCGTTACAGTTGCACCACAAATAATAAATAGTAATAGAACCATAAATAGTTAAATAGTAATATGTAAATTATGCCAGTAAATTATGAAATAAGTCCAGGACCAGCCTATTGGCTCAGGGTGTCTGACCCTCCAAAGGAGGAGTTGTAAAGTTTGATGGCCACAGGCAGGAATGACTTCCTATGACGCTCTGTGTTGCATCTCGGTGGAATGAGTCTCTGGCTGAATGTACTCCTGTGCCCACCCAGTACATTATATAGTGGATGGGAGACATTGTCCAAGATGGCATGCAACTTGGACAGCATCCTCTTTTCAGACACCACCATCAGAGAGTCCAGTTCCATCCCCACAACATCACTGGCCTTATGAATGAGTTTGTTGATTCTGTTGGTGTCTGCTACCCTCAGCCTGCTGCCCCAGCACACAACAGCAAACATGATAGCACTGGCCACCACAGACTCATAGAACATCCTCAGCATCGTCGGGCAGATGTTAAAGGACCTCAGTCTCCTCAGGAAATAGAGACGGCTCTAGCCCTTCTTGTAGACAGCCTCAGTGTTCTTTGACCAGTCCAGTTTATTGTCAATTCGTATCCCTGGGTATTTGTAATCCTCCACCATGTCCACATTGACCCCCTGGATGGAAACAGGGGTCACCGGTACCTTAGCTCTCCTCAGGTCTACCACCAGGTCCTTAGTCTTTTTCACATTAAGTTGCAGATAATTCTGCTCACACCATGTGACAAAGTTTCCTACCGTAGCCCTGTACTCAGCCTCATCTCCCCTGCGGATGCATCCAACTATGGCAGAGTCATCCAAAAACTTCTGAAGATGACAAGACTCTGTGCAGTAATTGAAGTCTGAGGTGTAAATGGTGAAGAGAAAGGGAGACAAGACAGTCCCCTGTGGAGCCCCAGCGCTGCTGATCACTCTGTCAGACACACAGTGTTGCAAGCACACGTACTGTGGTCTGCCAGTCAGGTAATTAAGAATCCATGATACCAGGGAAGCATCCACCTGCATCGCTGTCAGCTTCTCCCCCAGCAGAGCAGGGCGGATGGTGTTGAACGCACTGGAGAAGCCAAAAATCATGACCCTCACAGAGCTCGCTGGCTTGTCCAGATGGGCGTAGACACGGTTCAGCAGGTAGATGATGGCATCCTCAACTCCTAGTTGGGGCTGATGGGCGAACTGGAGGGGATATAAGTGTGGCCTGACCATAGGCCGGAGCAGCTCCAGAACAAGTCTCTCCAGGCTCTTCATGATGTGGGAGGTCAATGCCACCGGTCTGTAGTCATTGAGGCCGCTGGGGCGCGGCGTCTTCGGCACAGGGACGAGGCAGGATGTCTTCCACAGCACAGGAACCCTCCGGAGCCTCAGGCTCAGGTTGAAGACATGGCGAAGTACTCCACATAGCTGAGGGGCACAGGCTTTGAGCACCCTGGTACTGACATCATCCGGTCCTGCAGCCTTGCTTGGGTTGAGACGTTTCAGCTGTCTTCTCACCTGTTCAGCTGTGAAGCCCACCGTGGTGGTTTCGTGTGGGGAAGGGATATAGTTATGAGAGCAGGGTGAGGGACTGTGGGGAGGGGTAGGAGGGGAGAGTGGAATATGTGTTGGTTGGGAAGCTAACACATCCAAAGAGACTCATGTGTTCACTTGAAGAATGTACACTTGAAATTCCACACAGACCAGCACTGAAAGTCAGGGTCATTTCTGGGTTACAGTGCTGCTTGCATCTATTCATACAATAGAACAGTTTAGGTGAGGCCATTCAGCCCATTATGCCAATACCAGTGCTTCAAAAGATTTATTACAGTAGTTTACTAACCCCCATTTCTGTAGCCCTGCACATTTTTGACCATTTAAAGTATATATCTTACACTCCTTTCCAAGTTTTAGTCATTGAGTTATTATTTAATCTTCTTTCAAGAAGAATCTTCTCGGTTAGTCCAAATTATGAACATCAGAAATAGGAGAAGGGGTAAGCCATAGTCATAGCCATAGTCAAAGTCATACTTTATTGATCCCAGGAGGAAATTGGTTTTCGTTACAGTTGCACCATAAATAATAAGTAGTAATAGAACCATAAATAGTTAAATAGTAATATGTAAATTATGCCAGTAAATTATGAAATAAGTCCAGGACCGGCCTATCGGCACAGGGTGTCTGACCCTCCAAGGGAGGAGTTGTAAAGTTTGATGGCAACAGGCAGGAATGACTTCCTATGACGCTCTGTGTTGCATCTCAGTGGAATGAGTCTCTGGCTGAATATACTCCTGTTATCACCCAGTACATTATGTAGTGGATGGGAGACATTGACCAAGATAGCATGCAACTTGGACAGCATCCTCTTTTCAGACACCACCGTCAGAGAGTCCAGTTCCATCCCCACAACATCACTGGCCTTACGAATAAGTTTGTTGATTGTGTTGGTGTCTGCTACCCTCAGCCTGCTGCCCCAGCACACAACAGCAAACATGATAGCACTGGCCACCACAGACTCGTAGAACATCCTCAGCATTGTCCGGCAGATGTTAAAGGACCTCAGTCTCCTCAGGAAGTAGAGACAGCTCTGACCCTTCTTGTAGACAGCCTCAGTGTTCTTTGACCAGTCCAGTTTATTGTCAATAAGCCAGTTGGCTGCTTGAGTCTAGTCACATTAAAATATCACTCCATCTATCCTTGACACTTTTGTCAATTAGCTTATAACCTCATCCACTGGTTAACAGCCAGTATATAGTTAATGATATTACATTAACTGACTAACATGAAGAGTAACTGCTTAGTATTACCTATGTGTAGTGGCTCTAAGCTCTGTTCACCGAAGGCATTAGCAGGAGAAAAGATATAAGGATCTGCTCAAAGCTTAGTTTAAAAACTGCAGCATCTCCTCTACTTCCATGGAATCACTAAGCCCTGAGCACTCCAGGTGCGTACAGGATATTGCACTAGCAACATACATAAGCCCTGCATACATTCAGGACAATACTCTAGATGTGGCCTGACTAGTGTCTTACAAAGACTCATCATTATCTCCTTGTTTTTATATTGTATTCCCCTTGAAATGAATGTATTTACCTTCTTTACCTGTAAACCTGTAAATTTACCCCAACCTGCAAATCAACCTTCTGGGATTCTTGCGCAAGGACTCCCAAGTCCCTCTGCACCCCAGATGTTTGAACCTTCTCCCCATTTAGATAATAATCCATACTATTGTTCCTTTACCAAAATGCATTATCATACATTTCCCAACACTGTATCACATCTGCCACATTTTTCCCCATTCTTCCAATTTGTTCAAGTCCTGCTGCAATTGCATTGCTTCCTCAGCACTACCTACCCCTCCACCTATCTTTGTATCATCTACAAACTTTGTCTCAAAGCCATCAATTCTATTATCTAAAGCACTGACAAACAATGTGAAAAGTAGTGGTCCCAATACTGACTCCTGAGAAACACTAGTCACTGGCAGCCAACCAGAAAAGGCCCCTATTATTCCCACTCGCTGCCTCCTGCCTGTCAGCCATTCCTCTATCCGTGCCGGTATCTTTCCTGTAATGCCTTAGGGTTTTATTTTATAAAGCAGCCTTATAAGACCATAAGACATTGGAGCAGAATAGGGCCATCTGGCCATTGACTCTGCTCCGCCATTCAATCATGGCAGATCGTCATTTTTCTCCTCCTCAACCCCAGTTCCCGGCCTCCTCCCCATAATCTTTGATGCCATGTCACATCAAGAACATATCCATCTCTGCCTTAAATACACCCAACGACCTGGCCTCCACAGCTGCATGTGGCAACAAATTCTACAAATTCACCACCCTTTGGCTAAAGAAATTTCTCTGCATCTCTCTTTTCAAAGGGCACCCCTCTATCCTGAGGCTGTGCCCTCTTGTCCTAGACTCTCCCACCATGGGAAACATCCTTTCCACATCGACTCTGTCTCATTCTTCAACATTTGAAAGGTTCCAATGAGATTCCCCCCTCATCCTTCTGAAATCCAGCGAGCACAGAAGCAGAGCCATCAAATGTTCTTTGTTCCTGGAACCCTTCATTCCCAGAATCATCCTTCTGAAGCTCCTCTGGACCCACTCCAATGCCAGCATATGCTTTCTAAGATGAGGGGCCCAAAACTCTTCACAATACTCAAGGTGAGGCCTCACCAGTGCCTTACGAAGCCTCAACATCACATCCCTGCTCTTGTATTCGAGATCTCTTGAAAGGAATGCTGTTATTGCAGTTGCCTTCCTCACCACTGACTCTTCTTACAAGTTATCCTTTATGGTGTTCTTCACAAGGACTCTCAAGTCCCTCTGCATCTCAGATTCCTGGATTTTATCCCCATTTAGATAGTAGTCCACACATTTACCTCTACTACCGAAGTGCATGACTATACATTTTCCAACACTGTATTTCATTTGTCACTTTCTTACCCATTCTCCTAATCTGTCTAAGTCCTTCTGTATCCTACCTGTTTCTTTAACCCTACCTGCCCCTCCACCAATCTTTGTATCATCTGCAAACTTGGCAACAAAGCCATCTATTCCATCATCTAAATTATTTATATACAGCATAAAAAGCAGTCCCAACACCGATCCCCGCGGAACACCAGTAGTCACGGGCAGCCACCCAGTAAAGGATTCTTTTATTCCCACTCGCTGCCTCCTACCAATCAGCCAACGCACCAACCATGTTAGTAGCTTTCCTGTAGTACGGTGGGCTCTTAACTTGGTAAGCAGCCTCACGTGTGGCGCTTTGTCAAAGGCCTTCTGAAAGTCCAAATGTACAACGTCAACTGCATTCCCTTTATCTATCCTACTTGTAATCTCCTCAAAGAATTCCAAAAGGGTTCGTGAGGCAGGAACTGAAGGAAACCATGCTGACTTTGTCCTGTCCTGTCCTGTGTCACCAAGTACTCCATCACTTCATCCTTAACAATTGACTCTAACATCTTCCCAACCACTGAGGTCAGGCTAACTGGTCTATAACTTAATTTCTGTGCTTTCTTAAAGAGTGGAGTTTCAATTTTTCAGTTTTCTGGCACCAAGCAAGAGTCCAATGATTTCTGAAAGATCATATCTAATGTGACCACAATCTCTAAGCTACCTTTTTCCGAACCCTAGGATGCAGTTAATCTAATCCAGGTGATTTATACACCTTTAGGTCTTTCAGCTTTTTGAGCACCTTCTCTCTTGTAATAGTAACTGCACCCACTTCTCTTCCTTCACACACGACAACATCAGGCATACTGCTAGTGTCCTCCACAGTGAAGACTGATGCAAAATACTCATTTAGTTCATCAGCCTGTTGTCCCCTGTTATTATTTCTCCTGCCTCATTTTCTAGTGGTCCTATGTCAACTCTCATTTCCCTTTTATATTTAACATACATGAAAAATTTTTACTATCCACTTTGATATTATTTGCTTGCTTGCTTTCAAATTTCATCTTTTCCCTAATAATTTTTATAGTTACTTTTTTAAAAACTTTCCAACCCTCTATCTTCCCACTAATTTTTGCTTTGTTGTATGCCCTTTCTTTTGCTTTTCCAATAGCTTTGATTTCCCTTGTCAGCCACGGTTGTACTATTTTACGATTTGAGTGTTTCTTCATTTTTGGAATACATGCACCTGCACCTTCCTCATTATTCCTAGAAACACACGCCATTGCTGCTCTGTTGATGTCTCTGCCAGCAGCTCCTTCCAATTTACTTTGGTCAACTCCTCTCTCATACCACTATAATATTATATTGCAATCTCTGGTTCCTGAGGGTTCTTTTACCTTAAGCTCCCTAATCACCTCCAATTCACTACATACCACCCAATCCAGTATCGCTGATCCCCAGTAAGCTGAATGACAAACTGCTCTAAAAAACTATCTCTTCGGCGATCAACAAACCCACTCTTTTGAGATCCATTACCAACCTGATTTTCCCAATCAACCTGCATGTTAAAATCCCCCACGACTACTATATCATTGCCCTTTTGACTCACCTTTTCTATTTCCTGTTGTAACCTGTGGTTCATCTCCCAGCCACTGTTGGGAGGCCTGTATATAATTGCTATCAATACCCTTTTACACTTCCAGTTTCTGAAATCAACCCACAAGGATTCAACATCTTCCAATCCTGTATCACATCTTTCTACTTTTGATGCCATTCTTTACCAGTAGAGCCACACCACCTCCTCTGCCTATTTTCCTATTCCCTCCGATATAACGTGTAACCTTGGACATTCAGCTCCCAACTACAACCATCCTTCAGCCACGATTCAGTGATGGCCACATCATCATACCTGGCAATCTGTAATATTGCAACAAGATCATCCACCTTATTTCTTATACTACCTGCACTAGATACAACACCTTGAGTACCGTATTTGCTGTCCTTTCTGATTCGGCATCCCTAATGATTTGATATTCAGCCTGTTGGCTGCAACTAAGACCCATCACCTGCCTGCCCTTCCTGACAGTCTGACTGCATGCTATCTTTACTTTTTTTCCATCTGTCCTACCCTGAATCCCTTCACTCTGGTTCCCAGACCCTGCCAAATTAGCTTAATCATTCCCCAACAGCTCTAACAAACCTACCTGGGAGAATATTGGTCTCCCTCAGGTTCAGGTGCAACCCGTCAATTTTGTACAGGTCATACCTTCCCCAGAAGAGATCCCAATCATCCAAGAATCTGAAGCCCTGCCCCCTGCACCAGCTTCTCAGCCCGCATTTATCTGCCAGATCATCCTGTTTCTACCCTAACTGGTGCATGGCACAGGCAGCAATTCAGAAATTACTACCCGGGAGGTCCTGCTTCTCAGCTTTCTACCTAGTTCTCTAAATTCTCTTTTCAGGACCTCATTGTTTTTCCTTCCTATGTTATTGGTACCAATATGTACCAAGACATCTGGCTGCTCCCCATCCCTCTCCAAAATGTTGTGGACACAATCTGAGACATCCTTGACCCTGGCACCTGGGAGGCAACATACCATCCAGGTATCTCATTCACATCCATATGTGTGGCATCTTATCAAACACCTTCTGAAAATCAAAGCAAATGACATCCACTGCCTCTCCTTTGTCCACCTTGCTTGTTACATCCTCAAAGAATTGATTTGTCAGGCAAGATTTCCCTTTTGAGAAACCATGATGACTCTGACTTATTTTATCATTAGTCTTCAAATACCCCGAAACCTCATCCTTAAAAATAGACTCCAACACTTTCCCAACCAGAGGTTAGGCTAACTAGCCTATAATTTCCTTCCTCTTGCCTTCCTCTCTTCTTAAAGTGCAGCACCTTGTTAAAGGCCTTCTGAAAATACAGGTAAACAAAATCCACTTAACTTTTCCTTGCCTATCTTGTCTGGTATTTCCTTAAAGAATTTTAACAGGTTTGTCAGACAAGATTTCCCCTGAATGCTGGCTTTGGCTTATTTAATCATGTGCCTTCAAGTGTCCCAAAAGCTCTTTCTGGCTTAATCCTGTCCCACTCAGCAATACCCAAACCACTTAAACCTAACTTCTTCTTAAGGCCACTGCCATGTGCCTAATGCTCTCAAGTGCCACCAAGTGTCCTGACTGATCCTGCCTGCTTTTTGGATCTCACACTCAATAACCACAAGTGATGGTTCACATCTCAAGCCTGCTAAATACACCAACCAAAATTCTGTCAATACACAAACATCTGTGACTTCTGTTTTTCTGTCTAGACCAGCTGGAGGAACATGACTCAGCACTGAACACATTTCTCACCTGATTTCCTTCTTCCTTTAGTTTTTGTAATACTATCTGGAAGCCATTCAGTGTTGTTTGCCCCATGCCATATACAGAATAGCCGAGCTGAATCGGTCAAAAATTTGGTGCTCCATAACTCTTCAGCGTAAGAAGAACATCGATTTTGTCATTGAGATCATTAATCATAAAGTATTTCCCCTGAAATGATGCAGAATGAAGCATTCTATCAATAGTTAGTCATGGAACTGTAGATAAACATACTCACTCATAAGTCAATGCAGAACATGAAAGGCTTGTTTTATCTTCTTTACAAATATACTAACAATTAGGTATTGGGTTTAGTTTATGAATTTACAATTTTGTCTTGAATGCGCTCAATTGGAAATAAACTGTGTGATTTATTTATGGAAACTACATGAGCCTGAGCCCCAATAACAGTTCATCTGTTATGCAGCACATCGTATGACATACTGTAAGCGATCATAGTCTTTCCATGACCGTGATTGTTTTTGGCAAATTTTTCCACAGAAGTGGTTTGCCATTGCCTTCTTCTGAGCAGTGTCTTTACAAAATGGGTGATCCCACCATTATCAATCCTCTTCACTGATGTTAGTGGTCACATAACCAGGACTTGCGATATGTACCAGCCGCTCATATGACCATCCATCACCTGTTCCCAGGGCTTCACATGACCTTGACTGGGGGGGGGAGGGGGGGTGGCTAAGCAGGTGTTACACCTTGCCCAATTGTGACCTGCAGTCTAGCGGAGGGTAGAAGTGCCTTTCACCTCCTTGGGTAAGGACGTATCCCTGCCCCCCACGCAACAGTGATTGTAGTCCCTCCATAATAGTCAATCCCTCCACATTGTGATCCCCTCCAGAAAGAAAAATAACTCTTAAAAAAAATCTGGCTCCAGGATTCTTCCACTAAGAAACCAGAGTTGGATTCAGGAGCAGACACAGAATGCTAATTTGTCTTAATGGAAACAAACCAGTGTTTTCTTTCAATATCTGGCCCAATAGCTGAAGTCAAAGGGAGAGAACTAGGGCAGAAGGTTACACTGAATGACTATCGAAAACGTCAGAACCTAACTTTCAGAAAAAGAAATGTAAAGCAGGAGAAAATTGTGCAGATGTTCCAGCAGGCTGAATATTGTTTTCTTTATTCAAGGTGCATTCGCCATGATTAAGGCTGCTTCTGATGACATTTCAGAACAAACAATCAAGTAAGTTCCCCAGTCAAACAACCTTGGTGATTACAATACCTTAAATGGTTTGGATTGATTTGATTGGGAGATATTATTAGATTTTACTTTGCCATTTTTTAAATAAATAGTTTACCGAATAAATGGACCTTGCCTACTGTACTGAGAACCACCCACCCTATCTCCAATATATGGACAGAAACAGTTCAAGCAAGAGGCCAACACAATCCAACATCCCACCCACCCCAAATACTCTCTCATCTCCCTCTTCCATTAGGCAGAAGATTATAAAAAAGCCTGAAAGTACGTACCACCAGGCTTAGGGCAACTTTTACTCCACTGTTACTAACTATTGAATGGTTCCCTAAGGTAGACTCGCGATGTCACCATTGTGACCTTGTGTCTCATTATCCACCTGCACTATCTCTGTATGGTAACACCTTGTTATTACCTTATCCTGTACTACCTCAGTGCACTGTGGTAATGAATTGATCTGTATGTATTAGGGTTTTTCCACTGTCCCTCAGTACAGTATAGTAAACCAGCTTATCAATTACTTAGTACTGTAATTGCGACTTGATGAATGATGCGGCTACGAAGGGTGGGGGAGCGTGAGAGTGGGACCTAAAGGTCAGAATGACCTGGATGAGTTGCAGATAAACAGTGGCTGCAAGAATCACATGTATAGTGGTTTCTTGACAAACAAACCAAAACCACTGGGAGAACTGAGCGAAGGACTCGACACTGTCTGATATGTCACCAAAGTTCCAAGCCAACAAAAGTACGCTTGATCCTTTATTACAAAACCAGCAAAGACAAACGTTATAGCAATAAAACATTAATGAAACTAGTGCAGCAATAATGAGATATGTAACACAAGAAAAATAAGCAAAGTTAATTAGCCAAATTCACCATAAAGAGGTCAACAAAAAAGCAGCCATGTTGTCTACCAAGTCTCTCACTAAAAACTAACTGCAGAAAGTGTGAATACGTGACTATGCTCAGCGGTTCTACCATGTCCAACCCATGTGACACACTACCATAACCCATAATAAACTCACAACACAAAATACAATACAGACAGAAATTAGTGACATGGCTCCTGCATCCCACCCCCTAATAATTACAACTACATGGTACAAACATAGGAGATCTGAAACCTTCAGGAATAAACATCTTATTATTTATGCAAATGTCTTCGTTCTTCAAGCCAAGTCATGTAACAGTTTTCTAGGCCAGAGGTTATTAGAACTTAGCTCAGTACAGAGTGATCAGGTCAGTAAGTCATTCTAAATTGTTTGGAGTCTTCCCCAATCAGAAGTCCTGGGTGAACCATGAGATCTGAAATTGGCTGAGGACCAGATCAGAGACATCCAAGTCTGGAGATCAAGAATGCTGTACGAGGTGCAGGTATGAACTCTGGAAAGCTATCTCACAGGCAAAGTGGAGATTTTGGACCAAACTAGAATGAATGAGGGTTGCTCCACAGCTGTGGCAGGATTTGATTGCTATAACTTCCTACAAAGTTAAATCAAGTGACATGGATGACATTGCTTTGCTTCCAGATGCTTCCTTCTATGTTTGCTTTGACCATTAGAACATGGAGAAACCATCACACCCCCACATCTCCTGATGATCCTTTGATCCCAGTATCCGACATTGACAAGCGGGCTACTTTCAGCAGGGCAAATCCAAGGAAAGAATCCAGAACGGACAGGGTACCTGGCCTGTGTCGACCAACTGGCTGGTGTGTTCACTGATATCTTTAACTGCTCACTTTAGCAGTGTGTGGTACCCACCTGCTTCAAGCAGCTTCAATTATACCGGTGCTCAAGAAGAGTGTGGTGATCTGCATCAATGACTGTCATCCAGTTGCACTTACATTCACAGTGATGAAGTGTTTTGAGAGGCTGGTGATGAAACACATCAACTCTGCCTGAGAGGAGAACTGAATCCACTCCAACTTGCTACTAGAGCAACAGATATACACACAACTCTGGAACAACTGGACAGGATGCATACATCAGGATGCTCCTTATCAATTACAGTTCAGCAATTAATATCGTCATTCCCTCAAAGCTAATCAACATGCTCTAAGACCTGGGCCTCAATACCTCCTTGTGCAACCGGAGGTTTGATTTCCTCACTTGCAGACTCCAATCAAGTTGGATTGGCAACATCTCCTCCACAAACTCCATCAGTACAGGTACACCACAAGATTCTGTGCTCAGGCCACTGCTCTACTCATGTTTCACCTATGAATGCATGGCTAAGCACAGCTCCAATGCCACATTCAAGTTTGCTGATGACACCACTGTTGTGGACCATATCAAATGTGCTAGTGAATTATGTTGGCCAGAAAGAACTAGTCTACAAAATCAGTGATTTTGAATAATTCAAGGACAGTGGAAGCAGACAGACCAATTGCCTTTGTTCTTGCCATGAGGGAGGAGATGCAGGCTGCCATTTTATGAAGAGACTGTTCTCTATTTTGTGAGCTGAAGTCACTTGGCTTGATCAATCTTTTAAAGCACGATGACGCCTCAGGTAATCTGCTGAGCTAGGGATCATTTCCAAATAAGAAGTTATTTGTGAGGTGCTTTTTGGTTGGATATAACATGCAGGTTTGTGACTTTGGGGTCTATATCTGTTCTGAGCAATCCAAGCTGGTTGCTGATGAAAAACGAAGAGCCATAAGTTAGCAATTGTTACTTGCTGGGAAGAAGGCAATAAATGGATACTGGCCTGGAGCAGAGCCAATAAAATGGTGTTAAAGGTCAGACATATGACCTGAGGCCAATGACCCTGGAATGCAATATTCGAATTGGTAAGGAACGAGTATAAAAGCAAACACTTCAACTGTGCTACAGTGATGACTCAGTAAGAGGTTCACCATCATGGATGTTAGCTGCCCCACAGACCAGGAGATTTGAAACAGGACTACAAGGAACTTGTGGCCAACAGCAGAAACTCCTTTTTAACTGGTATTATTTTCACTATTCTTTGACTGCTCATGGAAGGTCAGGAAAACTTAGTAGATGTGCACACAGTTATTTTGTTGTTCAAGTTCGTGTTCTTCCGTTGAGACAATAAAGATACGTGCCCATAATTACCAATTCTCTCTGCATCTCCCTGATCATTATTACAAGGGGTGATTCTTTTAACAATCAGCCTACAGGAGAGAGATTGAAAATTTAGCTGAGTGTTATCATGACAACCTCCTCTCACTCAATGTCAGCAAGACCGAGGAGCTGATTGTAGACTTTAGGAAAGGGAAACCAAGAGAGTCATGAGCCAGTCCTCACTGGGAGATCAGGGGTGTGGAGGGTCAGCAACTTTAAATTCCTAGGTGTTACTATTTCAGAAGACCTGTCCTGGAACCAGCACGCAAATGCAATTGTGAAGAAAGCACGGCAGAGCCTCTACTTCCTTCGGGGTCTGCGGAGATTTGGCATGACATCTAAAACCTTGACAAACTTCTACAGATGTATAGTGGCTGCATCACGGCCTGGTATGGGAACACCATTGCCTTTGAATGGAAAATGCAATGCAAGGCAGTTGATTCAGCACAGTACATCACATGTAAAGCCCTCCCAACCATTGAACTTACCTATGTGAAATGCCTTCATAGAAAAGCAACATCCATCATCAGAGATCCTCACCACCCAGGCCATGCTCTTTTCTCACTGCTACCATCAGTTTCAAGAGCCTCAGGACTCGCACCACCAGGTTCAAGAACAGTTATTATCCCACAACCATCAGGCTCTTGAGCAAAGAGGATAACTACATTCACTTGCCGAAGTATTGAGATGTTTCCACAACCAGTGATCTCACTTTAAGGCTCTTTATCATGCCATTTCCTGCTCTCGTTATCTATTGCTATTTATTTATATTTGCATTTGCACAGTTTGTTGTCTTCTGCACTCTGGTTGACTTTTCATTGATCCCATTTTAGTTACTATTCTATAGGTTGCTGAGTATGCCCGCAGGAAAATGAATCTCAGAGTTGTATGTGTATTCTGATAATAAAATTCACTTTGAACTTTGAAGTCATGAAGCTTCCAGAGCTCTAGCTTCTCAAACCTCTGCCTCCTGTAGAAGACGGATCTTGCTTACAGGCCTGCCTAGACAGCTGGTCTTGGTGTTGATGCACATACTGCACAAATCCTCTTCTGTTTGGGAAGACATGAATGACTCTTTCTATCATCCATGGTTTGCAAGGCATCATTTATAAGCACAATGTTTCCTGAGAGGAAGTTGTGTTTTATACCAGATCATTTCTGACATTCCTGTTACTGTGGTAAGAACTCTTTGACCAACCTTTTTTAAAAATAGTCATAGAACAGTACAGCACAGAGATAGGCCATTCAGTTCATCTAGTTCATGCTGAAACCATTTAAACTGCCTACTCTCATCGACCTGCACCCAGACCACAGCCCTCCATACCCTTACCATCCATGTACCTATCCAAACTTCAATTAAACATTGAAATCAAGCTTGCATGCACCACTTATGCTGTCAGCTCATTCCACACTCTCATGACCCTCTGAATGAGGAAGTTTCCCCTTAAATTTCTCACCTTTCACCTCTGGTGGTAGTCCCACCCAACCTCAATGGGAAAAGCCTGCTTGCATTTACCCTATCTATACTCCTCGATTTTGTATGCCTCTATCAAATTTCCTCTCAATCTTCTACATCCTAAAGAATAAAATTCTAACCTGTCCTTATAACCCATATCCTTCTGAGGCCTCAACCTATTTCGAAAACAAGTTTGACATGTATTGGACTTGCTTTCATCTATGATGAGATAAACATCTTCCTTTTGGAACTCTCCTGGTGGCAAGGATGGTGGGGTCTTCAGAAGCAGCAGATGGTTGAGTGTTAACGCTTCCAAATCATTGGGATTGGAGGATGCTTTAGTAACTGGATGACCATTGATAAAAGACTATTTCACGAAAGACTGTGCTGAAACTCTCTTCATCAAGGTTCGGTACCTTCATGGAATTGAGGACCTTTCACACAGACCTCCATGACGTGAGCCAGCTGGGGGATTAAAAATCCGCTTAATTCCTTTTTGAAGGACTGAAGGACTGATTCACTGATACATGAATGGTTCCACTTCTGGATGGTTTCTTCCAACCCCTGCTCAGCAAAGTCTGTCGCATTATCAGAGTGCAGTTCATTAACCTGTTCTCACCTTGCTATAAAGCATCAAAGTGCATTAACAAAGAAATCTGTGTCTAAAGAAGATGTCACTTCAATGTATGGATAGACAGGTAACTATAAGCCTGTAACTCTTCACTGTAATCCTTCTGATCTCCTTAAAAAGTCCAATGTAGTCCACTCCACACAACTGCTGGAAGAACTCAGCAAGCCAGGCAGCGTCAATGGAAAAGAGTAGAGTGGACGTTTTGGACTGAGACCCTTCAGCAGGATTAACAAAGGATTAGTTTTAATGGGTAGCTGATCGACAGTGCAGACTCATTGGTAGATACTATGCTGTATCTATGACATTAATGTTAATGTAACTTACAAAATTTATCTACAGTGTGCATTTTAACATCACTGCTGAAACATTTACAGTTCTTAATTATTTACAGTAAACATTGATTTTATTCACCCTTTTCCTTTCAAAATCATGTTATTTAAAGAGTCAACACTCAAATCGCATCCTTTGACCTCAGCCCCCAAAATCTGGAACCACTTGCAACCTCGCTGTGTATCTTGGTTGCCTTGGATCTGAAGCCCTAGATCACAGTCACTTCCCACCTCCAAGCCTCACGGTCATTCCAAGCTGCATATCTCACTGTTTACATGGAAGATCCTGCAGATGCCAGAAATCTTGAGCAAGACACACAAATGCTGGAGGAGCTCAGAAAATCAGGCAGCAATCCTATAGAGAGGAATAAACAGTTGACAATTTGAGTCAATCAGGACTGATTATCTCAGTTTGCTACTCACTACTGCATTGGGGGGATCACCCATGCAGCATACTTGTGAAACTGAGAGGGGGTGAGCAGTGATGAATATTTTGTCAACAAAAAAATTAGTTAAACCACACGACCATCAGTCTATGGCTCAGACCTGTTGACGAAATTGGAATCACAATTGGTGTTGGATTATCTGCAATGTGTCACTGATTCAGGCTGGGTATTTGTGGTTTGAACACTGTTTTGAATTGTCAGCACTGCCTGCCCATTGGGGACCACTGCTCAATTATGTGGTATTTGCTTTAAAGAGTTGAAATATTCTTCCTGTTGAACTGAAACTGTTTGTTTGGCCTGGTTTAAGTGCTGCAGATGCATGGACAGTTTGCTTGTTACCCATGTTTATTGAGCAGAATATTGCCAGTGTGTTTTGTGAATGCTCTGTGGGTGAACAAAGAGCTTATTGAGAGTTGCACAACAAGGAGAAAGTAACCACTACAACATGTCTCATGCAACCAAGCAAAGTGGCTAATGCCAAGCACTCCTGGCAGGAGATTGCAAGGGGTTTTTGCTACAGAAATGCAGTCCATGAAGCTTGTACTTGCAACGCAGGTAAATACCTGCACCTGTGTTTTGTTAATCCCATTCTCATTCTCCTTACTTTCTAACCAAACCCGCCCCCCCACCCCCGATTCAACAATCCGCCTACATACCAGGGGCAATTTATAATGTCCGATTAACTTATCAACCCACATGCCTTCAGAATGAGGGAGGAAAATAGAGCAGTACCGAGGAGAATATGCAAACTCCACATAATCAATACTCACTGTAAGAACTGAAGTCAGATCACGATGCTCTGAGGTAGCAGCTCTACTGGCTGCACCATGGTACCTCCTGCTAGCTTACTGTGCCTCTCATTTGGGTGATTTCTGTTTTCGCCTGGATAAAATAGTAGCTAACACATATGCAAACGCTGTCAAAGATAAAGATACAAGTTTCTTGATAGGCACAAACACACCCAGAAATGGGTACTACATTGTTCCCAGCTGCACCACATGAAAGACATTTCTCTAGGATTGTCATTAGTTGTTTTTACATCTACTACATGGAACTTCAGGGACCACGATAAGACAGTAAATTATTGGTTGGACTAATGGAGGTTTCCTAAATGCACTTTTTAGACTATATACATTTAATATCTAAACTTCATGTTCAAACAAGCTTAAGAAAGGAAAAGACTTACCTGCACAAGGTAATGTTCAGGTAGATGGTCGTTCATGCTGCCAGTGACATAGTGGGCCTTATGAAAGTTATCGTGAACTTGAAATTCTTCCTTCAGATTAGTCCTTAGGATCAAACAGAAAATATTGCTGAGAGGATTAAATGGCACATCTTATGCTTAGCAAGAAAAAATGCCACAGCAGGCCAGTGATTGATAAGGAGCAGTCACTCACCTCTACCAGATACTAAGCTAAGGCCTCTCAGAGCTACAGTCATGGTTTACTTTCTGCTGCTTTCCAAATGTTGCTAAGCGCTTTGTGCATAAAAGTTAAAGAACAAGTTGGATGACAAAGAAATGCATAGTGCATAGACTGTTACTTATTGATCACAATTCCAAACAAACTCATCTCCAGCTTCTAGACCTTAGACTCAGCAACCAATCTGCAACTAGATCCTCAACTTCCTGACAAACAGACTGGTATCAGTCAGGATCAGCAACAACGTCTCGCTAGATTCTGCTCTCATCTGATTTGAAAGTATGCTGATGACACCACTGTAGGGGGCCAGAAATCAGACAGCTTTCAGGAGGGGGGCAGCCAAGTGGCACAGCATCAAGACTAAAAGCTTTCTCTCGAGGTCAGTAAAACAGAAGAGCTCATTATTGACTTCAGGAAGTCAGGTGAAATGTACTCTCTCGTGTGCATCACTGACACTGAGGTTGAGATGGTTGATGCTTCATATTACCAGGCAAAAGCCTCGCCAGTAGCTTGTCCTGGGTTCAGCCATGTAGATGCTGTAGCCAAGAGAACCTCTACTTTTTCCGAAGCCTAGGGCAGCTCAACATGTCTACAATAACCCTTCACAATTTTTATTGATACACCACTGAAAGCATCTTATCCCAAAGCATCACAGCTTGGCACGGTAACTGCTCAGCGCAAGCCCACAATAAATCTCAGGGGAAAGTTGCAAACGCAGCCCAGTCTCACACAAAAAACACAATCACAGGCTCCACTCCACTAACTGTCTACACTTTCACTTGCCCACCCCACTCTCCCCACTTTTTCGAGGTTGTCATCCTTCTCAGGCAGCAGATACAAAAACTTGAGAATGTACAGTACCACCAAGCTCAAGGACAATTGCTATCCCACTAAAAAGGCCTCTTGAAGGGCCCTCTTGCATAAAGAGCTCCTGATCTCTCAACGTACCCTGTTACGGATCTTGCATGTTGTTTAACAAACTCTGTCCCACTTTCTCTGTAACTGTAATTCTACATTCTGTTACTGGTTTTGTTTTTGTACTGCTTGGATGTATTCTACAATGATTTCTCTGACTGGCTGGCAAACAGAGCCTTTTGTTTATCTCAGCACAAGCAACAATAATAAATTAATTATCTATTAATAAACCAGTTTCAGTGAGAAAGTGGTAACAACCTTATCTCTAAATTCATTCAAGATGGGTTCAAGTTGTACTTGGGCAGAAAATGGTCTGAAATTCAAAGAGGTGTAGACCAATACTTGCTTTGTGGATCCAGAAATGATTTGCCCACAGAAGGCAAAGAGTGGTTGTAGATGGGTCACATTCTGCATGGAGGTTGGTGACCAGCAGTGTACCTCAGGGATCTGTTCTGGGGCCCCTTCTCTTCGTGAGTTTTATAAATGACCTGGATGAGGAACTAGAGGGATGGGTTAGTAAATTTGCTGTGACACAAACATTAGGGGTGTTGTGGATAGTGTGGAGGGCTGTCAGAGGTTACACCGGGACGTTGATAGGATGCAAAACTGGTTGAGAAGTGGCAGATGGAGTTCAATCCAGGAAAGTGTGAGGTGGTTCATTTTGGTAGGTCAAATATGATGGCAGAATATAACATTAATGGTAAGATTCTTGGCAGTGTGGAGGATTAGAGGGATCTTGGGGTCCAAGTCCATAGGACACTCAAAACTGCTGCGCAGGTTGACTCTGTGGTTAAGGCATACGATGTATTGGCCTTCTTCAACCATGGGATTGCGTTAAAGAACCAAGAGGTAAGGTTACAGCTATATAGGACCCTGGTCAGACCCAACTAGGAATACTGTGCTACAGTAAGGATATGGAAACTATAGAACAGGTGCAGAGGAGAGTTACAAGGATGTTGCCTGGATTGGACAGCATGCCTCATGAGAATAAGTTGCGTGAACTCAGCTTTTCCTCCTTTGAGCGACAAAGGATGAGAGGCGACCTGATAGAGGTGTATAAGATGATGAGAGGCATTGATCGTGTGAATAGTCAGAGGCTTTTTTCCAGGGCTGAAATGGCTAACACGAGACGGCACAGTTTTAAACTGCTTGGGAGTGGGTACAGAGGAGATGTCAGGGGTAAGTTTTTTTTACATAGAGAGTGGTGAGTGTGTAGAATGGGCTGTCAGCGATGGTAGTGGAGGTGGATACAATAGGGTCTTTTAAGAGACTCCTGGATATGTATATGGAGCTTAGAAAAATAGAGGGCTATGGGTAACCTTAGGTAATTTCTAAAGTAAGTACATGTTTGGCACAACATTGTGGGCTGAAGGGCCTGTATTGTGCTGTAGGTTTTCTATGCTTTCTATGACCAACATCCTGCCTCCTCTCAGAGTGGTTATTAAAGCTCATATCAATGAAACTCTCAAGATAAGACCATAAAACAAAGAAGCAGAATTGGCTAATTTAAAGCACTGGTGAAGCCTCACTTGGAGTACTGTGAGCAGTTTTGGGCCCTTTATCTTAGGCTACGTCCACACTAGATCGGATAACTTTGAAAACTCCGGTTTCGCGTAAAAACGATAGGCGTCCACGCCAGGCGTTTTTGAAAATACCTCCGTCCACATTAAAATGGGTATTTGGGCGAATCTCCTCCTACTAGGTATGCACAGGACACATCTACAGAATTCACCAGCTTCGACGAGTACGCCCAACTCCGACAGTTTGGACCAAGCAGCAGGTGATGGCTGCGACATGTTTGATGTGGAATCTCGCCGTGAAAGACTTGGTGCGAGTTTGTCCAGTTACAGACTAGAAAAACTTAAAAGGAAATTGCCAAATGACGGACAGCTGTTGGCTGTCGCGCAGGAGGACTTAAAACTAAAAAAACAAACTCTAGAGCGTAAGGAGGCAACCGACAGGGAGTTCACAGACAGTATGACCCGGCTGACAACAAACATTGAAAAACTGACTAACTCTGTTGTAGAGGGATTTGCAATGATGAGCAATATGATGGCTCCCCCCACCCCAGTACTTTTCACCGCCACGATACCAGCCTCACAGCCACTACAATAGCTACACATACGGACACACAGACCCCCGGGTGGCCCCACCAACACCTTCCCCACTCCCACAGAGGGGTCACAATGGAAACATTTCCTACAGCCATAGTCTCTTCACCGATGAAAGGGACGACAGCTACAACAAAATGCAATAAGGCTTGTTACTGGGCAAAAGTGAAATTTGCTGTTACCTCATTTGTTTGCTTTTACTTTTGCCATGTCTTTCTCTATTATTTTGCTGTATTTAACAGCTGCAATAAAACGAGTTACTGGGAAAAGTGATTTTATTTTTACCTGAGTAAAAGAGAAACTTACAATTTTCCTTTTTTGGCCTTAACATTTTCATGTCTATGTCAAACGTAAGCTACTACTTAAAAATGACATTTTGGAAGTAGTGACAATTGCAGCTATTGAACGTTTGCACAAGCAATACATTAATAAAGCACCTTGTTAAATGTACAAAACATGTCTGCATCAGTGTTATCTTGTATTTCCATACAACGTTACATTAGGCTGTTACACATCTATTGTCAGAGAAGTACTTGCATAAATAGGTAAACCACCTTCATACAAGCAAGGACAGAAAGCAGGGCAAAGTGAGTATTCATTCAGTAATCAGTAAGTTATGGGTCAAAGTATTTGGTGAGTACATTTCTACTTCTGGCTTCAGTCTCGTTGCCGTCTGTTCTGAAATTGTTAGGTTGTGTGGGGGGTTGAAATTAAGGTAGACAATAAAGTAAACAACACACGCATGAAGCCATCCACTATTGTTGTTGTGGTGTTGGAGGTTGCGTTCAAGAAAACAATGAAATGTCACGCTGCCACCATCTGCATGTCATGACAGTGTTTTCAAAAAGAGCCGGTTACCCCGTACACACTACACTGGCCATTAGGCGTTTTCAGATTTCTTCACTCTGGAGAGCGTTTTTGAAAAGCTCAGTTTTTGGGGAAGGAAAACGCCGTTTCAGTGTGGACAGAGGGTCAAAACAACGAGAAAAAACTTCGGTTACGGATTTATCCGGTCTCGTGTGGGCGTAGCGTCTTGGACCAAACTGTCAGAGTCGGGCATACTCATCGAAGCAGGTGAATTCCGTAGATACGTCCTGCGCATGCCCAGTAGGGGGAGATTCACCCAAATACCCGTTTTAATGGGATGGCGATATTTTCAAAAACGTCTGGTGTGGGTGCCTATCATTTTTACGCAAAACTGGTGTTTTCAAAGTTATCCAGTCTAGTGTGGACGTAGCCTGATAGAAAGGATGAGCTGACACTGAAGAGGGTTCAAAGGAGGTTTACAAAAATGATTCCAGGATTAAGCAGCTTGTCAAATGTAAAGCGTTTGATGGTTCTGGGGGTGTATTCACTAGAATTCATAAGAATAAGGGGGTGACCTCATTGAAACCTATTGAATGGTGAAAGGCCTTGATAGAATGAATGTGAAGAAGAGGTTTCCTCTGGTGGGAAAGTCTAAGGCCAGTCTAAGAGCCTTAAAATAGAAGGGTATCCTTTGAGAACAGAGACTAGGAGGAATTTCTTTAGCCAGAGAGTAGTGAATCTATGAAATTCTTTGCCACAGGCCGCTGTGTAGGCCAAGACTTTATGTACATTTAAGGCAGAGGTTGATATATTCTTGACCTGTCAGGGCATCAAGGGATATGGGGAGAAAGCAGGAGATTTGGGCTGAGAGAAAAATTGGATCAGCCATGATGAGCCAGTGGAGCAGACTCAATGAGCCAAATGGTCCAAATCCGCTCCTATATCTTATGGGCTTATACCTGTGGGCAAAAGGGAAACCTTATTTGTATAAAGATAATTTACTGAAATGCGGAGATGCACTAAAGCAGAACCGGCCATGCTGAATATTTGCAATATTTTCTGATTATTTTTAAACAAATTGAAGTTCCAGGAGATTTGAGGCCACTTTTAAGTAATTATTGTTTTATTATGTCAATGGCTGTACTCATAAACACATAAACAATCAACAGAGCCTTACGTCATTTGTTTCCTTGTGTTCCACGATCGTCAGTGTATCTTAACTGGTATTCGAAGAACCATCAGTGCATTAAATTACGTAATGCATATTCCACTGTAATGGCATCAAAGTTACGTTTCTGTAGTGCAAAAGTAGCTGTATACTTGTATGGAATAATACTTTTCTGATTGTTGTGTTGAGGGGTAAATATCAAGAGTTTGAATGACCCTTGTTGGCAGAAAATCTCCAGAGGTGTGAGAGAATAAATTTAGATTTTAACACTTATTTAGAGGTACAAATATTGTTTAGATGCTGAAAGGGAATGTTCAAATCAATCTGAGTGTCATATAGTCGTAGGCATGAAATGCAACAGGCATGTGAGATCAGACTCCCAACGGCATGTGCATTCCTCATAAGGACATTTCTTTTTCAAAATCACAATTCAAACCATATTTATTCACGAAGTATAAATTATACACCTTGAGATTTGTCTGCTTACAGGCAACCACAAAGCAAGAAACCCAAATAACACAATTTTTGAGAAGGACCAGAAACCACTGCACAGAGAAACAGAAGCAAGCGAATGGCACTCCGAAGCAGACTACACCCCAGATCCACTCCAGGAGCAGCCCCGGTCACCAATTCATCACCCCGGCAGGGCAAAAATGCACAACAGGCAGATCAGCTCACAGCCTTGGCACAGTGGAGAGGGGAATGAACATTTGCAGGAGGGCAAGCAAAACCAGCCCGACCCTCACCTCCACTCCTAACACTCGGGCTTCCAGGATGTCTGTACTGGTGTATAAACTGTGTCAAGAACCAGGTAGTGCCTCGCTCTCGGACCCAGACCCAGGCACCATGATACATTTGGGTTGTCCAGCCTGAAACTATTCTCGATCTCATCAAATCGGCTCAGCGCCTGGAGTGACCCAACCTCACATCCAAGTTAGGAGGACGAGCATCAACACTCTTCCGCTTCGTAATTAGGAGCCATCTTTCTGACATACACATGGATGTTTTGCATTTCTTCCAGGATTGTGGCCTTGACACTTCCAATTACCCATCCTCCTTTATCCTGGTGTACATTCGCTCAACGTTGGACTTTGGGTGGAATACTCCATGTATTGTTAGTAGTTTCCAGGTCTTTATGTCAGTAGCAGGGTGCAAGATGCAGGCAAGGATAGCATACGCTGAACAGCACAACCAAGTTGCAGGAATTGTGCACTTCGTATGGATTGGACACACCCAAATCCAAATGGGAAGCACCTGAGAGGGTAGTGGAGAATATCAGGGCTAAGATCGTGTGGGACTTACAAATACAGACTGATAAGCAGGTACTGGCCAACCAACCCACCAGTTGGACAAGGAAGAGAAGAAAGCAATAGTAATAGATGTGGAAATCCCAAATGGCAGTCACATCAGAAAAAAATAATGAGAAGCAGGACTAGAAAGAGCAGATGAAAAGGATATGGTGTGGTGAGGCAGGAAGCATAGAGGAAGCCGGGAGACTGCAGAAGAACTTAAACAGATTAGAATGGGCAAAGAAGTGGCAGATGGAATACAGTGTCGGGAAGTGTATGGTTATATACTTTGGTAGAGGAAAGGAATCAAGACAGACTATTTTCTAAATGGGGAGAAAATTCAAAAATCAGAAGGGTAAAGGGATGTAGATGATCAGGCACAGGAGCAGAATAAGGCCATTCAGCCCATCGAGTCTGCTCCACCATTCCATCATGGCTGCTCACAGTTACCACTGAGCCCCATACAAAAGCCCTGGTGTGTGTCGACACTGCCGCCTGTTTGTGTGAGGCAAGAGGCAGGGTGCCCAGAGTGCCATTAGTTTCCTTCAGCCTTGCTGGATTAGTGGTGGCCAAGGGCTGACAGTGCCAGCCAGTCCCGGTGCAGCACGACTGCCTTCCGCTGCTCAGGCAACCACATCGGAGATGTGGTCGAGCACCTCTCCCAGCCCCTTCCAGTGGCTTCCCAACTTGTCCCTTCTCCTGGAAGTGGCAATACTGGGGCCTCCATTACTTACTGCTGCATTGGCACCCTAGACTGGTGACCCAGCCCCTCCTAGGACATGCAAACATCACAGCAGTGCACGAACAGCTCCACATCCTGCTGATGCTGTTGGGGAGGGTTTAAACTAGATTTGCACGGGGGTGGGAACTGAAGTGAAGAGGCAGAGGATGGGGAGGTTGTAGCACAAGTAGAGACAGCTTGTAGGAAGTTTGTGAGGAAGGATAGGCAGGTGTTAGAGCAAAGATGCACTCGGCCTGATGGTTTGAGATGTGTCTATTTCAATGCAAGGAGTATCATAAGCAAGTCAGATGAACTTACAGCGTGGATCAATACGTGGAACCATGACATTGTAGCCATAACAGGGACTTGGATGACTTGGGAGCAGGAATGGCTGCTGAGTATCCCAGGTTCAGATGTTTCAAAAAGAACAGAAAGGGAGGCAAAAGTGGTGGGAGCGTGGCATTGCTAATTAGGGATAGTGTCACAGTTGCAGAAAAGTATAGAAGTCATGGAGGGATGGTCTACTGAGTCAGTGTGGGTCGAAGTCAGAAACAGGAAAGGGGCAATAACTCAACAGGGTGTTTTTATAGACCACCCAATAGTAACAAGGATATCGAGGAGCAGATAGATATGGGGGCAGATTCTGGATCGGTGTAATAATAATAGGGTTGTTGTGATGGAAGATTTTAACTTTCCTAATATTGATTGGCATCTCCTTAGCACAAGGGGTTTAGAGGGGGTGGAGTTTGTTAGGTGTGTTCAGGAAGGTTTCTTGACACAATATGTAGATAAGCCTACAAGAGGAGAGGCTGTACCTGGTCTGGTATTGGGAAATGAACCTGGTCAGGTGTCAGATCTCTTGGTGGGAGAGCATTTTGGAGGTAGTGACCACAACTCTATCGCCTTCACCATAGCGCTGGAGAGGGATAGGAGTAGACAATTTGGGAAAACATTTAATTGCGGTAGAGAAATATGATGCTATTAGGCAGGAACTTGGGAGCAGATGATCTCAGGGAAATGCATGGCAGAAATGTGGCAAATGTTCAGGGAACATTTGCATAGAGTTCTGCATAGGTATGTTCCATTGAGGCTGGGAAAGGATGGTAGGGTACAAAGGATGTAGAAAAGATAACTAAGCAGAAAAGAAAAGCTTACAAAAGGTTTAAGAAACTAGGTACTGTTACAGCTCTAGAAACTTACAGGATTGCTAGGAAGGAGCTTAAGAATGGAATTAGGAGAGCCAGAAGGGGACATGAGAAGGCCTTGGTGAGCAGGATTAAGGAAAACCCCAAGGCATTCTGCAAGTACCTGTAGAGCAAGAGGATGAGCCGTGTGAGAATAGGACCAATCTGGTGCGATAGTGGAAATGTGTGCATGGAGTCAGAGGAGGTAGCGAAGGTACTTAATGAATACTTTGCTTCAGTATTCACCAGGGAAAAAGACCTTGGCAATTGTGGGGATGACTTACAGTGAACTGAAATGCTCGCGTGCACAGACATTAAGAAAGAGGATATGCTGGAGCTCTGGAAAGGTATTGAGTTAGATAAGTCACTGGGACCGGATAAGATACACCCCTGGATACTGTGGAAGGCGAGGGAGGAGATTTCTGAGCCTCCGATGATGATCTTTGCATCAACAATAAGAACAGGAGAAGTATTGGAGGATTGGAGGGTTGCAAATGTTGTTCCCTTGTTCAAGAAAGGGAGTAGAGATAACCCAAGAAATTATAGACTAGTGAGTCTGACTTCAGTGATGGGCAAGTTGTGGAAGATCCTGACAGACAGGATTTATGAGCATTTGGAGGGACATAATCTGATTTAGATTATGAAGACACACAGTCCTCTTTTATTGTTATTTAGTAATGCATGCATTAAGAAATGATACAATATTTCCTCCGGTGTGATATCACAAAACACAGGACAGACCAAGACTGAAAAAAACTAACAAAACCAGATAATTATAACATATAGTTATGATGGAATGAAGGCGTAGGTAAATAGGGGGAAAAACAGAGGACAATGATTAACTTGTAATCAATCACCTTAGCTAACTGCTTTGAACAAGTTTGGACGAGTCAGAAAGAAGCTTTACCCGGCAACCGGCGATGTACTAGTCATTGTTCTCTAAAGATAGGCAAAGGCTCAAATAAGGAACTATCTGATCTTGCAGAAGCAGCTCAAAGTATAGCTAAAAATATGGGAGGGATGAGGTAACGGCTAGAATGTTCGGGAGAAAAGGGGAAGGGGTCCGAATGAGGAAATGATGGGCTAGCTTTGGCTTAAAATAATTATAACAAACTGACCAATGATTATCTTACATCTAATTGTATCTTAGCATGTGATTGAAATGATTCTAATATTGTCTAAACTTGTAATCGTAAGATTTCCTGCTACCTGATCAATGTTATAAATTGTGGAGAATTGCGTAATTCGGGGGCAGTGTATGGACTGACTCTTTTGGAAGATCAGTCTGTAACTTTCCCCATAGCATGCTATGAGTAGAGAATAAAGTTTTGAAAAGAATGACGTGTGTCAGTGTATTTGTGGTACAATTGCTATTGCATCGGGTCCGATCGAGTACGACAGTTACAACAGTGCAACAATACCATAACTTGATGAAGAAGTCCATGAGCACAGTAAAAGTTCAAAGTCTCTCCAAATGTCCCACATCTCACGCAGACGGAAGAAGGAAGAAAAACTCTCCCTGCCATACCCGACCACGGTCCGACTCTGAGTCATCCGAAAACTTTGAGCTCTGATCAGCTCTCCGACACCGAGTACTGAGCACCATCTCTGTCCGAGCGATTCGACCTCCATCTCGGTCGCCAACAGCAGGCAAGGCCAGGGATTTTGAGGCCTTCCCTCCGAAAGATTCCCGACCATGCAGTAACGACAGCAGCAAACAAGCGTTTCAGAAATTTTTCCAGGTGTCCTCCGTGCTTTCACGTCCATCTCCATCAAATCAGAATTGTCCACGGCCCCCACTTAATGGATACAATATCATTTTTCACCAGAGGGCTGTGCACGAGTGGCGCACTGCTTTCTCTCCTTCCACTGATTAGAGATAGTCAGCATGGCTTTGTCAAGGGCAGGTCATGCCTTACGCGCCTGATTAAATTCTTTGAGGATGTAACAAAACACATTGATGAAGGTAGAGCAGTGGATTTCAGTAAGGCATTTGATAAGGCTCCCCATGCAAGGCTCATCCAGAAAAAGAGGAATGGGATCCAAGGAGACTTTGCTTTGTGAATCCAGAATTGGCTTGCCCACGGAAGACAAAGGGTGGTTGTAGACGGGTCATATTCTGCATGAAGGTTGGTGACCAGTGGTGTTCCACAGGAATCTGTTCTGGGACCCCTTCTCTTTGTGATTTTTATAAATAACCTGGATGAGGAAGTAGAAGGGATGGGGTAGTAAGTTTGCTGATGACACAAAGGTTGGGGCTGTTGTGGATAGTCTGAAGGGTTGTCAGAGGTTACAGTGGGACATCGATAGGATGCAGAACTGGGCTGAGAAGTGGCAGATGGAGTTCAACCTAAGAAAGTGTGAAGTAGTTCATTTTGGTTGGTCAAGTTTGAAGACAGAATATAAATGGTAAGACTCTTGGCAGTGTGGAGGATCTGAGAGATCTTGGGGTCCGTGTCCATATCACTCAAAGCTCCTGCGCAGGTTGACAGTGTTGTCAAGAAGGCGTTCATCAACCATAGCATTGAGTTCAAGAGCCGAGAGGTAATGTTACAGCTATATAAGAACTTGGTCAGACCCCACTTGGAGTACTATGCTCAGTTCTGGTCACTTCACTACAGGAAGGATGTGGAAGCCATAGAAAGGGTGCAGAGGAGATTTACAAAGATGTTGCCTGGATTGCAGGGCATACCTTAAGAGAATAAGTTGAGTGAACGCTGCCTTTCCTCCTTGAAGCGACAGAGGATGAAAGGTGACCTGATAGAAGTGTGTAAGATGTTCAGGGGCATTGATCATGTGGCTAGCCAGAGGCTTTTTCCTCCGGGGTTGAAATGGCTAACAGAAGGGGGCATAGTTTTAAGGTGCTTGGGAATAGGTACTGCGGGGATGTCGGGGTAAGTTTTTCACACAGACAGTGGTGGATGCATGGAATGCATTGCGAGTGATGTTGGTGAAGGCAGGCCAATAGGGGTTTTTTAAGATGCTCTTTGAAGGTACAAGGAGCTTAGAAAAATAGAGGGCTACGCGCTAGGGAAATTCTAGGCAGTTTATACAGTAGGTTACACGGTCGGCACAACATTGTGGGCCGAAGGGCCTGTAATATGCTGTAAATTTCTACTTTCTATATACCCAGGCCAGTAGAAGCGTTCATGCAGCCTACCCAAAGCCACCAGCCGCAAGAGTCTGTCACCATGGGACAACTGCCGCCACCGGAACAGCAACCCGTCGTGGGCCTCCAGCGTTGCCCACTGCGAGTACAGGGCTGTGGTCTCTGGGTCCAGGGCGGAGACCTCTGTCCGCTCCGGTCGTCGTCCCACACTCAGCCGTCCCCTCACCCGGGCCAACACGGGATCGCTCACCTGTTCGCTGCGCAGCTGCCTGCGGTCCATGATGGGGAGGTGGTCGCTGGCTGACACCTGCCCGTGGTCCCGCTGTGTTGTGTTGGGCCGGGCCGCTGCCGGCTGGGCTGCACCGCCCCGGGCCGCTGCCGGCTGGGCTGCACCGCCCCGGGCCGCTATGAACCCGGTGGTGGTTGCGGCTCCCGCTGGGACCGCTTCCTGGAGCTGCCCTGCCGGAGAGCCAGGGCTTCAGCGCCGAGGTAGAGTGTTGCCCCCGGCACATCCACACGGGTCCCCCAGCGGGACAGCAGGGCCAGGCCGATGATGCAGGACCCTCCGGTGTCGGCGAGCCAGACCTCGGGCTCCGCTGCATTTCTCCCCACGGCGATGCACAGCCTCCTCTTCCCTCCTCTTGGCCGTCGCCAGTTGGACGCCGTCGGTGTCCACCCAGGTGGGGATGGCCGGTCCGTGTTCGGGAGAACTGTACGGTCGTCTTGTACTTGTCTGCATTATATTCCATCTGACATTTTTCAGACAATTTTCCCAACTGGTCAGGAATATTCTGTAAGCATTGATAGTCTTCCTCACTGTGCACTGTAGCTCCAGCCTTTGTGTCATCCTCAAATCTGCTGATCCAGTTTACCACACTATCATAAGACCATGTGACAAAGGAGCAGAATTAGGCCATTCGGCTCATCTAAATCATGGATGAAGATGATAAACGACAGACCCAGCACCAATCCCTGTGGCTGATCACTTGTCCTGGACCTCCAGTCAGAGAGACTGCCATCTGTCACTCTCTGATTTCTCCAATCTAATTGGCTACTTCAGTTGGGCCGGGCAGCTGAACCTTCTGGATATCCATCCATGTGGAACTTTTTTAAAGGCTTTCCTGAAGTTCACATAGACAACATCTACTGCCTTTCCATCATCAACCTCCTTGAAACATTCCATAAGATTGCTTAGACAATATCGACCATACACAAAGCCACAGTGCCTATTCCTAATCAGGCCCTGTATACCAAAAAAAAAACATATATATACTGTCCTTTAAAATTCCTTGCAATAATTAACTTGCAACTGACATCAGGCTCACAATTTCCTGGCTTCTGCTTGTGCTATCAGTAATCCAGTTTATGGTCTTAATTACTTTGTTCAATTCTCTTTTCTCTTCTGAAAGTAATTACTTAATCTTCTTCAACAACAGCCTATTGTATCGTCCAATCTCCCTCTTTGTAGAAAGATCAGTATAATCTACGTGCATTTTTTAAAATAACGTAATATGGCAGTTAAAGATAAACTTTCTCTTGAGGCTGAAGTGTGTTACAGGACTGCAAAAATTCAGGGAAAGCTGCTTAATGGTAATGCTTAGAAACACATCTTAACACAAACATTCGTAGAAATTTGGAAGCTTCTCTTCCCTAAATCCTGATCAATTCAAAATTTCTGAATAAACAATTAATCTTTGTAAGGCACAGAATAATAAAGAGAAACGGTTGGACCAGCGGATCTGTGCCAGCCATCAGCCACTCATTTAAACTAATCCCGATTCAGTAAACCCAGACTATACACTCACCTATACAATCTTGGCAATCGACCCATTTTGGATGGGAAGAAACTGGATTACCAGGAGGAATTCCACATGGTCATATGGAGGAATTGTGAACACCATCTCATTAATAAATATCAATTTCATAATGAAGTGCTTCACTTTGAATTGATCTAATATACTGATTGCTTTCAAAATTCCTTATACTCCATATTGAAATGACTCTCTTCACACAGACATTTCATTGCGTAATATGTATTCATAACCATCGCTCATTTCATTTTTCAACCATAATGTTTGGGTTTGAAACAATAGCTGTTGCAATTCCCCTGACGCTGTTACTCACGTTATCACAACACGTGCCACTTTGTTGGTGACAAAGGATTTAGCCAATCCTGCTGGTGTGTTTATAACCTCAGAATGACTGTCAGCTTCAGGTAATTTGACCTCTCTCAGGTTGTGCTTGGACTGATGACACAGTTTGCCAGTTGGACCTGGCACTTGTGCCCATAGTGTCTGCAAGCCTAAACAAAGATAATTTTTTAAAAAACACTCTATTCTATCAAAATAAACTCCAACATTCAGAGTTTTGGCTAATGTGGTAAAATTACACCAAATTCAAACCAAACTATGAACTATAATCCCCATGTCATCCATGTGGAAGAGGTCTACAACCACCTAGACCCATTTCTATCCTGTTTAGTTGTCACTTGCAATGGAGCAGCCTACTCTCCTCGACTATCAGATTCCTTCTTCTCCAGCCCTTTACCTTTCCCATCCACCTGGCTTCACCCATCACTTTCTAGATAGTCCTCCTTCCCCTGCCCCCACCTTTTTATTCTGGCATTTTCCCCTTCCTTTGCAGTCTTGAAGAAGGGTCTTGACCCAAAACATTATTTCTGTAGATGCTGCCTGACCTGCTGACCTCCTCCAGTGTTGTGTGCGTTTTGCTCTATTACTTGCAATGCCAGCCTTCCCCGCTCCTGCATCAAGTATTTGTCCATATTTGTCCTCCTTGTTTCTCACCCACATTCTGCCCATCAGAACATCACATGAAGCAACTCTGATTTCTTCAGCACTTGATGCTGACTCCTAACTCCACCATTACCTTTCCCAGTTCCTTAAGTTGTCATACTTTATGTCAAACAGGTAGTATTATTATTAATCAAACATTGTTATTTAGGTGGTAAAAATTTGCAGTATGCTGCTGTGTTAAACACAAACACAAACACTGACTCTCATAACTACCTCAATTATACCTCTTCCCACCCCGCCACATGCAAAAATGCCATTCCCTATTCCCAGTTCCTCCGTCTCTGCCGCATCTGCCCCGAGGATGAGGTTTTCCGTTCCAGGACATCTCAAATGTCCTCTTTATTTAAGGATCGTGGTTTCCCTTCTGCTGTCATCAATGATGCCCTCACCCATATCTCCTCCATTTCCCGCACTTCGGCTCTCACCCCATCCTCCTGCCACCACAACAGGGACAGAGTTCCCCTTGTCCTCACCTACCACCCCCCAGCCTCCGGATACAGCACATTATCCTCCACAACTTCCGCCACCTTCAACAGGACCCCACCACTAAGCACATCTTTCCCTCTCCACCCCTCTCTGCTTTCCGCAGGGATCGGTCCCTCCATGACTCCCTGATCCACACGTCCCTCCCCACGGATCTCCCACCCGGCACTTATCCCTGTAAGCGCAAGTGCTACACCTGTCCCTACACCTCCTCTCTTGCCACCATTCAGGGCCCCAAACAGTCCTTCCAAGTGAGGCAACACTTCACTTCTGAGTCTGTTGGGGTCATCTATTGCATCCGGTGCTCCCGGTGCGGCCTCCTCTACATCAGTGAAACCCAACGCAGATTGGGGGACCGCTTTGTCAAGCACCTCCACTCCGTCCACCACAAAAGACAGGATCTCCCGTTAGCCACCCACTTCAACTCTGCTTCCTACTCCCATTCAGATATGTCCATTAATGGCCTCCTGTACTGCCATGATGAGGCTAAACTCAGGTTGGAGGAGCAACATCTCATATACCGTCTAGGTAGTCTCCAGCCCCTTGGTATGAACATAGAATTCTCCAACTTCCAGTAACTCCCTCCCCATCCCTTCCCCTATCCCTATTTCACTCTGCCCCCTCCCCCAGCTGCCTACCACCTCCCTCATGGTCCCACCTCCTTCTACTACCCATTGTGTTTTCCCATATTCTTTCTTCACCTTTCGTGCCTATCACCTCCCTGCCTCCCCTCCCCCACCCCTTTATCTTTCCCCTTACTGGTTTTTCACCTGGAACCTATCAGCCTTCTCCTTCCCACCCTCCCCCCACCTTCTTTATAGGGCCTCTGTCCCTTCCCCCTACAGTCCTGACGAAGGGTTCCGGCCCGAAACATCGACCGATCTTTTCTACGGATACTGCCCGACCTGCTGAGTTCCTCCAGCGTGTTGTGAGAATCACAAAAGGTTGATTTGCAGGAGCATCTGGCTATCAAGAAGGCAATTGGAATACTGGCCTTCATTGCTAGAGGGATTGAATTGAAGAGCAGGGAGGTTATGCTCCAACTGTACAGGGTACTGGTGAGGCTGGACCTGGATTACTGCATGCAGTTCTGGTCTCCTTGCTTGAGGAAGGATATACTGGCTTTGGAGGTGATGCAGAGGACAGTCACCTGGTTGATTCCAGAGATGCAGGGGTTAAGCTATGAGGAGAGATTGAGTCATCTGGGACTGTACTGTCTGGAATTCAGAAGAATGACAGGAGATCTTATAGAACATATAAAATTATGAAACACATAAATAAGATAGAAGCAGGAAAGTTGTTTCCACTGATAGTAGAAACTAGAACTAGAGGACATAGCCTCAAGATACGGGAGAGTAGATTTAGGGTGGAAATGAGAAACTGCTTTTCCCAAAGAGTGGTGAATCTGGAATTCTCTGCCCAATGAAGCAGTGGAGGCTACCTAGGTAAATATATTTAAAGCAAGGTTGGATAGATTTTTGCATAGTCGGGGAATTAAGGGTTATGGGGAAATGAGGTGAGTCCATGGCCAGATCAGCCATGATCTTATTGAATGGCGGAGCAGGCTTGATGGGCCGGATGGCCTACTGCTGCTCTTACCATATAACAATTACAGCACGGAAACAGTCCATCTCGGCCCTTCTAGTCCGTGCCGAACACTTACTCTCACCTAGTCCCACCGACCTGTACTCAGCTCATAACCCTCCATTCCTTTCCTGTCCATATAGCTGTCCAATTTAACTTTAAATGACAACATCAAACCTCCCTCAACCACTTCTGCTGGAAGCGCGTTCCACACAGCCACCACCCTCTGAGTAAAGAAGTTTTCCCTCATGTTACCCCTAAACTTTTGCCCTTTAACTCTCAACTCATGTCCTCTTGTTTGAATCTCCCCCACTCTCAATGGAAAAAGCCTATCCACGTCAGTTCTATCTATCCTCCTCATAGTTTTAAATACCTCTATCAAGTCCCCCTCAACCTTCTACGCTCCAAACAATAAAGACCTAACTTGTTCAACCTTTCTCTGTAACTTAGGTGATGAAACCCAGGTAACATTCCAGTAAATCTTCTATGTACTCTCTCTATTTTGTTGACATCTTTCCTATCATTCGGTGACCAAATCTGTACACAATACTCCAAATTTGGCCTCACCAATGCCTTGTACAATTTCAACATTACATCCCAACTCTTATACTCAATTTTCTGATTTATAAAGGCCAGCATATGAAAAGCTTTCTTCACCACCCTATGCACATGAGATTCCACCTTCAGGGAACTATGCACCATTATTCCTAGATCACTCTGTTCTACAGCATTCTTCAATGCCCTACCATTTACCATGTATGTCCTATTTTGATTAGTCCTACCAAAATGTAGCACCTCACATTTATCGGCATTAAACTCCATCTGCCATCTTTCAGCCCATTCTAAGCCGTCCTAAATCTCTCTGCATGTGTTGAAAACCTACTTCATTATTCACAACTCCACCTATCTTAGTATCATCTGCATACTTGTCAAACATGACCTTCCACACACAAATCCATGTTGACTGTTTCTAATCAGACCCTGCCTATCCAGTAATTATATAAACCATCTCTAAGAATACTTTCCATCAATCTACCCACCACTGACGTCAAGCTCACAGGCCGATAATTGCTAGGTTTACTCTTAGAACCCTTTTTAAACAATGGAACCACATGAGCAATACGCCAATCCTCCGGCACCATCCCCGTTTCTAATGACATTTGAAATATTTCTGTCAGAGCCCCTGCTATTTCCACACTAACTTCCCGCAAGGTCCTAGGGAATATCCTGTCAGGACCCGGAGACTTATCCACTTTTATATTCCTTAAAAGCTCCAGTACTTCCTCTTCTTTAATCATCAGAGTTTCCATAACTACCCTTCTTGTTTCCCTTACTTTACACAATTCACTATCCTTCTCCTTAGTGAATACCGAAGAAAAGAAATTGTTCAGAATCTGCCCCATCTCTTTTGGCTCCACACATAGCTGTCCACCCTGATTCTCTAAAGGACCAATTTTATCTCTCACTATCCTTTTGCTATTAATATAACGGTAGAAACCCTTGGGATTTATTTTCACCTTACTTGCAACCTCATATCTTCTTTTAGCTTTTCTAATTTCTTTCTTAAGATTCTTTTTACATTCTTTATATTCCTTGAGCACCTCATTTACTCCATACTCCCTATATTTATTGTAGATATCTCTCTTTTTCCATTTCTCTATTACATTCTTCCCATAAAACAAATTGTCCCAATCCACTCCTTCTAAATCCTTTCACATCTCCTCAAAGTTAGCCTTTCTCCAATCAAAAATCTCAATCCTGGGTCCAATCCTATCCTTCTCCATAATTATATTGAAACTAATAGCATTGTGATCACTGGACCCGAAGTGCTCCCCAACACATACCTCCGTCACCTGACCTAACTCATTCCCTAACAGGAGATCCAACACTGCCCCTTCTCTAGTTGGTACCTCTATGTATTGCTGCAAAAAACTATCTTGCACACATTTGACAAACTCCAAACCATCCAGCCCTTTTACAGAATGGGCTTCCCAGTCTATGTGTGGAAAATTAAAATCTCCCACAATCACAACCTTGTGCTTACTACAAATATCTGCTATCTCCTTACAAATTTGCTCCTCCAATTCTCGCTCCCCATTTGGTGGTCTATAATACAACCCATAAGTATTACCACACCTTTCCCATTCCTCAATTCCACCCACATAGCCTCCCTATACAAGCCCTCTAAATCTATCTTGCCAGAGCACCTCTGTAATATTTTCTCTGACAAGCATTGCAACACCTCCCCCTCTTGTCCCTCCGATTCTATTGAAGCAATTAAATCCAGGAATATTTAGTTGCCAATCACACCCCTCCTGTAACCATGTTTCACTAATTGCTACCACATCATACTTCCAGGTATCAATCCATGCTTTAAGTTCATCCACCTTCCTTACAATGCTCCTAGCATTAAAATAGATGCATTTAAGAAGTTTTCCACCTCTTACTCTCTGTTTATCACTAACGGTGCAAACAACTTTACTATTTTCTTTTTCTTCCTTCTCCCCTACATCTGTTCCTGCACTGTTTCCCCTCCCCCCTTGTATCTAGTTTAAATCCACCAGAGCCTCTCCAGCAAATCTACCTCTTATGTTCTTGTGTAGTAGAGGGTGAGCTGATGTACATAGAACATAAAATAGTACAGCACAGTACAGGCCCTTCAGCCCACAATGATGTGCCGACCCTCAAACCCTGCCTCCCATATAAACCCCCATATTAAATTCCTCCATATACCTGTCTAGTAGTCTCTTAAACTTCACTAGTGTATCTGCCTCCACCACTGACTCAGGCAGTGCATTCCACACACGAACCACTCTCTGAGTAAAAAAATCTCCCTCTAGCATTATTTGGTAGCCTTTCGTTCAGCAAGGGGGAATTCTACTAAAAACACAGGAAAATCTGTAGATGCTAGAAACGCAAAGCAGTCCTGATGAAGGGTCTCAGCCCAAACCATTGACAGTTTGCTCTTTACCATAGATGCTGCCTGACCTGCTGAGTTCCTCCAGTATTTTGTGTGTGCTGCCGAGGGAGGAGTTCTGCCCGTTACGAGGAAACTAGATCACTACGGAGTCAGTACAGCAGACATCTCAAAGGAACATAGCTACTGTTCTGTTGTATATTATTTCTTAATTCCCGTATATCAATTTCCAAAGGAAATTCATCATTTATAGCTTCTCCTGAAGCCCTGAAAATGCTGGACTTCAAGGGTACACTGGCACTGCTGAAGAAATCAATGAAAAAAACTTACCATGCACATAGCTTCATCATTTTCACATACATGGCTAAGAAAAAGCACAAAGTTACCTACTCTCTCAACTTGCCTATTGAAGTAACTTGCCCTCTAACCTAATTTTACCATTCAACCTAGCATGAACCCCTAGATGATACCATAGACTTAAAACAGCTTTGTTTCTGTTGTGACAAAAAATGGTAGGAACACTGAACAGATCTTGGAGCTGAAATTTTAGCTCTGTTACTCTTCTGTAGACACTGTCTGACTTGCTAAGTGTTTCCAGCATTTTTTGTTTTATTTCAGATTCCCAGAATCAGCAACGTTGGTTTCAATCGCACTTACCCATTGTTTTGTCTTTACAGCTAACGCATAACTTACCTGGTTATTGCACAGAGATTCACACCACAACATTCACACATACACCAGATGTGAATAGATTTCTATTGTATTTTTGTCTTCTGCTGCTGTTCCCAATTTATAAGATGTACCACCTTTGCAAATAAAAAAAAATTGAGAAGTAAAAATAACCAGCCAATCCCACTTCTAGAACTAGCAATTTGCAGAAGATACAGGAGAATCATGCTAGCAAAAACATGAACTGAAGTAGTTTGTTCTGCTTTATCACCATGGTACTCAAATGAATGAAATCATTTGCAGCAAAGCCTCAGAGGCACAGCTCAGCAACTCCATCCTCTGAAAATGAGAAAGCAGCAGGCCTCAGCTTGCTTCAACAAGTCAGCATTTTCCTCAAAATGAAATTTCCCAGCTGTGTTGAAGAGACAATACCCAGAATGAATGATTATTGCTGTGCTCTCAAAGTATCTGATTAGCAGTCAAATCCTCTTAGCAACTAAAGTCTGACCCATCCAAAGTATTTTCCTATAATAATAATAAAGCAACACAATATTTTGGTCACCCAACATACATTTTCTTTATTTAAACTACAGAACATATAAATGATCATTAAATATTTCCACATAAATTTTCCATTTACCTTTTGAATTTTGAATCATATGCATCACACAAAATGCTAAAATATGTCTATTTAATATGTCATGCAGTGTAAAATGTGGGTGTGCGTGTGTATCACACCAGGCAGCACATGATTTGAGTTGACTGTTGTACATTGTTGAATTATGTAAGGTGTGAGCTCACTACAGTGGTAGTTCGTTATATTACACTGTATACTGCCAGATATAATTCAGTACAGAATGCATTATCAAATATAGCTTCACTGCTTTCTGTATTGAAGCATTACACCAAAGTGTGCATGATACATGTTCACATGTGTGAAAGGGAAAGCTGGACAAAGATTCAATGGAGAAGGAATAGATGACTATGGATGGTAGAAATAGAGAGGGAAAGGCAGGGTGGAGCATGGACAATGAGTAGGTCCTGTTTCTATTAATTATATCCAATACAATCCTTTATTAAGTTAGTGGACTGATTGCTGATAAGAGTTCTCTGGATAGTTCTTCAGAGAGATTCCAGCTCAGCAACACCAGCAGTATGGGTAAGACTTTAGAAGATGCTCATCTTAGATATAAACAATTGGCTTGAGCTTACCTTGGTTTCTTATCTATTGACATTTGAAGCATACTGTGATTTCAAACCCAGCACCCGAGTCCCTGTGAAGACGCCGCGCCCCAGCGGCCTCAATGACTACAGACCGGTGGCATTGACCTCCTGCATCATGAAGACCCTGGAGAGACTTGTTCTGGAGCTGCTCCGGCCTATGGTCAGGCCACACTTAGATCCCCTCCAGTTCGCCTACCAGCCCCGACTAGGAGTTGAAGATGCCATCGTCTACCTGCTGAACCGTGTCTATGCCCACCTGGACAAGCCAGCGAGCACTGTGAGGGTCATGTTTTTTGACTTTTCCAGCACGTTCAACACCATCCGCCCTGCTCTGCTGGGGGAGAAGCTGACAGCGATGCAGGTGGATGCTTTCCTGGTGTCATGGATTCTTGATTACCTGACTGGCAGACCACAGTACGTGTGCTTGCAACACTGTGATCAGCAGCACTGGGGCTCCACAGGGGACTGTCTTGTCTCCCTTTCTCTTCAACATTTACACCTCACACTTCAACTACTGCACAGAGTCTTGTCATCTTCAGAAGTTTTCTGATGACTCTGCCATAGTTGGATGCATCAGCAAGGGAGATGAGGCTGAGTACAGAGCTACGGTAGGAAACTTTGTCACATGGTGTGAGCAGAATTATCTGCAACTTAATGTGAAAAAGACTAAGGAGCTGGTGGTAGACCTGAGGAGAGCTAAGGTACCGGTGACCCCTGTTTCCATCCAGGGGGTCAGTGTCGACATGGTGGAGGATTACAAATACCTGGGGATACGAGTTGACAATAAACTGGACTGGTCAAAGAACACTGAGGCTGTCTACAAGAAGGGTCAGAGCTGTCTCTATTTTCTGAGGAAACTGAGTTCCTTTAATATCTGTTGGACGATGCTGAGGATGTTCTACGAGTCTGTGGTGGCCAGTGCGATCATGTTTGCTGTTGTGTGCTGGGGCAGCAGGCTGAGGGTAGCAGACACCAACAGAATCAACAAACTCATTCGTAAGGCCAGTGATGTTGTGGGGATGGAACTGGATTCTCTGACGATGGTGTCTGAAAAGAGGATGCTGTCCAAGTTGCATGCCATCTTGGACAATGTCTCCCATCCACTACATAGTGGACTGGTTGGGCACAGGAGTACATTCAGTCAGAGACTCATTCCACCGAGATGCAACACAGAGCGTCATAGGAAGTCATTCCTGCCTGTGGCCATCAAACTTTACAACTCCTCCCTTAGAGGGTCAGACACCCTGAGCCAATAGGCTGGTCCTGGATTTATTTCCTGGCATAATTTACATATTACTATTTAACTATTTATGGTTTTATTACTATTTAATTGTTTATGGTGCAACTGTAACGAAAACCAATTTCCCTTGGGATCAATAAAGTATGACTATGACTATGATTTGGGGACAATTTTCTTTGTTGCATCCCTCATCTGGTAACTGACTTGTGCAGTATACAATGATCCTGAAAGTTTTGACACACTTTTATAGTGGGCTGCTCCTTGACAACCACTGTACAAACCCTCCTACTGTTTGCACCATGAGGGATGTAGCGGAGGTGGTCAGAGGTCGAGGGTCTGAATGTTGAAAGATCCTTTTGTATCTCATTTCTGCTCCCAAAGATCCCACTGATTTTAGAATGAAATCCTATATCTCTTAAGTGTTCAAAATTGTAATTTCCAGTGCACAAGTGTAAAGGAGAATGAAATGATTCTTACTCCACATTCAATGCAAAAGAAAAAAACAATAAGATAAAGAATATAATAATAAAACTACACATTGACTATAAATAAACAAAATGGCTTATGTACATAGATTAATTGTATGTCCATAAAGTGACACCAAGCACTGACTGGCAGAGAACGATAAAGTAGCGATGTTGTGGGGAGGCTGTTAGGATGGATTAGTGGCTGTAACTCACTCACACCCCATCAAAACCCACCAGGACCCAGCAGGATAAACCCATTCCTCCTCTCCGCATGTCGTTACTCTCTCACACCCCATCAAAACCCACAGGACAGCCCCATTCCTCCTCTCCCCATGTTGTTGTTCAGTAGGTTTCAATGTGATCACCTCTCGTTCTTCTAAAGTCCAGAAAGTACAAGTCACAGCCATCAAATGCTCCGTCTTTCCTGGGATCATTCTCATAAAGTTCCTCTGGAGCCTCCCAGAACCATCTTAGATGTGGGACCCAAAAATGTTCACAATACTCCAAATATGATCTGACATGTGCCTTATAAAGCCTCAGCAGTATATCCTTGTTTTCATATTCTACTCCTCTTAAAATAAGAACATAAGGCATAAGAGCAGAATTAGGCCATCTGGCCCATCGAGCCTGCTCTGCCATTCAATCAGGGCGGATTCTTTTTTTCCTCCTCCTCAACTCCAGTTCCCAGCTTTCTCCCCATAACCTTTGATGCCATGTCTAATCAAGAACCTATCACTCTCTGCCTTGAATACACCCAATGACCTGGCCTCCACAATTGCATGCGGCAACAAATTTCACAAATTCACCACCCTTTGACTAAAGAAATTTCTCTGCATCTCTGTTTTGAAAGAGCACCACTCTATTCTGAGGCTAGGCCCTCTTGTCCTACACTCTCCCTATCAACATTCAAAAGGTTTCAATGAGATCCCCCCTCATCCTTTGAACTCCAGTGAGTACAGACCCAGAGCCATCAAATATAACTCGTATGATAACCCTTTCATTCCTGGAATCATTCTTGTGAACCTCATCTTTTCTAAGATGAGGAGCCTAAAACTAAATAAATACTAACATTGCTTTTGCCTTCCTCACTACTGACTAAACCTGCAAGTTAACCTCCATGGACTCCCAAGTCTATTTGCATCTCCAATTTCTGAATTCTTTTCCCATTTAGAAAATAGTCTGTGCCTTTATTCCTTCTCCCTAAGTTCCTCCCCTACATTGGTGGACCAACACAGTTTGGTTTATATATGTGCAGAGCAAGAATAACAATGGGGTAGTAAGATTAATCGCTTTCCTGAGTGATGTTAGCCACGGTAACTGCTGGGCAACTGAGTGAAGAACTGGGTTGCTGAGGTAAAAACACTCACACTCAAAACCCATGCCAAAAGAGAGAGGAAGCCCAATCAATTCTCCGTGTGACCAATCAGCTGCCTGCATTCTGGTCACGTCCTTGCAATCAGTCTGATACTGTTCAGATGGGGAAACACTTTGTCAAACATTTTTGCTTTGTCCACTGCAAAAGCCAGGGTCACTCAGTGGCCACCAGACATGTCCGTGCACCACCTCCTCCACTGCCATCATAAGGCCAAATGCAGATTGGAGGAGCAACACCTGTTATTCTCTTTGGGTAGTCTCCAACCTAATGGCATGAACAACAATTTCTCTGACGTCTAATAACCACTCCTCTCTAAACTTCCACCCCTCCCCCGCGCCCCCCAGATTCTGGTGGCCAGTTCACGCCTTCGCTTTCTCTCCTCCACCCTCATGAACTGTCCATCACCTCCATCTGGTGCCCCTCTTCCTTCCTTTCATTCCTTAATCCTTTATCCGCTGCTATCAGACTCCTTCTTATTCAGCCCCCACCCTCTTTCCAGTCCCAGTGAGGGGAGGGTCTCAGCTCACAGCATCGACTGTTTATTTATTTATTTGTCCATGCCTGAATTGCTGAGTCCCTCCAGCAACAGTGTCTGTTGCACGCGTCTTCAGGAAGCTCGGAGAAACCAGAGCAGACCAGGGGAAAGTGACACAGTCACATGCTGAATTTCCAAGGTCCATACAGTCAACAGCAGAAGGCAGGATTGAACTGAAGGGCAGCAGCTCTACTATGCATACCACTGTACCACCTAAAATTTCACCCGCCTGGAAATTTAGGGATGGGTAATGAATACTGGCCTTGCTGGTGTTGACCCTTACATTAGTCACCTAACTGAACCACGCAAATCCTAATTAATTCAAACCCCTTCCATCTTTATTGTTTCAACTTACGATATCAAATAAGAGTTTAAGAGCCAAGAGGTAATGTTGCAGTTATATAGGACCCTGGTCAGACCCCACTTGGAGTACTGTGCTCATTTCTGGTCACCTCACTACAGGAAGGATGTGAAAACCATAGAAAGGGTGCAGAGGGGATTTACAAGGATGTTGCCTGGATTGGGGAGCATTCTTTATGGGAATAGATTGAGTGGACTCAGCCTTTTCTCCTTGGAACGACGGAGGATAAGAGATGACCTGATAGAGGTGTACAAGATAATGAGAGGCATTGATCGTGTAGATAGTCAGAGGCTTTTTCCCAGGGCTAAATGGCTAACACGAGAGGGCACAGGTTTGAGGTGCTGGGGAGTAGGTACAGAGGAGATGTCAGGGGTAAGCAGAGAGTGGTGAGTGCGTGGAATGGGCTGCCGGCGGCGGCGGTGGTGGAGGCGGAAATGACGGGTCTTTTAAGAGACTCCTGGATGGGTACATGGAGCTTTGAAAAATAGAGGGCTATGGTTACAGCCTAGGTAGTTCTAAGGTAGGGACATGTTCAGCACAGCTTTGTGGGCCGATTGGCCTGTATTGTGCTGTATGTTTTCTAGGTTTCTAAATACAAGTATCAATGTAGTAATTCCTGAATTCTACTGTTCTTTTTTGGAGCAATGCTGCTACTTTTCTCTGTATTTCACTTTCAAGTACTTCGATCCAGAAAGAGTTAATTCAGAAAATGACAGCCTCCACTTCTTCCACCACCTGGCAAGAACTAAAATTGTTTTGACTGTTATCAACAATGGTATTCAAATCCTGATTATTTTCTTATATCTGAAAAAAATAACACCAAAAACAGTTCTGTACGTAACTGCACATATGAATTTAATGAAGTATTTTCGAAATGGAACTCCAAGAGAATTGGATGTCTCAGGGGCAGGAATGGCTGCTGAGTGTGCTGGCCTTTAGATGTTTCAAGAGGACGAGGAGGAGGCAAAAGAAGTGGGAGAGTGCCATTGCTAATCAGGGAAAGTATCACAACTGCAGAAAAGGAGGAAGTTATGGAAGGATTGTCTACTGAGTCATTGTGGGTGGAAGTCTGAAACAGGAAGGGGGCAATAACTCTACTGGATGTTTTTTATAGACCCCCCCCCAATAGTAACAGAGACATTGAGGAGCAGATAGGGAAGCAGATTTTGGAATGGTGCAATAAAAATAGGCTTGCTGTGACGGATGCTTTTAATTTCCCAAATATTGACTGGCATCTCCTTACAACAAGGGGTTTGGATGGGGTGGAGTTTGTTAGGTGTCTGCAGGAAAGTTTGCTGATACAATATGTAGATAAGCCAACTAGAGTACTTGATCTGGCATTGAGAAATGAACCTGGTTAGGTGTCAGATCTCTTGGTGGGAGAGCATTTTGGAGGTAGTGATCACAACTCTGTCCTTTATCATAGCTCTGGAGAGGATAAGAGCAGATAATTTGGGAAATATTTAATTGGGGTAGGGGGAAATATAATGCTATTAGGCAGAAACTTGGGAACATACTTTGGGAGCAGATGTTCTTAGGGAAACCCACAAAAGAAATGTTGCAAATGTTCAAGGCCTTCTGCATAGGTATGCTCCATCGAGGCAGGGAAAGGATGGTAGGGTAATAGGACCATGGTGGACAAAGGACATAGAAAATCTGGATAAGAAGAAATGAAAACCTTACAAAAGATTCAAGAAACCAACCTACTGTCAGAACCTCCAATTGAACTCTGTCTTTTTGTGTGTTTCCCCCTAGCTGTCAGTCTGTGGTTTTGCATTCCCATGTGCTCCTGTCCCCACTCCTGCTCTACTCCGGCCCCTGTGTTACTGAGTACTTCATCTGTCTGTCTGTAACTTGTTTTACGGCGGTTGGCATCCAGTTTAATGGTGTATTACCGCCATTCATCTCTCTTCTGTTTCTCATTATTACCTGTATTGCTGCCACTTGTGTCTCATTGTGCTGCACATATCATCTGCCTCTCTGTTTATTGCTCAGTGTGTTTCAGTCCTGTGTTTTCACCTATTTGTTGCCAGATTGTGCCAGTGAATTTTCCTGAGCCTTTCCAGTATTCGTATCTGTACTCTGTCTGTCTGTCTGAATATTGACTCTGCCTGTTTCCTGATTCTGGTTTTTGGGTTTCTCTGGATGTTTTGATCTCTGCCTGAACTTTGACACTGACTTTGTTTGTACCTTGGGATTTGTTACTCAATTAATATCACTGTGTGCATAGTACTGGTTCTGTGATTGGATCCCTGCTTCAGTGTCCTGACAGTACTAGAAACTGTTAGAACTCTAAAAAATTACAAGGGTGTCAGGAAGGAGCTCAAGAATGAGATTAGGAGAGCAAGACGGGCCCCTGAGAAGGCCTTGGTGAGCCAGATTAATGAAAACCTCAAGGCATTCTACAAGTATGTGAAGAGCAAGAGGATGAGCTGTGTGGGAATAGGACCAATCTGGAGCAAGAGTGGAAACATATGCGTGGAGCCGGAGGAAGTACTTAATGAATACTTCGCTTCAGTATTCACCAGTGAAAGGACTGTGGGAATTGTGGGGATGATGTACAGTGGACCAAAATGCTTGAAGGCATAAACATTAAGAAAGAGGATATGCTGGAGCTCTGGAAAGGTATTAGGTTAGACAAGTTGCTGGGACTGGACAAGATATACCCCAGGATACTGTGGGAGGCAAGGGAGGAGATTGCTGAGCCTCTGGCGATGATCTTTGCGTCATCAATAGGGATGGAAGAAGTACCAGAGGATTGGAGGGTTGCAAATGTTGTTCCCATGTTCAAGAAAGGGAGTAGAGATAACCCAGGAAATTATAGACCAGTGAGTCTTACTTCAGTGGTGGGCAAGTTATTGGAGAAGATCCTGAGAGGCAGGAATTATGAGCATTTGGAGAGACATAACCTGATTAGGCATAGTCAGCAAGGGGACATTGCTCTGTAGAACCAGAATTTTGCCCACAGAAGGCAAAGGGTGGTTGTAGACGGGTCATATTCTGCATGGAAGACGGTGACCAGTGGTGTGCCTCAGGGATCTATTCTGGGACCCCTCCTCTTTGGGGTTTTTATAAATGACCTGGATGAGGAAGTACAGGGGTGGGTTAGTAAGTTTGTTGATGACACAAGGGTTGGGGGTGTTGTGGATAGTCTGGAGGGTTGTCAGAGGTTACAACGGGATATCGATAGGATGAAGAACTGGACTGAGAAGTGGCAGATGGAGTTCAACCCAGATAAGTGTGAAGTGGTTCATTCAGTAGGTCAAATTTGAAGACAGAATACAATATTAATGGTAAGACTCTTGGCAGTGTAGAAAATCATCGAGATCTTAGGGTCCATTTCCACTCAAAGCTGCTGTGCAGGTTGACAGTGTAGTTAAGAAGGTGTATGGTGTGTTGGCCTTCATCAATCATGGGATTGAGTTCAAGAGCCATGAGGTAATGTTACAGCTATATAGGACCCTGGTCAGACCCAACTTGGAGTACTGTGCTCAGTTCTGGTCACCTCACTACAGCAAGGATGTGGAAACTATAGAAAGGGTGCAGAGGAGACAAGGATGTTGCCAGAATTGAAGACTGAAGCCTTTTAGGACTGAGATTAGGAAAAACTTCTTCACACAGAGAGTGGTGAATCTGTGGAATTCTCTGCCACAGGAAGCAGCTGAGGCCAGTTCACTGGCTATATTTAAGAGGGAGTTAGACATGGCCCTTGTGGCTAAAGGGATCGGGGGTATGGAGAGAAGGCTGGTACAGGGTTCTGAGTTGGATAATCAGCCATGATCGTACTGAATGGCAGTGCGGGCTCAAAGGGCCGAACGGCCTACTCCTGCTCCTATTTTCTATGTTTCTATGTCCTGTGAACTTCAGCTACGAAAGAGCGTTGACTTTCTTCAAAATGCTTAACTTGGTTAATATGAAACCAACCCAACTTCTCAGGAGCAATCTGGGTTTGATATACTGATGGACTGAATGCTTCCATATCGCTAAAAATCTCAGATGTGAAAAGACTGGCTGACATGCTGTGAGCATAACTTCCAATCCCTAGGTTTACTTTACAGATGAAAACAGATCTTATTCTATAGTTTCTTTCCATATCATTCATTGGGATAGAATGCGATTCCATAATGATATCAATCGTTTTACCCATTTGTCCTTGATTGATGAGAGTAGGACAGTGAATGTTGTCTACATGAATTTTAGTAAGATGTTTGACAAAGTCCCTCATGGGAGGCTAATCCAGAAGATTAAGATGCATGGGGTCCGTGGTGAATTGGTTGTTTAGATTCAGAACTGACTTGTGCACAGAAGGCAGGGGGTAGTGGTTGAAAGGACCTATTTGAGCTGGAAGTCTGTAATTGGTGGAGTTCCACAGAGATCTGTGTCATTGTATCTGTATCTTTGCTGTTTGTGATGTATTTAAATGACCTGGATGAAAATGTAGATGGGTGGGTCAGTAAATTTGCGGATGATACCAAGATTGGTGGAGTTGTGGATTGTGTAGCAAACTGGCAAAGAATACTGCATGATATAGATCATTTGCAGATATAGTCAGAGAAAGGGCAGATAGACTTTAACCAAAATAAATGTAGGATGTTGCATCTCAGTGGGGCAAATACAAGGAGACAGTACACTGGTAACGGCAAAATCCTTAACAGTGTTGCTGAACAGAGAGATCTTGGGATCCAAGTTTGCTGCTCTTCAAAAGTGGATGCACAGGTCGATAGGATGGTTAAAAAGGCTTGGTTTATTAGTCGAGGCACTGATTACAAAAAAATCAAAACCAGGTTTATTATCACTGGCATATGAAGTGAAATTTCTTAACTTAGCAGTTCAATGCAATACATAATATAGAGGAGGAAAAAAAACAATAAATAAAATAAAAATAATAACAGAAATAACAGAAGAAATAAACGGGCAGACTATTATTTAAATGAGGAGAGAATTCAAAGTTCTGAGATGCAACGGGACTTGGGAGTCCTCGTGCAGGATACCCTTAAGGTTAACCTCCAGGCTGAGTCGGTGGTGAAGAAGGTGAATGCAATGTTGGCATTCATTTCTAGAGGAATAGAGTATAGGAGCAGGGATATGATGTGAGGCTCTATAAGGCGCTGGTGAGACCTCACTTGGAGTACTGTGGGCAGTTTTGGGCTCCTTATTTAAGAAATGATGTGCTGACGTTGGAGAGGGTACAGAGAAAATTCACTAGAATGATTCCGGGAATGAGAGGGTTAACATATGAGGAACGTTTGTCCGCTCTTGGACTGTATTCCTTGGCGTTTAGAAGAATGAGGGGAGACCTCATAGAAACATTTAGAATGTTGAAAGGCATGGACAGGAATGATGTGGCAAAGTTGTTTCCCATGATGGGGGAGTCTAGTACGAGAGGGCATGACTTAAGGATTGAAGGGCGCCCATTCAGAACAGAAATGCGAAGAAATTTTTTTAGTCAGAGGGTGGTGAATCTATGGAATTTGTTGCCACGGGCAGCAGTGGAGGCCAAGTCATTGGGTGTATTTAAGGCAGAGATTGATAGGTATCTGAGTAGCCAGGGCATCAAAGGTTATGGTGAGAAGGCAGAGGAGTGGGACTAAATGGGAGAATGGATCAGCTCATGATGAATGGGCGGAGCAGACTCGATGGGCTGAATGGCCGGCTTCTGCTCCTTTGCCTTATGGTCTAACAATAAAAAAGATAAATAAAATAAAAATGATAATAAATAAAAAATAAACAAACAAGTAAATCAATTACATATATTGAATAGATTTAAAAAGTGCAGGAACAGAAATACTGTATATTAAAAAAGTGAGGTAGTGTCCGAAGATAAAGGGATTACTTTCCAACTTTATAAACTCTGGTTAGGCACGATCTGGAGTATTGCATAGCGTTCTGATTGCTCCGCTATAGGAGGAATGTCGAGGTTTGGAGAGGATGCAGAAGAGGTTTACCAGGATGCTGCCTGGTTTAGAGAGTATGTGTTATCATGGGAAGCTGGATAAACTTGGGGTGTTTTCTCTGGAGTGCCGGAGGATGAGGGGAGATCTGGTAAAGGTTTACAAGAATTTGAGAGGCAGAGATAGAGTGGGCAGAGTGTATCTGTTTCCCAGCAGTGAAATGTCTAATATCAGATGGAATGCAGTGAAGGTGAGAGGGGGTAGGTTCATGGAGCATGTGAGGGGGGAAGTTTTTTTACTCAGAATGGTGGGTGCCTGGACTGCACTGTCTAGTGTGGTGGTAGAGGCAAATACATTGGAGGCTTTTAAGAGTCGTTTCGATAGACACATAGATATAAGGAAGATGGAGGAATATGGACAAGGTTTAGGTAGGAGGGGTTAGTGTTCGGCTGTTTTAAATTTGCTTGTTAGCAGGATCTGCACAACGTTATGTTCTACTGTATGTTCTACGTTAGCAAAAGCTGTAGCAGAAAGTTCTGCCACTTGTGCACTCCCCTGGGTAACTTGATTACAACACTGTTGACAAAAGAGTACAGTACAGTACAGTACTGGCCCTTTGGCAGGTGATTAATCTTGACTCCTTCCCCACTTTCTATGTAAATACTGTATTCTTTAAGTCTCTCTCTACTGAGATAATGATCCACCAACAAATACTCTTACATACAAACCTTTTGGCTGCATAACTGTATTCCTCACACTTGACGTTAATGGGAATTGGCACTAGGGTTCTGTGTGTTCGGCTGGATTGCCAGCACTATTTGGTCTTTTAACCATGGCGTGAGAGCTCTGTACAAACTGTGACAACTGAGCAACTTGATCATGGCTGACTGTCCTGTCCCATCTTTAACAAGCCCATCCAGCAAAAGCTGAATTAGGCTATGGTCTGTTAGAATGATTAGTGGATTAGGTCCGACAATATGAGCAGAATGGTGAAGTGACCCATAAAAATGTTTTTCCCTCCTCTCTCCGAGTAAATATTTGAGATGCATACATCACTGGCTCTAGTTGGCCCTGTGTCTCCTGGACTAACACAGCTACTAATGTTGGCAACTTCCAAAGGAAATGGCTTGGAAAGGTTATGGGTCTTAAAGAGCAGTTTCTCCTGCCAGACTAGTTTTAAAATCTGATACTGCTTTACTAAGTCTGGTTTCAATTCCCATGGAACATCTGTCTTCAATAGTTCTATAAGTAAAGATATCTTAGTGTGAAAGCTATCCATATGGTCCTTAGATACCCTGCCAAACCCAGGGGTTACCTCAGCCCACTCCTATCAGTGGGGAGGGTTAAATTTGCCACAACATGCACACATTATTTATCAGATTCTCATCTCCCAGGTGTAATGACTTCTCCCGAGTAACAAATCCACTGCTTTGCGATATGAATCTTTTTTTAGGTTTCACCTTTAAACGCAGTCTCTGTGACAACTGTAATGGCTCTTTGAACAACTGGTAGGACTCTTCCTCAATCTCTCTCTGGAACAGTAGATCATCAACCTGGGAGCTGGAAAGGTTTTCATCCTGTTTTCCAGTCACTGATAGAAAATGCAAAGCAAGTTTTAGGACCCCTTGTGGCAAAACTGTTCATGTAAACTGTTGTCCTTTCCATGTGAAGGTAAATTTCACATGGAAAACACATTCTTTCTAGAGAAGCGGACCAAAATCCATCACTTAGGCCTAGTACAATGAACCACTTCACTACTGTAGTTTGCAAAGCCTGTAGCTACAGTAGAGACAGTTAATGGAATAACTTTATTCAGTTCCTGATAGTCAATGGTGAATCTCCAACTTCCATCAGGACTGGATATATTGGCAAATTATTCGTAGTTATTTTTCATAGAACTCCCTCTGCTAACAAGCTCCAGACAATTTTCCCTCTATCTGCCTCTGCCCGTTTCAGAAAGCCATCTTGGCTCTGGAATTTTGGATCAGGGCCTTGCACTTACATCTCTCCTTACAACCTGCCACAATCATGTTTGTGTTCAGCAAATACTGACCGGCAATCTGTATAATTTGTTTGGCCACTGGGTCCTTTGCCTTCATCCATATCTCTCCAGCTCCATCTATTCTCTCCTCACATTGTCCTGCTGGAATGTCTGTAAATATGTGTTCTCCTTTGATACTGAGCTGCCAAATCCTACAATCAACTGAGTCAAAACTCAAGCCGACTTTCCTGGTGAAATCACTTCCTGAAGGACAGGCAGGTCAATTAGCGTAACTGAGTGGAGAACATTCAGTTACATTAACCGTATGTTCAGTAGTGGTGTACTCCCCCATTTGTGAATGTTTAGTAAATTCATTTAAAGGATAGTATCACGTATTTCCCTACCTGGTACTTTAAATGTGGATGTACTGTACTTGAGAGCACCTTGTGTCCAAAAGAATTTTTATTGGATGGCCTCTGACCTTACCATCCACAGGAAGTCTGCTTGTACTATCCCACCGGGCAGTGCGCACCCACGTAACCAAGGCCTGATACCATTGTTGCAAACCAGGAGTCCCTGTGGGTAACTCTGGATACAGTCGTGATGTCTCTTCTACACCAAAAGCATATTGTGTGTAACATGCTGGACTTTGCACAGACCATGAAGCTGTTGTTAAATTCTGAACATTGCAAACCAGTCTGGGTGCGGACAATTTTTTTCATGTCTACCATTAAGACATTTCTATATCTTCGTTAGAGGAGAAAATACAGTATGCTGAGCATGATGGTGGCACTCCGTCTCCTCTTGCTCTGCCACTGCACACCTTGATCTCATTAATACGTCAGTTCATATCCTTGTTTTCCTTTCTCCCTTGCTTCCTTCTCCAAAGCTCATATCATCCTTCGAAAGACTTATGATTCAGTGTGCATTGGATCTGTAGGATCAAATGCATCACTCAACACTGTACAAAACCAGGGTTCAAAGCGAGTTTCTGCTCTACTGTTGAGTCAAATTCTTCCTATCCAGCATAGACCCGGGCCACCACAGTAGTGTAGCAGTTAGTGCGATTTTGTTACAGCTCGGTCTGTCCAAAGCTCAATTCAGGTGCTATTCTGTAAGGAGTCAGTATGTAAGCATGGAGCTCCAATTTCCTCCCACACTCCAAAGAAGCACCAGCTAGTAGGTTAATTATTTATTGTAAATTGTTCCGTGACTAAGTTATCCATGGCCTCCTCTACTGTCAAGATGAAGCCACACTCAGGTTGGAGGAACAACACCTTATATTCCGTCTGGGTAGTCTCCAACCTGATGACATGAACACTGACTTCTCTAACTTCCGTTAATGCACCTCCTCCCCTTCTCACCCCATCCCTTATTTATTTATTTATTTATTTATTATTAGTTTTTTTTCTCTCTCTTTTTTCTTCCTCTGTCTCTCTCACTATACTTTTCGCTCATCCTCTGGGCTTCCCTCCCCCTTTCTTTCTCCCCAGGTCTCCCTTCTCCAGCCTCGTATCCCTTTTGCCAATCAACTTTCCAGCTCTTGGCTCCATCCTTCCGCCTCCTGTCTTCTCCTATCATTTTGGATCTCTCCCTCCCCCTCCCACTTTCAAATTTCTTACTAGCTCTTCCTTCAGTTAGTCCTGACGAAGGTTCTCGGCCCGAAACGTCGACTGTACCTCTTTCCTAGAGATGCTGCCTGGTCTGCTGCGTTCACCAGCATTTTGTGTGTGTTGCTTGAAATTCCAGCATCTGCAGATTTCCTCGTGTTTGGGAAGTAGGATTAATTAGGTTTTGACAAGGGTTGCCAGGATGGCACGGCTCAAAGGTCTGAGAGGGCCTTCTCTGTGCTGTATCTATCAATCAATCAATCAATCAATCAATAAATAAATTAATCAATCAATCAATCAATAAATAAATAAGCAAGCAAGCAAGCACTTGAGAAAACCGGCTATAATTTCATTGCACATGCAGATAGGTGCTCCCCATTTCCACGTCTATACTTATACAGAGACCCCACTGAATCACCCAATTAATCCCTGTTGAAAATCACTCAGAGTCCCCTGCTCTCATATCAGCTCCTCCGGCAGGGCTAAACGCATCAGTGAAGTTAGACATTTAAGGGCTCCTCCCCTTTGTCCACACCATGCAGTACTGAATACACTGTACACACCACTCCACACTCTGGTATATTTGCAGCTGTAGCATCTAACTGGGCCGTGTAAAAAGGAATAAAATACTATTTCATAACCGTTCCCTCTGGTCGATTGTCTCCAGGATGCCACTGGGGCCAGGGAGCTTAGGACTCCACTCCCTCAGATGTAGCCAAATTATAGACCCAATAGTTCACAGTGCCACCTTTCCTACCAAACCATTATCATCGTCGTTAGTCCTCACCCCAGAACGCACATAGCCCTCCTCTCCGTGTTGGGAGTTGAGCGTCTCTATCTCATTCAAACACTTGTTATGATCAGCACAACTTCTCCTCATATCCTCTGCACTACATTCAAAGGAGTCCATAAATCCTGACCCTGGTTTTCCATTTCTCTGCATCTATATTCATCTTTTTACATTCCTGCCACACATCCTACCAAGCCTAAAGCTGACTCACGCCTATGCTCCTGTCCTATCTCATTTTCATTTTGCACTCTCCCTTGCACTGTTCTATTTCATTCTGTTGGCTCTATTTCTTCAGGCCATCATGTGTCCAGCCCTCGATGGCTCTGGCCCAGAAGTACAGGAGGCACTGACTCACTGCATGCTCCAATGTCATTTCTCGTTTGCTGAATCAGCGCATTTCACACCAGTTATAGTCAGTTCAGGTCAGACACCGGGCTCAGGCCACTCCACCTCATTGACACAGACTTCTCCTCTCAGAAGCCCATTTTGGTTCTTCTGCCTTATCAAAGAGAATCCCACCAATAACTTCTTATCTGGAAATTATCTCTGATTAACAGATTTTTGGTAGGGCCTTCGTTTTGTCTGCTTTCAAGTACTTCAATCCAGAAAGAGTTAATTCAGAAAATGACAGCCTCTACTTTTCCCACCAGCTGGCAAGATCAAAGATACTGTATTTGTTGTGTCTACTCATCCACTGACCTTGATTTGTTTCAGCTAAATTGTTCCACAGATTTCCAGTTCCTTTAGACCTACACTGGTGATGTCAACAACCTGAAAATTAATAAATAATAAAACAAATAGATCTCCTTCTTTCCTGTGTTGTTCATATTGCAAACTTTGATATTCCAAAACTGCACAGTGATGACAGACTTCTGCAACCCTTGGTGAAAAATGCTCGAGTTTAGGGCACTCCCTAAACTTTCTTCTGCCGGGGAAATGCTGAGGTATTTGAGGGTAACAGTTTAGTACAACAAGAAAAGACACAACCCAATTTTTGGACGTACATTATTAAATCTGTTGTAATTAAACTTGCATTGTGTCAGGTCATTTATTGATTCTTTATAGTTTTAAGTAATTATATATGATGCAGTTCAGTTCCATATGATATCTTTGCACATGATTCCAATAATCCTGGGGATGTGGTAATCTTTAACTAATTGTTAACTTTTCCTTCAAATAAACATGAAATAGGAAAACAGCACTGGACGTCATTGTTATCAAGGTCACGGAAATCAACTGCCTGTGATTTTCAAATGTCGAAGGAATAAAATAAACAGTTGAAATTAATTAATTGATGTTAATTGTTTACAAGGCGGTCCGCAAATGTGACATGTGTCGGAATTCCATTGGAATCAGTGTCAATGAATGGGTTAATACGCAGAGTGCCGGAGGGAGTCGAAATCAGTCTTTCAAGTGCCAGCTCTGGTGAATAGGAGAAAAGAATGGGATGGTGCATGTTAATCCAGTTGCTCCTAGGGATATTTACGAACTGTTTGATTCTTTCTAAAAGTGATGTTCTGGGTAAGTTGTTATGATGCTAATGATTAGCTAGTCACAGCCTGTACTGTATTGATTCGGTGTGTTGAGCCTGGTTTGGTACAAAGAGAACTCCACAATTAGTATGCAGAGGTGGCAGTGTGAGTATAGGTGGAGGAGCAAGTTTTCTTGCAGCTTTTCTTATTATTGCAATTGACATATTAACTCCAAGGGCAATTGTGTGTTTTGACTGCCATAACATTAGAGGTTACAAGTGTACTTGTCCTAGTGGAACCTTTCCAGTGTGAAATGCCAAACAAGTATTTTTCCAAATATTCTGGCTTCTGTAACCCAAGGCACAGATTAGAGCCCCTCTGTCCCAATCTAATCATTCATAGTCATATTAAATTTGCCATCTAAGACTTTTGAAAATTATGCTTAATTTCAGGATTAAGTACTCATTTTCCACTATATCACAGGAATTAACTTCCTAGTTCCCTCAAAGACTAGAAGTAAGTTTGAAACCAATATTGCATGCTTGTTTTAAACAATGCCATTATAACTAGTGAATATTTGCCCTAACCACCAAAGGGAATAAATTGCATGCTTGGGATTTCTGTGTTATAATGGCCTTTGTTTTATACTCTCCCTACTGCTTTTAATTCATCTAATAAAGGCTACAGCAAGCTTGAAGGCTTGAGAAGTGGAAATAACTCATTGATGTCTTGAGTTCAAACAGAGTAGGTGGTTTCTTCAAATAAGCTTGCCATTTCAACCCTAGCCCTTGCTAGAGATATGCATAAAGTTCTGCTAGATTCATCTGATTCTTCCCGTTGACAAAACTGTAGATAGCAAATTTATGCATGGGGCAAGCCAGCAAGTGAAATAGGCAAAGCTTCTGGATGTATATAAAGGAAGTATTTTTTAAATTTCTTAAAGAATGAGACTGGAATGTAAGAGATAGCAGGAAGTCTAAATTCTAAATAGTGGATGTGTAAACATTCAACATGGTGAAGTGACTCCAAAGAGGAAGAGAATGTAGGGAAGTACTGAGTAAACTGTAAAAGGTTGTCCTGAAAGTGGCTCCAAAAGTAGTCAATATACTAAAAGAAAAGGTATATGGGAAATGTAAACCTAACATCTGCTGTTGGAAAAATTCCATTTCCAAATGGCCTTTTGGAACTATTTCGGTGTCAAAGATTGTTGAAAAAGGGAATCTGTTTTCAGAGCATTTGTGTTTTTCAAGATAGTAAAACAAATAATGCACAGCGCATAGTTAAGGCTAATGGAATATCTGCCTTTATTGTTATAGAAACTTTACTTTACAGTGCAACTTTTCAGGATAATTCTGAGATTGATCATAGCACTCCAAATGAAAATTGACCTCCATATTTAAGGATTTGCTTGTATCAGAGGCAGTCCAGAGTAAGTTACAAATTAGATACTAATATAAATGGATTTGGTCTTTATTACTGAAGTGATTAAGAAGCAGACACTGAGGATATTTTCTAGTGGAGGTATTTAGATCTATGGAGCATCATTTTGCAAAAGTTGTCCACTTCATAATTGAGGTGAACTTCTTGTGAATTTTGGCATTCTCTACTTCAACTGCAGAGTAAATTGTCATCCAGTAAATGTATTCAAGATGAATATCTGAAGGCTTCTTTGGGATTCCCAATTTCAGCTATTACTTGTTGCTGTTTTGGCACACGACACCCCTGATGTTTCTCACTTTATCTCAACTCCATTGAATCTGGCCTCTAAATGCACTTTACAAGTATACCTTTTTGTTTCTCTCTAGAGCTGTCCAGTGATTGAGAATTTGGTCATATTGGAATGTATATAGAAATAAATGTATTGAACAACAGATCAAGCTTAAATTCCTCTGCCCTGTGGCTCCCCATTCCAATTAATGCTTGTTTGAAATTTAGTTCCTTGAACACTTGCCTTGTTCACTTTCAAAATCCTTGTCTTGAACCTGAAAAGTTTTTTGTAACTTATTGCTCAGCTTGCAACTGTCTAAGCGTGCAATTCAATGCATTCATCTTTAGAAGTTCCATCAATCTACTTGGGAAGCAAGTGAAGGGACAGCTTCTAAGGATGTTTTGAACAGGGGTTTCAAACCCTTGCTTAATTGAATTAGTCCATGGCATAAAAAAAAAAGTTTGGAAACCCCTGGTTTAGAACCATCTAAGCTAATGGATTTGCAATTTTTGTCCTGGGAAAAACAGGCCTAGGTAGCTTCTGCCACGTGCACCTAACCTTCAATCTATGAAATTACAAGTGACATTGCTTGTCTGAAGTATGAAGTTACATGTTTCCTATAACATATTCTATTGCTTATGTTAATCACATAGCACATACCTCTTTATCCTTCTTCCTTACAAGGGTATATCATGTAGCCAATGAGTATAAAGTAAATACTGTGTGGAGCTTTCTGCATCTCTAGTCAGTCCACTATTGACCCTTGTTCTGACGTGCTGCGCAGCAGGAGATGGAACAACATTTTGTAGCAGTGAATTCATTTTATTGTGTATTTATGTCTTTCATCTTTGATCTAATAACAAAGGACTGAATTTAAAGCTAATGGCACTTGTAGTAATGATGAAAGGTAATTAAACATAAGCATTACAGCACAGTACATGCTGTTTGTTGTTCAGTCGCTAAGTCAAGTTCAACTCTTCATGAGCTCATGGACCATAGGGTCCACATGGCAAGATACAGAAGTAGGTTGCCAGGCCTTTCTTCCATGCAGATACTGCTGCCCAGTTTGGGACATGGCTGGGTTTGAACTCAGGACCATTTGCTTTGAAGTCCAGTGCTGATGCCACCACACCACCAGCCAGTTGCAGTGGTTGATACTGTACCAATCTTTTAACCATCTCTAAGATCAATCTAACCATTTCTTCCCACTTAATCCTCCATCTTCCAAATATCCATGTGCTTTTTTAAGAGATTCTTAAATGTCCCTAATCTATCTGCCTTTACCAAAACCCCTAGAACGGAGTTCCACACACCCACCACTCTCTGCGGTTAAACAAAACTTTAGCTCTGACATCCCCCCCTATACATTCCTCCAATCACCTTGGAATTATGACCCTCATATTATCCATTTCTATCCTTGGAAAAAGCTCTGGCTAATCAATTTATACTTCTTGTACTCTATCAAGTCATCTCCTATCCTCCTTCACTCCAAAGAGAGAACTCTTAGATTAGATTAGATTAGATTCAACTTTATTGTCATTGTGCTGAGTACAGGTACAAAGCCAATGAAATAGACAATAGCCAATAGGTGCAGGAGTAGGCCATTCGGCCCTTCGAGCCAGCACCACCATTCACTGTGATCAGGGCTGATCATCCACAATCAGTATCCAGTTCCTGCCTTATCCCCATAACCTTCGATTCCGCTATCTTTAAGAGCTGTATCCATCCATGCAATTAACATCTAACCAGAAGTGCAAAAGAATAGTATTATTTACAAAATAACTGTGAATAAAAAGTAAGTGCTACAGCACACAAATATAAAAGTACTGAGACAGTACAATATGGGTGCAATACTGCTTAGCGCTGTGATGTGAGGTTCAGCAGGGTCACAGCCTCAGGGAAGAAGCTGTTCCTGTGCCTGCTGGTGCGGGAACGGAGGCTTCTGTAGCGCCTACCGGATGCGAGGAGAGTAAAAAGTCCATGGTTAGGGTGAGATGCATCCTTGAGAATGCTTTTCACCCTGCCCAGGCAGCATTTATGGTAGATGTTCTCAATGGTGGGCAATTGGGTGCCGATAATCCGCTGGGCAGTTTTCACCACATGCTGGAGTGCTTTGCGGTCCGATACGGGACAATTGCCATACCACACTGAGCTGCAGTTGGTGAGTATGCTGTCAATGGTACAGCGGTAAAAGTCCGTCAGTATCCTGGGACAGAGGTGAGCTTTCTCGATGCTCCGCAGGAAATAAAGGCACTGTTGCGCCTTTTTGATCAGGATGGAGGAGTTCAGGGACCAGGTGAGATCCTCGGAAATGTGGACACCGAGGAATTTGAAGCTTGATACACGCTCCACTACAGCTCCGTTGATGTAGATGGGGACATGAGTGTTGCTCCTGGCATGCCTGAAGTCCACAATGATCTCCTTGGTCTTCTGGGGTGTTAAGGGCCAGGTTGTTGTCGGCACACCACGTGGCCAGGTGCTGGACCTCGTCCCTGTAGGCCGACTCGTCATCCCCTCTGATCAGACCAACCACCATGGTGTCGTCTGCGAACTTGATTATGGAGTTAGGACCGTGTACAGGAACGCAGTCACAGGTGAAAAGGGAGTACAGAAGAGGGCTCAGCACACAGCCTTGAGGCATGCTGGTGTTCAGGGTGAGAGTGGAGGAGGAGAGGTTGTCTAATTTAACAGATTGGGGTCTGTTAGTCAGAAAGTCCAAGGTCCAATTGCAGACGGATGAGCTGATACCAAGCTGGCAAAGTTTGGCGATCAGCTTAGAGGGAATCACAGTATTGAATACCAAATTAAAGTCAATGAACAGCATTCTGATGTAATAATTGGGGCTGTCCAGGTGGGTCAGGGCAGAGTGAAGTGCCGTGGAGATGGCGTCCTCTGTTGACCTGTTGGTGCGATAGACAAATTGATGGGGTTCCAGGGTAGTGGGCATACAGGATTTCAGATGTGATAGAACCAGTTTCTCAAAGCACTTTGCAATAATGGGGGTGAGTGCAACTGGGCAGAAATCATTCAGGCCCGTGGCAGTGGAATGCTTCAGCACTGGCATGATGGTGGTGATCTGGAAGCTTGTGGAGACAACTGCCTGGGCCAGGGACAGATTGAAAATGTCCATGAAGACTCCGGCCAACTGCCCTGCACAGACTCTGAGCACACGGTTAGGTATTCCATCCGGACCAGCTGCCATCCGTACATTCACCCTGCTCAGGGTGGTGCAAACATCAGAGGTGGAAAGTGAGAGAGGCAGTTCACCAGGTGGGAGATCCGCTTTGAGGGTGACCTCCTTGTTCTCTCGGTCAAAGCGAGCATAGAAGTAATTGAGCTCATCAGGGAGGGAAGCAGAGCTGGAAGGGGGCACAATACCAAGTGGTTTGAAGTCTGTAATAATCTGGAGCGCTGGACCAGATGGGATACCACCAGATGTCCTGAAGAACTGCGACCTGGACGACATCTTGGTGGACATATGTAATACAGCACTGATGAAAGGCAACAAACCAGAACAGTGGTCACTCTCAAACATTATCCCAGTCCCCAAGTCTGGATCCCTCACAAAGACAGATAACTACCGCGGTATCAGCTTGACCTGCATCTTAGCAAAGTTATACAATCGGATGATCTTGAACAGGATGCACACCGCCATTGACCCTAAACTAAGATTAAATCAGAATGGTTTTCGGCAGAAGCGCACAACAGTAATGCAAATACTTGCTCTCCGTAGACTCATCGAGGAAGTCAAGCAGAACAACCTACCGGCCGTGCTTACTTTCATTGATTTTCACAAAGCTTTTGACTCCATTCGCCGAGGTAAAATCCTGAAAGCTTATGGAGTGCCAGACCACCTACTGAGAGCAATCGAGTCCAGCTATACCAAAACCATGGCGAAAGTTGTATCACCAGACGGAGAAACAGCAGTGTTCGAGCTCCTAGCGGGTGAGCTGCAAGGAGACACTCTGGCACCCTACATCTTTATAATCGTCCTTGATTACGCTCTGCGACAAGCTACCAAAGATCATGACAAGCTTGGATTTACCATAAAACCAGGACAAACCAGAAGGGTCAGACCAGTTACGCCCACAGATCTCGATTTTGCAGATGACATAGTCCTGCTCTCTGACCAGATGGAGGAAGCACAGCAGCTACTGACAAAAGTGGAAATTGAGTGCAATAAAGTTGGACTTCACCTAAACGCTAAAAAGACAGAGTATATGGCGTTTAACTGCGACAAAGGTACTTTCAAGACCGTAAAGAATGATACTATTAAGAAAGTCTTTGACTACAAGTACCTCGGGTCAAGAATGATGAGTTCAGAGAAGGACATAAAGATACGGAAGGCGCTGGCATAGAGGGCTATGAATGACATGAAGGAAATTTGGAAGTCAAATCTGACCAGAGGGCTTAAAAAGAGGATCTTCATAGCAGTCACAGAGTCCATTCTCACGTACGGATGCGAGACGTGGACACTCACCAAGACTATGCGAAAGTCTCTAGATGGTTGCTATACACGAATGCTCCGGATGGCTGTTGACATGAGTTGGCAACAGCACATGACGAACGTCGAGCTCTCTAACAACCTACCGATGCTCTCCACTAAATGAGAAGGCTGCAACTAGCAGGGCACTGTCTACGCCACCCCGAGCTACCTGCCAGCCTAGTTATCATATGGGAGCCCAAGCATGGGAGGATGAACCTCCCAAGACTATGGTCAACACGCTCCTAGAAGACAGCGGTGCGGCTAATGTAGATGAACTGAACACACTGATAGGGAGAGGGAGAAATGGAGAGTCCATCATCATGCCCGACGCCGGCCCCCTAGGCCTGAGTTGACGTAGTAGTAGTAGTAGTAATAATCTGAATGCCATGCCACATGCGCCGAGGGTCCAAGGAGTTGAAATGCTCCTCAATCCTCTGTTTGTATGTGTGTTTAGCCTGAGAGATTCCCCTCCTCAGGTTGGCCCTGGCTGAGCTGTAAGCCTCCTGGTCTCCAGACCTGAAGGCTGAATCTCTGGCTTTGAGCAGGAGGCGAACTTCTCTGTTCATCCATGGTTTCTGATTGGGGAAAACTTTTTTTTTTGTGATATCACTCTATCTACACACTTGTTGATGTGCTCAAGGACAGAGTTGATATATAAGTCAATGTTAAACTGAGAGTCTGTGGTGGCAGCAAACACGCTCCAGTCTGTTCCAGATGAACAGAGTCAGCACCCTCCAGCCAGATCTTAATAGTCTTCATTGTGGGTTTCACACATTTAATGACCAGGCTATACTTGGGAAGCTGAAACAATGAAAAATGGTCAGACTGTCCCAGGTGGGGAGGGTAGTGGCTTTGTAAGCATCAGCCACATTTGTGTAGACATGATCTAAGGTTTTATTTCCCCTTGTGGTGCATGATACATTTTGGTAAAATCTTGGAAGTATGGTACGTAGGTTGCAATGATTAAAGTCCCCAGCGACAATAAAGGCTCCATCTGGATGCAATGTCTGCAGCTTGCTAATAGCGGCACTCATGGCTACTTTAGCATTAGCATCTGGTGGTACGTAAACTGCGACAGCAATGACGCATGTAAATTCTCGTGGTTGATAAAAAGGTCTGCACTTAATAATCAGGTATTCCAGATCAGCAGAGCAGTAAGTGTGAGCAACACACACAAAATGTTGGTGAAAGCAGCAGGCCAGGCAGCATCTATAGGAAGAGGTACAGTCGGCCTGCTGCGTTCTTCTTCCTACGGATGCTGCCTGACCTGTTGCATCCACCAGCATTTTGTGTGTGTTGCTTGAAGTTCCAGAATCTGCAGATTTCCTCGTGTTGAAGTATCAGCAATGGTAGAGTTAGTACACAATGATCGATTTACGTAGATGCATAAACCACCTCCCCTACTTTTACCTGTCGCTGTTGCAGCTCTGTCAGCCCTGAAGACCGTGCACCCTTCCAGTTCCACCACATTGTTTGGGACATCACTGTTTAGCCACATCTCCATAAAAAAACATGACGTTGTAATCCATAAGCCTTCTTTGTGTGAGGGTCCAAGCCCTTAGTTTGTCCAGCTTGTTCGTCAGAGACCAAACATTGGCGAGGAAGAAGCTAGATAGCGCTGGCCAGTGTGAATTTAGCCTTAGCCTAGCATGCAACCCTCCACGCTTCCCCTGTCTTTGTTTACGGTCTCGATGCCAGCACCGGGCCCTTCCAGTTGGAGCGAGTTGAATGCAGGTCCGCGATGTCCTTACTAACTCCGGAGGTAGTTGGTCGAAGTTGAATGGATAGTCCAAAACTGTGTTGGTGCATCGATAGTTAATGACCAAAAGTGATTGTTTGCTGTAGGTGTAGTTCGCATAGCCGAATCGAAAGAACACGCAGGAAACAAGCAGATAAATCTTAACTCTCTTAAGACATATTCTTTAATCCAGGCACCATTCTAGTAAATCTCCTCTGCACCATCTCTGAAGCTCTCACATCCTTCCTGTATTGAGGTGATCAGAACTGAACACTATGTTCCAAGAGAGGTCTAATCAGAACTTTATAGAGCTGCAACTTCACACCCTGGCTCCTGAACCCAGTCTGCAGACAAACAAAGACCAACACGTCATATGCCTTCATAAGAAACCTATCAACTTGTGTGCAAATTGATGGACCCCAAGAAGCCTCTATTCCTCCACAGTGCTAATAATCATGCCATTAACCCTGTACTCTGCCTTCAAATTTGACCTTCCAAAGTGAATCACTTCACACTTCTCTTGTTTGATCTCCACCTGCCACTTCTCAGCTCAGATCAGCTAATTGGTCTAACAACTGATGTCAAGTTCTTCAACAGGAAAATTATGCATTTGGTTACCTGGGCACTTGATACTTACAATTCTGACTTTCTGCTGTATGTCATCATGCAAAAATTTGCATTATCAGATTAATGTAGGGAAAAGTACCCCATTCCCTGCAGCCTTGTACCTATAGTGAATGAGCTAAAGGAGATGAGGTCAAGTAGGGCCCCTCAAAAGGAAGGAACTGAAACAAGGGGATCTATGCAGAAAAAGCAATTTCAGGATAAGTTCTATTTGGGTGCGATACATGTGGGAAAGTTTCTCTAAAGGAAGAGTATAATGAGAGGCAATAGTTCTTGGGTAACACAAGTGTGAACTGGTTAACAGCGTAGGACCACCTGTGTGGTGCAAATGTCACTCTTCAAGGAGGGAGGAAGGCAAAAGAAAGGAAATTATGGGCCAATTAACCTAACCTCAGTGGTTGGGAAAGTGTTGGAGTTTATGATTAAGGATGAGGTTTTGGGGTATTTGGGAACTAATGACAAAATAAGTAAAAGTCAGCATGGTTTCTGTATAGGGAAATCTTGCCTGATAAATCTATTAGAGTTCTTCAAGGAATTAACAAGCAGGGTGGACAAAGGAGAGGCAGTGGATGTCATTTACTTGGATTTTCAGAGGGCATTTGATAAGGTGCCACAAATGAGGCTGCTGACCAAGATAAAATCCTAAGGCATGACAGGAAAGATACTGGCATGGATAGAGGAGTGGCTGACAGGCAGGAGGCAGTGAGTGGGAACAAAAGGGGCCTTTTCTGCTTGGCTGCCAGTGACTAGTGGTGTTCCTCAGGGGTCAGTATTGGGACTGCTACTTTTCATATTATTTGTCAGTGATTTGGGTAATGGGATTGGTGGTTTTGTGGCAAAGTTTGCGGATGATACAATGATAGGTGGAGGGGTATGTGGTGCTGAGGAAGCAATGCGATTATAGCAGAGCTTAGACACATTGTAAGAATGTGCAAAAAAGTGGCAGAGAGAATGCAATGTCAAGAAATGTATGATGATGCATTTTGGTGAAGGAAAAGTGCCGACTATTATCTGATTGGCGAGAAGGTTCAAACATCAGAAGTGCAGGGGGACTTGGGAGTCCTCGTGCAAGACTTCAGAAGGTTAATTTACAGGTTGAGCCTGTGGTAAAGAAGGTAAATGCAATATTGGCATTTATTTCCAGGGGAATAGAATATAAAGAGCAAGGAGATAATGCTAAGGCTTTATAAGGCACTACTCAGGCCACTACGCAGGAGTATTGTCAACAGCTTTGGATGCCATATCTAGAAGACTTTGTTAGCAGACACCAACAGAATCAACAAACTCATTCGTAAGGCCAGTGATGTTGTGGGGATGGAACTGGACTCTCTCACGGTGGTGTCTGAAAAGAGGATGCTGTCCAAGTTGCATGCCATCTTGGACAATGTCTCTCATCCACTACATAATGTACTGGGTGGGCACAGAAGTACATTCAGCCAGAGACTCATTCCACCGAGATGCAACATAGAGCGTCATAGGAAGTCATTCCTGCCTGTGGCCATCAAACTTTACAACTCCTCCCTTGGAGGGTCAGACACCCTGAGCCAATAGGCTGGTCCTGGACTTATTTCATAATTTACTGGCATAATTTACATATTACTATTTAACTATTTATGGTTTTATTACAATTTATTATTTATGGTGCAACTGTAACGAAAACCAATTTCCCCTGGGATCAATAAAGTATGACTATGACTATGACATTGAATAATTGCATGAACAATTGAACAATAAATCTGTGACACTATTTGGCATTTTAATGTCAAGTTTATACGCAAAGAAGGACCATGTCCTATTTGAGGTTGTGTAGTTTGTAGTTTGAAGTTAAGGTCGAATATGTTTTATATTTTGTATATATGCTCATATAAACGGAAATAATGAGTGGTATGTATTTGTGACAGGCACAAGAGACATAAGGCATGACTAATGAATGCTTTGAAAGTTAATTCCATGAAAATACGCTGGAAAGCAGACTTCAAAGAAATTGAGTTTAATTGTTAATACAATTGTTCCTTTTCTTTGTTTTGATAAAAAGGGGGATGTTATGATATACTGGTACATGCACTCGTGAGCAGATTTGATAAAGAGGGGGATGTTCTGATATACTGGTACATGCACTCGTGAGCAGATGATTAAAGTTGCTGCGCATGTGCCGTTGGTTTGATCTGAAATATCTGTCTCGAAATATTGGGCACATGGCCAAGTGGTTAAGGCGTTCGTCTAGTGATCTGAAGGTCACTAGTTCGAGCCTTAGCTGAGGCAACATGTTGTGTCCTTGAGCAAGGCACTTAACTGCACAATGCTCTGTGTCTGTGTGAGGAGTGGCGCCCCACACAGTCTTTCGATGAAAATGCCCAACGCTGGCCTCTTAGGCCTGAGTCGACGATCCCTCCCTCCCTATCTCAGAAAGGATTTGTTGTCATTGGAGAGAGTCCAGAGGAGGTTCACGAGGATGATTCCGGGAATGAAGGGGTTACATATGCACCTAGCAGCTTTGGGCCTGTACTCACTAGAATTTAGAAAAATGTGTGAGGATCTCATTGAAACCTACCAAAAGTTGGAAGGACCAGATAAAGTGGATGTGGAGAGAATGTTTCCTATGGTGGTGGTCTCCAGAACTAGAAGTCATAGTCTCAAAATTGAGGGGTGACTTTTTAGAAAAGATTTAAAGGAGGAATTTTTTAGCCAGAGAGTAGTGAATCTGTGGAATGCACTGCCACAGACTGTGGTGGAGGCCAAGTTCGTGGGTATATTTAAGGCGAAAGTTGATGGTTTCCTGATGGGTCATCAAAGGATATGGTGAGAAGGCAGATGTATGGGGCTGAGTGGGAACTGGGATCAGCCATGGAGCAGACTCGATAGGTTGAGTAGCCTAACTCTGCTCCTACGTCTTAAGGTCTAATGGCCTTATGGATTAAGAAACTTGCACAAGGTGCAGATGTTAGGAAAATTATCTTCATTTTTGGATGAGATGATCACTTTAAAGTTCAATGGAAATTTATTATCAAAGTACATGTCTGTCACCATACACAATCCTGAGATTCATTTTCTGTGGGCATTCACAGTAAATACAAGGAACACAATAGAATCGATGAAAGACCGCACACAACAGGACGGACAAACAATCAATGTGTAAAAGACAACAGACTCTGTGAATACAAAAAGAAGGAAAAGTAATAAGAACATGACCCTCCATGGAAGCCATCCCCACAATCCGAGCAGAGTAGGTGTCGACAAGGAAGCATCGAACGCCTGGCTCAGAGTTGGAGATCTCTTCCCAGAAACAGAGGGGGTCCTTCTGACCGGACAGGACCAGGCAGTTAACACAAAAAATGATCAAAATTACGCAATAAAAGGCCAACAAATTCAAGATGATAAATGCAGAAAATGCCAAGGGAAATCAGAAACACTGTCACACATTTCAGGATTGTGCAGCTGCTTAACTCAATTTGATTAGTTACACAGGTACAATCAAATGGCAAACATCATTCACCAAAATCTCACTTTAAAATACAAACTCATAGAAGTTGTCTGTGCACAACTACATATCAATTAAATAAAAGCACACACGAAGATGGCTTTAACATTGCAGCGAGAGAGAGAGAGAACACAGCAGATCAGTACACACGTGGAGACAGATTAATACATATGCATAGACAACAATCTATACGTAGTGCTAAAGGGGAGGTCGTTGCTCTGAAAGAGATAGATCCACTTCCTCCCCCTTTAGATTATTGCAATATAAAATTGTATATGTACAAAACATCCAATTTCTCTTTCATAAACCCATATTCCTAATAAATGTGCTTTCACAATAACAGTGCGTGACTAACTTTACAGTTCTAAACGTTCAGTCTTTTGGTTAGCTCTCTGTTTCTTTCAGGATAGTGCCTTTGGACCTGTGGGCTGGCATCAGCTTTGGTAGGTGTCTTGTCAATGATAACGTTCTCGTCGTGACTATGGATCTGTGGAGAGACATCAGCTTTGGTAGGTGTCTTGTCAATGATGGCGTTCTCGTCGTGACTTTGGACCTGTGGGCTGGCATCAGCTTTGGTAGGTGTCTTGTCAATGATAACGTTCTCGTCGTGACTATGGATCTGTGGAGAGGCATCAGCTTTGGTAGGTGTCTTGTCAATGATAACGTTCTCGTCGTGACTATGGATCTGTGGAGAGACATCAGGTTTGGTAGGTGTCTTGTCAATGATGACGTTCTCGTCGTGACTTTGGACCTGTGAGCTGGCATCAGCTTTGGTAGGTGTCTTGTCCAAGACAACGTTCTCAGTTTTTGGTTTCCGGTGTAACGCTGCTGTCAGTGACATCATCACAGCGGTAAGCCTGGTGACTGTAATGTGTCTGTCGTGTTGGATGTAATCGACGCTGGTGTGTTCTTCAGTTGAGCATCCAGTATCTGGTCCACATGACATCTCCATGCCTGATCTGCCGTGTACATTAACGATCCAGTTTGTGTAGCTGTACTACCAGGTGTCCACTCGTCTTCTCAGTAATCATATACTAGGACTTCCTTCTCCAATCCCGAAGCTCCTTGCTGCTTCACTTGGCAACTGACAGAGCTGTTTATTCTGTATTTCCCTCTGTAGATCTGGTTTCAGCAGGTCTATGCCAGATCTCAGATTCCTGCTCATGAACAGCATTGCAGGTGTTTGATTTGTCATCACATGAACAGAATTCCGATACACAAAAACGAAATTGTCCACCTTGTACTGTAGAGAAATATCCTCCTTGTCCATCGCTTTAATGCACTTCTTGAAGGTTTGGATAAATCTTTCAGCTAACCCATTCATTGCTGAGTGGTGAGGAGCTGACTTGAAATGTCTGATGCCGTTTTTCTTCATGAACAGTCGGAATTCTTCTGATGTGTATTGTGGTCCGTTGTCACTCATGATTTGTTCTGGTAAGCCGTTTCTGGTGAAGATAGTCCTCAGAGCGGAGACGGTCTTTGCTGAGGTAGTTGACTTCACTGGTATAACCTTCGGCAGCTTTGAATGAATATCCACAGAAATCAGGAATATGGAGTCCATGAATGGCCCAGGAAAGTCAACATGTACTCTTTGCCATGGTGACAATGGCCACTCACACGGGTGTAACAGTGCCTGTGGGTTGCACTTTCAACTTTTTGGCATCCCGAACAAGTTTTGGCCAAGTCTTCGATCTGCTCATCTATTCCCTTCTTGAACACCTTCTGATTAGCATTAAGCAGCTATGACAGCCTCTGGTTAGTGCTACCATTTGGGCTGCAGTTGACTGTTAATCTCAGACTGAGAGCTTTGAGTGAGTGCCAGTCTAGTTGGATTTTTCTCAATCATTCACATACGAAAAGTGCTGGCTCTCCACTTTTCAACACATAAAGCTCTAACTGCTGTCTTTCACTTCCATATGTCACATTTACCTTCAGTTTGCCTTTGGGGGACACCTTTTCACCTGTGTAGGTCTTTTGCATCACTGAGGAATTCTCTAATGTATTTAAGAAAACAGTCTGTTGTAGTCAGCTTCTGGAACTATGTATCCAGCTCCATTTTCAGTTTTACACTGGAAACATCTATTGTAATCCATATGATTTTGTAATTTCCTTCAGTTATACTATGCAGTTCTAGGCATGACAGTTCACCTTTGCCAGGCTCTATGTTGTCTGATTCTGTTTTACATTCAGTAACTTCATGCATTTGCTTCATTCTGTGTTTGAGACTTTTCACTTGGTTGTGCTTTTTGTCTGCCTTGCACATTCTCTCTATGTGACCTTGTCTGTGATACCTTCTGCAAACTTTTTCTTTGAACCAACAGTCATTTGCATCATGGAGGATTTGCCACATCAGTAACATTTCTGGCTTTTTGCACCATTCAGGGATATTTTGTACATTTCACATTCTAACCTCCTTTTCTGAAACTCTGCTGCATCTTTTGTTGCAGTCTCCGATATTGCAATGGTCAATGCCATTGGTTAGATCTCCTTCTGCCAGTAGCCTGGTTTGACTGCTTTGACTATGCATGCCACATGCAAGCCTGTCCTTTAATGCATCAGAAAGTCCATCTCCAAAGTCACAGTACTAGAAAGTTTGCACAGTTTGCAATGCATTCAGAAAGGCTTCCATTGTTTAACTGGTTCACTTTTGTAAAATCCAATTCTCTCAACTATTACCAGTGGTTTAGGGCTCAAGTGATTTTGTAAAATTGCAGCAATTTCATCGAACATCTTGCTTGCTTTTCAGGGGTTATGTAAGAGACTGTACTTTCTTGGGCCCATTCAGATAAGAAACATAGGGGCTACAATACAGTTCAACTCTCTCAATATATGCCTCCCAGCCTTCATTAGGGCTACCAAATTCGTCAACTTTCCTGACTGAAGCCATCAACGCATTATTTTCACTAGAAATTCAACGTGTCTTTCACTGTTACTCATGAGCCCTTCGGTTTTCTCCTGTTGTTTAACTCGCATAACTATCAGTCCAGTTTGTGATATTTTCTGACATTCAGGTGAATACTCATCGCCAATTTGTTGTGTCTGTGCACAACTACATATATATTAAATAAAAGCACAGATGCGGGAGATGGCTTTAACTGGTGTATTCACATTGCAGCAAGAGAGAGAAAACAATGCACATGCATAGACAACGACCTATACATATTACTCTAAAAGAAATAGATCCATACATTACACATACCTTACTATAACTATAACCCTGATCCACATTTAGGATCAGAGTCCAACAAATTATATTATGACTGATCCATTTCTACAGATAGGACAATCCATAATGACTGTCTGGATATAATATTACAGGATAAACAAACAAGAACAAGTTATTTAATAGACATAGCCATTCCAAACACACTTAACATACAGAAATCAAAGTGAAAAACACCAGAAATATGCAGAATTAAAAGAGGAAATTGAAAGACTATGGAACATGAACAGGGTATACATTGTCCCAATAGCAATATCTACAACTGGTATCATCCCAAAGTCACTACACAAAAGCATTAAACTCTTCAAAAGCTTATAACTCTTCTTTCAGTTAGCCCTGACAAAGGGTCTCGGCCTGGAACGTCGACTGTACCTCTTCCTATAGATGCTGCCTGGCCTGCTGCATTCACCAGCAATTTTTATGTGTGTTGCTTGAAAATCCAGCATCTGCAGATTTCTTCGTGAAAGCATTAAACAATTAGGCCTACACAGCAATATTTATGTAAACCTTCAGAAAGCCACAACACTAAACACCACTAGAATGGTCCGAAAGTTTCTAGCAGTTGAGAAATGAGTGTGCTTGGTTATGCCTGTACCTCGAGCTGGGGAAAAACACAATAATAACTATTTATATAGCATCTTTCATTCATTAAAAGTGCTTTACATAAATTGTAAAGATTAAACAATTTAGTTATAATAATACAAGACAAAATTCAGAAATCATAAGACAAACATTATATAGAATAAAATGTAATCGAATATACCAAATTAACATCAACATAAGGCCATAAGACATTGGAGCAGAATTAGGCCATCTGACCCATCGAGTCTACTCCGCCATTCAATCATGGCTGATCCTTTTTTTTCTCCTGCTCAACCCCAGTTCCCAGCCTTTTCCCTGTAACCTTGATAGGTCCAATCAAGGATCTATCAATCTCTGACTTAAATGCACCTAACGACCTGGCCTCCACAGCTACACGTGGCAACAAATTCCACAAATTCACCAATCTTTGGCTAAAGAAATTTTTCCGCGTCTCTGTTTTGAAAGGGCGCCCCTCTATCCTAAGGCTGTGCCCTCTTGTCCTAGGCTCTCCCACCATGGGAAACATCCTTTCCACATCTACTCTGTCTAGGCCTTTCAACATTAAAAAGGTTTCAATGAGATCCCCGCTCATCCTTCTGAATTCCAGTGAGTACAGACACAGAACCATCAAACGTTCTTCGTATGGTAACCCTTTCATTCCTGGAATCATCCTTGTGAACCTCCTCTGGACCCTCTCCAATGCCAGCACATCTTTTCTAAGATGAGGGGCCCAAAACTGTTCACAATATTCAACATGAGGCCTTAGCATCACATCCTTGTTCATGTATTGTAGACCTCTTGAAATGAATGCTAACATTACATTTGCCTTCCTCACCACCAACTAAACCTGCAAGTTAACCTTTAGGGTGTTCTGTACAAGGGCTCACAAGTCCTTTTAAATATCAGATTTTTGTATTTTCTCCTTGTTTAGAAAATAGTCCGCACATTTATTTCTACTACCAAAATGCATGAACATGCATTTTCCAACATTGTATTTCATTTGCCACTTTCTTCCCATTCTTCTAACCTGTCCAAGTCCTTCTGCAGCCTTCCTGTTTCCTCAGTACTACCTGCCCCTCCACAAATCTTCGTATCATCTGCAAACTTGGCAACAAAGCCATCTATTCCATCACCTAAATCATTTATATACAGCATAAAAAGAAGTGGTCCCAACACCGACCCCTGTGGAACACCGCTAGTCACTGGCAGCCAACCAGAATAGGATCCTTTTATTCCCAATCACTGCCTCCTACCAATCAGCCATATTAGTAACTTTCCTTGGTAAGCAGCCTCATGTATGGCACCTTGTCAAAGGCTTTCTGAAAATCTAAATACACAACATCCACTGCATCCCCTTTATCTATCCTATTTGCAATCTCCTCATGGAATTCCAATAGGTTCATTAGGCAGGATTTTCCCTGAGGGAAACCATGCTGACTTTGTACTATCTGATCCTGTGTCACCAAGTACTCCATCACCTCATCCTTAACAATTGACATAACATCTTCCCAACCTCTGAGGTCAGGCTAACTGGTCTATAATTTCCTTTCTGCTGCCTTCCTCCTTTCTTAAAGAATGGAGTAACATTTGCAATTTTGCAGTCCTCTGGCACCATGCCAGCATCCAATGATTTTTGAAAGATCATTTCTAATGCCATCACAATCTCTAACGCTACCTCTTTCAGAAACCTAGGGTGCAGTTCATCTGGTCAGGGTGACTTACGTACCTTGTAACAGTAACTGCACCCATTTCTCTTCCTTCTCACACTACAACATCAAGCATACTTCCACATGTCTTCCACAGTGAAGACTGACGCAAAATACTCATTTAGTTCAGTAGCCGTCGCCGTGTCTCCCGTTATTATTTCTCTTGCCTCATTTTCTTGCAGTCCTATATCCATTCTTATTTCTCTTTTATTTTGAACATACTTGAAAAACTTTTACTGTCCACTTTGATATTATTTGCTAACTTGCTGTCATATTTCATCTTTTTCCTTCTAATGATTTTTATATTTGCTCTCGGTAGGTTTTTAAAAACTTTCCAACCCTCTATCATCCCATTAATTTTTGTTTTGTTGTATGCCCTTTCTTTTGCTTTTATAATAGCTTTGTCTTCCCTTGTCAGCCACATTTGAATATTCCTTCATTTTTGGAATACACATGTCCTGCACCTTCCTCATTTTTCCCAGAAACACACGCCATTGCTGCTCTGCTGACATCCCTGCCAGCAGCTCCTTCCAATTTACTTTGGCCAAATCCTCTCTCATATCACTGTAATTTCCCTTACTCCACTGAAATACTGCTACATCAGACTTTACTTTCTCCCCATCAAATTTCAAGTTGAACACAATCATATTGTGATCACTGGTTCCTAAGGGTTCTTTTGCCTTAAGCTCCCTAATTGCCTCCAGTTCATTCCATAACACCCAATCCAATATACCTGATCCCCTAGTAGGTTCAACGACAAACCGCTCTAAAAAACTATCCCTTAGGCATTCAACAAACTCACTCTCTTGAGCTCCATTAGCAACTTGATTTTCCCAATCGACCTGCATGTTAAAATCTCCCATGACTACCATAACATTGTCCTTTTGACTCGCATTTTCTATTTTATACTTTACACTTTATACTTTATTGTCGCCAAACAATTCATCCTGGAATGTACAATCATCACAGCGATATTTGATACTGTGCTTCCCGCTCCCTGGATCACAAATATTAAATATTAAAAATATTAAAAATAGTAAACATTAGTAAATATTAAAAATTTAAATTATAAGTCATAAACAGAAAATAGAAAAATGGGAAGTAAGGTAGTGCAAAAAAAACCGAGAGGCAGGTCCGGATATTTGGAGAGTACGACCCAGATTCGAGTCAGGATCCATTCAGCAGTCTTATCACAGTTGGAAAGAAGCTGTTCCCAAATCTGGCCATACGAGTCTTCAAGCTCCTGAGCCTTCTCCCGAAGGAAAGAGGGACGAAAAGTCTGTTGGCTGGGTGGGCCGTATCCTTGGTTATCCTGGCAGCACTGCTCCGACAGCGTGTGGTGTAAAGTGAGTCCAAGGACGGAAGATTGGTTTGTGTGATGTGCTGCGCCGTGTTCACGATGCTCTGCAGCTTCATTCAGTCTTGGACAGGACAACTTCCATACCAGGTTGTGATGCACCCTAGTAGAATGCTTTCTACGGTGCATCTATAAAAATTAGTGAGTGTTTTAGGGGACAGGCCAAATTTCTTTAGTTTTCTCAGGAAGTAAAGGCGCTGGTGGGCCTTCTTGGCAGTGAACTCTGCTTGGTTGGACCAAGTCAGGTCATTTGTGATATTGATCATGAGGAACTTAAAGCTTTTGACCTGTTCCACTTGCGCACCACCGATGTAAATTTGGCCGTGCGGTCCGCTTCTCCTTCTGAAGTCAACAACCAATTCCTTCGTCTTGCTGACGTTGAGGGATAGGTTATTGTCTTCGCACCATGCCACCAGGTTCTTAATTTCCTCTCTGTGCTCAAACTCATCATTACCTGAGATATGGCCTAAAAATTGTTGTGTCATCAGCAAACTTATATATTGAGTTTGATGAAAACTTGGCTACACAATCATGGGTGTACAGTGAGTACAGCAGGGGGCTGAGTACACAGCCTTGTTGGGCACTGGTGCTCAGAGTGATTGTAGAGGAGAGCTTGTCCCCTATTTTTACAGCCTGGGTCCTGTCTGTGAGGAAGTTGAAGATCCAGCTGCAGATCTGAGTGTTAAGGCCCAGGTTCCAGGAATCAGTTTATTTGGAACTATGGTATTAAAGGCAGAGCTGTAGTCAATGAAAAGGAGCCTTATGTATGCGTCTTTATTCTCCAGGTGTTCTAAGGAGGAATGTAGGGCCAGAGAGATGGAATCTGCTGTTGACCTGTTGCTCTGGTAGGCGAATTGCAAAGCGTCGAGGTTGACCGGTAGACTGTGGTTGATGTGTGCCATAACCAATCTCTCGAAGCACTTTATAGCAATTGATGTCAGAGCCACAGGTCAATAGTCATTCAAGCATGTCACCTTGCTCTTCTTTGGCACTGGGATTATCGTTGCCTTTTTAAAACACGAGGGGATCTTAGACTGAAGCAAGGAGCAGTTGAAGATGTCAGCAAACACTCCAGCTAGCTCCCTTGCACAGGCCCAGAGAACCCGTCCCGGGACACCATCTGGGCCCGTCGCCTTCCTTGGATTTATCTTCAGGAAGGCCCTTCTAACGTTCTCCTCGGTGATGATGAATCTCGATGCCACCAGGTCCGGTTCATCCGGAGGGAGCGGGACGCTCCTCTTCTGTTCTAATCTTGCGTAGAATACGTTAAGTTCATCAGGAAGAGAAGCGCCACAGTTATTGATATTCCCAGCCTTTTCTTTGCGTCCAGTGATCTCATTTAGACCCTGCCATAGTCTACTGGCATCCCTCTGGTTAGCCTGGGCTTCCAACTTGGCTCGATATCACCTCTTGGCACCCTTAATGGCTTTCCGAAGTTCACGCCAGGATTCCATGTAGCGACTGGTATCCCCAGACCTAAAAGCCGCAGCTCTAGCCTTTAAAGGGGACTTGACCTCATAATTCATCCAAGGTTTCCGGTTAGGGAATACTGGATTGTCTTGCGAGACACACAGTCCTCCGTGCATTTCCAAATAAGGTCCGCGACAGCTGAGGCATACTCATCGAGGCTAGCTGCCAAGTCCTTGAATACTAACCGGTCCACCAATTCAAAGCAGTCACAGAGGACCTCACCCGTTTCCTCCGTCCAATGCGACACTGCTTTTGACACCGTGACCTCCTGCTTCAGTTTCTGTTTGTAAGCCGGGAGGAGGAGTACGGCCTGATGGTCCGATTTTCAGAAGTGAGGTCGTGGGACGGAGGTTGGCCTGGTTAAAGTCCCCGGCTGTAATGAGCAAAGCGTCCGGATACCTGGTCTCAAGTTCGCTGATGTTTGCATACAGTATGTTCAGAGCACATTCCACGTCCGCCTGGGGGGGATTTGTAGACCACTGTCAGTCTGACCGAGGTGAATTCCTGTGGCAGATAGTAGGGACGACACTTCACCGACAGTGAAGTTTGTGCTGTAACCTGTGGTCCACCTCCCAGCCACTGTTGGGAGGCCTGTGTAAACTGCCATCAAAGTCCTTTTACCCTTGCAGTCTCTTAACTCAACCCACGAGGATTCAACATCTTCTAATCATGTACCACATCTTTCTACCGATTTGATGCCATTCTTTACCAGTAGAGCCACACCACCCCCTCTGCCTACCTTCCTATCCCTCTGATACAACACGTAACCTTGGACATTCAGCTCCCAACTACAACCATCCTTCAGCCACGATTCAGTGATGGCCACAGCATCATACCTGGCAATCTGTAATATTACAACAAGATCATCCACCTTATTTCTTATACTACATGCATCACCTTGAGTACCGTATTTGCTATCCTTTCTGATTCTGCATCCCTAATGATTTGATATTCACCCTCTTGGCTGCAACTAAGACCCATCACCTGCCTGCCCTTCCTGACAGTCTGACTGCACGCTAACTTTACTTTTTTACCATCCGTCCTATCCTGAGTCCCTTCACTCCGGTTCCCATCTCCCTGCCAAATTAGCTTAAACATTCCCCAACAGCTCTAACTAACCTGCCCGGGAGAATATTGGTCTCCCTCAGGTTCAGGTGCAACCCGTCACTTTTGTACAGGGAAGCCCTGCCCCCTGCACCAGCTTCTCAGCCACGCATCTATCTGCCAAATCATCCTGTTTCTACCTTCACTGGTGTGTGGCACAGGCAGCAATCCAGAAATTAGTACCTGGGAGGTCCTGCTTCTCAGCTTTCTACCTAGCTCTCTAAATTCTCTATTCAGGACCTCATTACTTTTCCTTCCTATGTCATTGGATTCAATATGTACCAAGACATCTGGCTGCTCCCCCCACCCCCACCTCCAAAGTGTTGTTGTGGACACGATCTGAGACGTTCCTGACCCTGCCATCTGGCAGGCAATATACCATCCGGGTGTCCCGTTCGCGTCCACAGAATCTCCTGTCTGTTCCTCTCACTATCGAGTCCCCTGTCACTACCACTATCACCATCACTACCACTCCCTTCTTGAACCTCTTTCTCTTCTGCACCACAGACCTATGCTCAGTGCCTGTAACCTGGTCACCATGGCATTCTCCAGGGAGGACATCCCCCACAAAAGTATCCAAAGCGGTATACTTGTTTTTGAGGGGAATAGCCACAGGGGTACTCTGGTTTAACTGCCTATTTCCATTTCTCTTGACAGTCACCCAGCTACTCGTCTCCTGCAACTTCGGGGTGACTATTTCCCTGTAACTCTGGTCGATGATCTCCTCACTCTCCCGTACAAGCCGAAGTCCAGATCCCTAATGCAGTCTTCAAGGATCTGCAGCCGGATGCACTTCACTCAGATGCAGTTCTCCGGGAGACTCTGAGTCTCCCAGTTCTCCAACATCTGGCACGAACAGCACACCACAGCCATTTAAATGGTACAGTAAGAGAGAGGGGAGTAAACAAAAAAGAAACCTTAACAGATGCTTTACACAGAGCCGACACCTCTTCCGAGCCAAAGCCTGTCACTTCCACTCTCACCACTGGCCTACTCCAGACAATGGCCGCTCTGCTTATCCCTTCTGTACTTTTATTTAGTTTGCAAAGCTCTGTTGATGCTGCTGATAGGCCATCTACAATGGAGAAATGCTCTCAAAGTTCCCTTTCTAAATAACTGCTGATGTCCCTCTTGGTAGAGCTCTGTTGACGCCGCTGATAGGCCATGTATATTAAGTAATCCTATAAGTAGGTCAAATTTTAAAAAGTAGGCTTTTACAAGTGTTTTGAAATGTTCCACAGTACTAGCCCGGTATATCTCAGTCGGTAGAGTATTCCAGATTGTTGGTGCGTAAGAGCCAAAGTCTGCATCACCAGTTCTTAAATGCTTGGCTCTCAGAACACCAAGAAAACCAATATTTGTGAATCTAACATTACAATTAGGGACAAAAGGGGCTAGACATTCCAAAATATATCGAGGAACTAGATTATTCACAGCCTTATATACAATTAACAGTATTTTAAAATTGATGCTAAAGAACATAGGCCAATGTAATGAGCTCAGATTTTCTTTTTTTTTGGTTAGGTTTCTTGCTGCTGTATTTTGAACAGGCTGCAGCTGATTTATATCTTTCTTAGGTAGTCCTGAAAAGAACGTACTCCAGTCGTCTAATTCCCTAAAAACGAAAGTGTGTGACAGTTTTTGTGCATCTTGAGATGTTATAAGAAATCGAACTTTTGCCCTGTTCCTTAAATGAAAGAACACAGTCTTAGTAATATGGTTAATATGTGATTTGAAATTTAGCTCAGAGTCAATAATGACACCTAAATTCTTTCCTTCTCGCTTGAATTGTAAAACCAGATGATCAAGCCAGATGACCTACCAGGGACAAGTTGCAGTGGTTGCATCTCTGGCACCGAGACTGGACCCTCAGCTCAGAAGGGAAGGAGGGAAAAGAGGAGAGCAGTAGTGATAGGGGATTCGATAGTTAGGGGGACAGATAAGAGGTTCTGTGGAAGGGATCGAGAACCCCGGATGGTCTGTTGCCTCCCTAGTGCCAAGGTCCGCGATATCTCGGATCGAGTTCTCAGTATTCTCAAGATGGAGGGTGAGCAGATGTCGTGATCCATGTAGGGACCAATGACATGGGTAGGAAGAGTGAGGAGGTCCTGAAAGGCGAGATTAGGGAGTTAGGCGCCAAGTTAAAGGACAGGACCTCCAGGATAGCAATCTCAGGATTGCTACCAGTGCCACGTGCAGGTGGGTTTAGAAATAATAAGATAGAGCAGATCAACACGTGGCTGAAGACATGGTGCAGGAGGGAGGGCTTCAGATTTATAGATAATTGGGCAGTTTTCCAGGGAAGGTGGGACCTGTTCCGGTGGGACGGTTTACATCTGAACTGGAGGGGGACAAATATTCTTGCAGGTAGGTTTGCTAGAGAGGCTCCAATGGATTTAAACTAGATACAAGGGGAGGGGAAACAGTGTAGGAACAGATGTAGGGGAGAAGGAAGAAAAACAAGATAGTAAAGTTGTTGGCACTGTTAGTGATAAACATAGAGTAAGAGGTGGAGAATTTCTTAAATGCATCTATTTTAATGCTAGGAGCATTGTAATAAAGGTGGATGAGCTTAGAGCATGGATTGATAACTGGAAGTATGATGTTGCAGCTATTAGTGAAACATGGTTGCAGGAGGGGTGTGATTGGTAACTAAATATTCCTGGATTTTGTTGCTTTGGGTGTGACAGAATCAGAGGGACAAGAGGGGGAGGTGTTGCATTGCTTGTCAGAGAAAATATTACAGCGGTGCTCTGGCAGGATAGATTAGAGGGCTCATCTAGAGAAGCTATTTGGGTGAAATTGAGGAATGGGAAAGGTGTAGTAACACTTATAGGGGTGTATTATAGACCACCTAATGGGGAGCGAGAACTGGAGGAGCAAAATTATAAGGAGTTAGCAGATATTTGTAGTAAGCACAAGGTTGTGTTTGTGGGAGATCTGAATTTTCCACACATAGACTGGGGAGCCCATACTGTAAAAGGACTGGATGGTTTGGAGCTTGTGAAATGTGTGCAAGGTAGTTTTTTGCAGCAATACATAGAGGTACCAACTAGAGAAGGGGCAGTGTTGGATCTCCAGTTAGGGAATGAGATAGGGCAGGTGACAGAGGTATGTGTTGGGGAGCACTTTGGGTCCAGTTATCACAATGCTATTAGTTTCAATATAATTATGGAGAAGGATAGGACTGGACCCAGGTTGAGATTTTTGATTGGAGAAAGACTAACTTTCAGGAGATGCGAAAGGATTTAGAAGGAGTGGGACAATTTGTTTTATGGGAAAGGTGTAATAGAGAAATAGAGGTCATTTAAAGGTGAAATTTTGAGGGTACAGAATCTTTATGTTCCTGTTAGGTTGAAAGGAAAGGTTAAGTTTGAGAGAGCCATGGTTTTCAAGGGATATCGGAAACTTGGTTCGGAAAAAGAGAGATATCTACAATAAATATAGGGAGCATGGAGTAAATGAGGTGCTCGAGGAATATAAGGAATGTAAAAAGAATCTCCAGAAAGAAATTTGAAAAGCTAAAAGAAGATACGAGGTTGCTTTGGCAAGTAAGGTGAAAATAAATCCAAAGGGTTTCTACAGTTATATTAATAGCAAAAGGACAGCTCCTAGTTCCAAGTTCCATGTCCTGGTTCCGCTATCCTAGTCTAGTCCTAGCCCAGGCCCTGAAACCTTGTCTTGTCCAGGGCCTGTGTCATGTCTTCTTCCTCACGTCCTTTCTTCCCCACTTCTCTTGCTTAACTCTAGTCCTAGTCCAGTTCCTAGTACTTCAGTGTCTGTGTCTTGCATTTAGGCTCCTTGTTCCTAGCGCCTTATGCTGGCCTTTATAAATCAGAACATTGAGTATAGGATTTGGGATGTAATGTTAAAATTGTAAAGGCATTGGTAAGGCCAAATTTGGAGTATTGTGTACAGTTCTGGTCACCGAATTATACTTTATACTTTATACTTTATTGTCTCCAAACAATTGATACTAGAACGTACAATCATCATAGCGCTTCCCGCGCAATTGATTCTGCGCTTCCCGCTCCCTGGATTACATATCGATAGTAAATATTAAAATATTTAAATTATAAATCATAAATAGAAAATAGAAAAATTGAAAGTAAGGTAGTGCAAAAAAACCGAGATGCAGGCCCGGATATTTGGAGGGTACGGCCCAGATCCGGGTCAGGATCCGTTCAGCAGTCCTATCACAGTTGGAAAGAAGCTGTTTCCAAATCTGGCCATACAAGTCTTCAAGCTCCTGAGCCTTCTCCCGGAGGGAAGAGGGACGAAAAGTGTGTTGGCTAGGTGGGTTGTGTCCTTGATTATCCCGGCAGCACTGCTCCAACAGCGTGCGGTGTAAAGTGAGTCCAAGGACGGAAGATTTGTTTGTCTGATGTGCTGCGCCATGTTCGCGATCTTCTGCAGCTTCTTCTGGTCTAGGAATTATAGGAAAGATATCAACAAAATAGAGAGAGTACAGAGAAGATTTACTAGAATGTTACCTGGGTATCAGCACCTGAGTTACAGAGAAAGGTTGAACAAGTTAGGTCTTTATTCTTTGCAGCGTAGAAGGTTGAGGGGGGACTTGATAGAGGTATTTAAAATGATGAGGGGGATAGATAGAGTTGACGTGGATAGGCTTTTTCCATTGAGAGTAGCGGAGATTCAAACAAGAGGACATGAGTTAAGAGTTAAGGGGCAAAAGTTTAGACGTAACACAAGGGGGAACTTCTTTACTCAGAGAGTGGTGGCTGTGTGGAACGAGCTTCCAGTAGAAGTGGTAGAGGCAGGTTCAATATTGTCATTTAAAGAAAAATTGGATAGGTATATGGACAGGAAAGGAATGGAGGGTTACGGGCTGAGTGCAGGTCAGTGGGACTAGGTGAGAGTCAGCGTTCAGCACGGACTAAAAGAGCCAAGATGGCCTGTTTCCGTGCTGTAATTGTCATATGGTTATAAGTTTATTCCAAAGTTCCTTTTTTTTTTGTTATTTAGTTTAAGGGAATTTGAACTCATCCAGTCCGTAATGCTAGTAAGACACCAGGCTAGAGGGTTTAGAATCATAGGATCATCTGGCATAAGGGACAAATGCAGTGGTGTGTTGTCTCTATAGCTGTGGTAATTCATCTTGTGTTTTGAAATAATCTGACCTAATGGAGGCATGTGGAGAGAGAACAACAATGGGTCAAGAATTGATCCTTGCAGCACACCAAAGACAAAATCATTGATTAATCAGCAATACATATCCAGAACAAAACTGAAGAAAGTGAGTCCATAGATTGTGGGAACAGTTGAGTTATGGATGAAATCACAGACAAGAGAAAATCAGCAGATGCTAGAAATCTAAGCAACACACACAAAATGCTGGAGGAACTCAGCAGGCCAGGCAGCATCCATGGAAAAGAGTACAATCAACGTTTCAGGCCGAGACCCTTCGGCAGGATTGGAGAAAAAAAGATAAGGAGTAGATTTAAAAGGTGTGGAGGAGAAGAGAGAAACACAAAGTGATAGGTGAATCTTGGAATGGGACTATGAAGTAAAGAGCTGTGAAGTTGACTGGTGAAGAAGACACAGGGCTGAAGAAGGGGGAGTCTGATAGGAGAGGACAGAAGGCCATTGAATAGAGAAAAGGGAGGCGCAGCACCAGAGGGAGACGATGGGCAGGCAAGAAGATAAGCCGAGAGAGGGAAAAGGGGATGGGAAATGGTAAAGCATGGGGCATTACCAGACTTTTGGGAAATTGATGTCTATGCCATCAGGTTGGAGGCTATTCAGATGGAATATAAGGTGTTGCTCCTCCAACCTGAGTGCTGCCAGAACAAGTGGGATCTCCCAATGACCACCCAGTTTAATTCCACTTCCCATTCCCATTCCGATATGTTAATCTAGGGCCTCCTCCTAGAATAACATATCGGAAGTGGAATGGGAAGTGATGAAGCCACACTCATATTGGAACAACACTTTATATTCCGTCTAGGTAGCCTCCAATGATGGCATGAACATCAATTTCTCGAATTTCTGATAATGCAACCCTTCACCATTTCCCATCCCCTTTTCCCTCTCTCATCTTATTTCCTTGCCTGCCCATCACCTCCCTCTGGTGCTCCACCCCTCTTTTCTTTCTTTCATGGCCTTCTGTCCTCTCCTATCAGACTCCCACTTCTTCAGCCCTGTATCTCTTTCACCAATCAATTTCCCAGCTCTTCATCCATCCCACTTCCGTCTTCACCTATCACCTGGTGTTTCTCTCCCCTTGCCCCCACCTTTTAAATCTACTTATCTTTTTTTCTCCAGTCTTGCTGAAGGGTCTTGGCCTGAAACATTGACTGTACTCTTTTCCATTGATGCTGCCAGGCCTGCTGAGTTCCTCCAGTATTTTGTGTGTGTTGCCTAGTTATGGATCACATGAAGTTGAGTGACGTTATCCCCTCTGGTTCAAGAGCCTGAGGAGTAATAACTGTTCCTGAACCTGATGGTGAGGGTCCTGACACTCTTGTACCTTGTACCTGATGGCAGCAGTGAGAAGCAAGTACAGCTTGGATGGTGGGGTTCGTGATAATGGATGCTGCTTTCCTGCAACAGCTCTCTGTGTAGATGTACATCATGGCGAGGACTGCGATAAGCTCGGCGGTATCCACCACTTTCTGTAGGATTTTCCATTCATTGGTGTTTCCATTCCAATCCATGATGTAACCAGTCAATATACTCTCCACCTCACAACTATAGGTGTTAGTCAAGTTTTAGATGACAGGTTGAATCCTTGCAAACTCCTCAGGAAATAGAGCTGCCATGCTTTCTTCATAATGGTACTTACACTCCTGACCCAGGACAGATCCTCTGAAATGCTAACACCCAGGGATTTAAAGTTGCTGACCCTCTCCACCTGTGATCCCCAGTGAGAACTGGCTCATGAACCTCTGGTTTCTCCCTCCGGAAGTCAATGGTTTTGCTGACATTGAGTGGGAGGTTGTTGTTATGGCAACACTCAGCCAGATTTTCAATATTCCTCCTACATGATTCATCACCACCTTTGATTCAGCCAATAACAGTGACACTTCTGTGGGGAAAAAAAAAGAGATTAGTACAAAAACATGCAATGTGTGAGAGATCCCCAGCCAGTACCAGGTGATTATTTTCTGGTATGTTTCTAGAAAAAAAATAGGATTTTTGGTCTAGCCTTTGGACTGTGTTTAAATGAAGATGTGAGTCATCCAAGGTTGGATGTTGGAGGCTGGTAGATGAATATAATTTAAATTTCACATGGACCCAAGGTTAACAAAGTAACGTGCCTCATTTGTCATTGGACATGGCTAAGAAAGTCAAGCCTGTGAGTGAAAATGAGACTGTTCAGCTCATTAGTGTCTCCCTTGTGGAAAGTCTACAGTGTTAGCTAGTGTTGACCTTTTTTTAATCTAACAACTGATAGCAGATGTTGTTAATCTTGAATATTTTCTATTATGCATTAATTATTACAAATTTCCTGAGCTTCCCCAAAAGATGTTGTACGTTAACTATACGACTGGAATTTGAGCTTGGAAAAATATGATCATTGCTTTGTTTGTAGTCTCGACCTTGGATACTTGGGAGATTCAGCAGGATTCCATGTCAACACTAGAGTGTGATAGAACATTCTTCCTTTGCAAGGATGGATCAGAATGTGTCAGTTTTGAGTACCTTTGTGATGGTGACCAAGACTGTCCTGATGGGTCTGATGAGAAGGACTGTTCCGAAGTGTGTGATGAACCAGGTATCTATCTACATTAATCTTTTCAGAAATCCGCAATTGCAATATTTCAACGGGACCATTAGCATGACTGATTTAACTAATTCTGTTTTCCCCTCTTGGAGGCATTTCCCAATTAGACAAACTAAATCAATTTTTTACTTGCAACAAATGTCTTTCCATAACATCATTGTTACAGAGCAAGGTGGAGGCCCCGGGCTCTATGACAATGAAATCATGGCATCCATATGATCCAATTCCCTTCAGTTGTTCTGTAGCCTTCTATGCCCTGGTGATTCAAATGCTCATTCTTCTAATCTGGCAGGTGAGCCCTTGGTTGGCATGGCATTTTCTATTGACTGGGGAAAATAGGACAATATCTACTCCAGCGATTCTTGACTATAGAATCAGGATTTACGGAGTTTGGCCCAATGAGTATTAACAAGAAACTCCACTTCCCCTGCGAGATTTGTAGCAAAGGGGCTGCAAAATCTTCAGAAGGCCTTGGATCTATTCTAGCTGCTACCATCCGGGAAACGGTACCACAGCATAAAAGCCAGGACCAACAGGCTCCAAGACAGCTTCTTCCACCAGGCCATCAGACTGATTAACTCACGCTGATTTGAGTGTACTCTATGTTACATTGACTGTTCTATTTATTATAAATTATTATAAATTACTATGATTGCACATTGCACATTTAGACGGAGATGTAATGTAAAGATTTTTACTCCTCATCTCCTCATATATGTGAAGGATGGAAGAAATAAAGTCAATTCAATTCCACTTGAATTGAAGGAAGGCACATAGTGGCCTAGATCGCTTCCAACACATTATGACATCTGTCTTCTAATGAATCGTCTCTTATCTTGAATGCTTCTAAATGTTTTGAATCTGGACACTGACTATTTCCTTCTCTATCTCCAGATGCATTTAAATGCCTAGAAGGAATTAGTTGTATTCAAGGTCATCTACGTTGTGACGGCATTGCTCAATGTCAAGATGGATCTGATGAAAAGAACTGCTTTCAAGAATACGACCCATGTGGTTTCTGGTGTGACGATCACCAAAGATGTATTCCTTCTGATTGGAAATGTGATGGCAGTGAAGACTGTAATGATCAAACTGATGAACTAGGATGTGGTAAGAAGAGCAAACTATGTTGAACAGTTAAATATTATCCCACCACCTACCAGATTGTGCAAGTGTCCCTAAAGCTGATCCTTTAAGGACCTGCATTAATAAGATGAACTCTATCTTGGCATAGCTTTCATAATGCCAAAAGAATTTCTATGAAAACTTTATAGAATAAATGTTTCTTAAAATGAGGCATGCTCCATCCAGATTCAAATTTAGTCCTTGGAAAGCAACCTAAAATGGACCAAATGCAGTTGAAATTCAAGTATTTTTGACCATGGTTCAGCAATAGAGGATCTGCCAGTCTGCTTAATTGTCTCTTATAGAGAAGCTGGGAGCATGCAGATCCTAAACCTAAGAAATTCTGCAGAACAACAGGAATTCTGCAGATGCTGGAAATTCAAGCAACACCCATCAAAGTTGATGGTGAACGCAGCAGGCCAAGCAGCATCTGTAGGAAGAGGTGCAGTCGACGTTTCAGGCCGAGACCCTTCGTCAGGACTAACTGAAGGAAGAGTTAGTAAGAGATTTGAAAGTGGGATGGAGAGGGGGAGATCTGAAATGATAGGAGAAGACTGGAGGGGGAGGGATGGAGCCAAGAGCTGGACGGGTGAGTGGCAAAGGGGATATGAGAGGATCATGGGACAGGAGGCCCAGGGAGAAGGAAAAGGGGGAGGGGGGAAAAACCCAGAGGATGGGCAAGGGGTATAGTCAGAGGGACAGAGGGAGAAAAAGGAGAGAGAGAGAAAGAACGTGTGTATAAAAATAAATAACGGATGGGGTACGAGGGGGAGGTGGGGCATTAGCGGAAGTTAGAGAAGTCAATGTTCATGCCATCAGATTGGAGGCTACCCAGACAGAATATAAGGTGTTGTTCCTCCAACCTGAGTGTGGCTTCATCTTTACAGTAGAGGAGGCCGTGGATAGACATGTCAGAATGGGAATGGGATGTGGAATTAAAATGTGTGGCCACTGGGAGATCCTGCTTTCTCTGGCAGACAGTTGTAAATCCAGGGCAACACATACAAAATATTGAGAAAGTCAGCAGATCAGGCAGCAGTTACAGAAACTAACAAAGAGTCAACGTTTCAGGCCAAGACCCTTCATCAGGACTGGAAAGGAAGGGGGAAGAAGCCAGAACAAGAACAGGAGGGGGGAGAGGAAAGAATACAAGTTAGAAAATGATAACTGAAGCCAAGTGAGAGGAAGAAGGTGAAGTGAAAAACTATGAGGTGAAGGTGGAAAAGGTGAAGAGCTGAAGAAGAAGGAATCTGACAGGAGAGGAGAGTGGACCGTGGGAGAAAGGGAATGAGGAGGGGCACCAGAGAGAAAAGAGAAGAGGAGAGGTAATGGAGAGCCAGAGTGGAAGAAGAGAAAAGGGGGAGGGGAAAATTATCAGAAGTTAGAGAAATCGATGTTCATACCATCGGTTTGGAGGCTGCCCAGACAGAATAAGAAGTGTTACTTCCTCAGTAGAGGTTGCTATTGGCCAATGTATCAGAATGGGAATACGAATGGAAGTTAAGGAGGTTCACCAATGTGAATCCTGCTTGTGACGGAAGGAGTGAAAGTGTTCGCTGAGATAGAGCTGAACATACAGATCTTTTCCTGAGCAAACTTGCAGTTAGAGATTACAAGAACCTGGGAATAATGGAATAAATTCCTACAGTACAGCACACAGAAAGCCCTCCAGCCCACTATATCTATGCCAGCCAGTAAGAGCCCACTATAATAGAACTAAACAATGTTGGAGTTACTCTGCAGGGCCAGTCACATCTACTGGAGAAATAATCAGCAGGTCAGGTCACATCTACAGGAGAAATAATCAGCAGGTCTGATCATATGTACAGTAGAAACTGTTAATGTTTAAATTCAAAGACGCTTTGTGCAACTGGGATAGAGATGAGAAGCTTGTTGGTCTGCAAGGAATTTGAGGATGGGGAAGTAGATAACCAGAGTGCATCTCGAGACAGTCTGTAAATTATTTTATATGGTCAGTTAGTGATTTGAGAAGCATCTTCCTGGACTAGAAACCCATCCCGTTCCATCTCCTGCGAGGGGATTTCACATTTTCCTTCAACTCAACTTGCTTCTCCCAGCTATGGACATTCCCACGTGGCCGGCCATGCCTGTCTTTTTATGAGTATCTGGCACAGTCTTTGGTTCAGTGTTATCCTGGCCAGCTCCCTGATGCTTTTTCCAATACATAGATCACTGCATTGGTGCCTCACATTCTGAAAATTGCATTACTCTCCTGCCAATTCCACTCTACTTTTGATTGTTCAATCTAACTCTTAACTTCTTTTTCTGGATCTGTCATATCTTGAAGATTAGCTACTAACATCCATTACATGCCTGCCAGCTCTCTCTGTTACTCTGACTACTTTGTTCTGCCCTGTCTCCTGTAAGTACTCTATTCCATTCTCAGCCACTCCATTGCATTTGCTCCAAAACGTTTAGACAGAGTTATAGATAGAGTAAATGCAATCAGAATTTTTCCGCTGAGGTGTGTGAGACTAGAACTAGAGGTCATTGGTTAAGGGTGAAAGGTGAAATCATGAGGAAGAACTTACATCAGAGAGTGGTGAGAGTGTGGAATGAGCTGCAATCAAAGTGATGAATGTGGGTTCAACTGCAACATTTAAGTGAAGTTTGGATAGGTACATGAATGGGCGGGTCCTGGTGTTCATCGGCAGATAAACAGTTTTGTATGGATTACATGAGCCAACGGGTGTGTTTCATCACTACCATGCTGTATGACTTTAGGAGTTCTGAAATACTTTTTCTTTCTCCTGAACCATGGCTTTCCCTCTATTCATCTTAACAAAACTGACTGCATCTTATTTCAGTGCCTCTGGAGAGTCTCACTAAACACTCTCTTTGTGCCATCTCGTTTCACAAAATGCCATGGGGGGACAGGTAGCAACTTGTTGTGGGAATTATTGCTGTGTACAGTCTCCCTCAGTTTTACCTACCTCCTGTTAAATTACAGTCCCTCTTAGCCTGCTGCTCCATGGCAAAGAAACTCATTCCAGGCAACATCCCGGTGAATCTACCACAATCTTGTCTTTATGTAGCACTCTGGATGTGGCCTAACCAATCTTACAATCCTACAAAGATCCCTGCCATGGTCAATGAAGACAAGCTTCCCATATGTTGCCTTTATCACCCTATCCACCTGTGTTGCCACCCTTGAGGGTCAATAGCTGGATTTTGGGATTCCTCTGTACATCACCATTCTCTCGGGTTTTAATTTCCTGTATTCATATCCTAGTTAGTCCCAACATGTGCAAAGCGTTTTAGGAGATTAAACTCAGTCTGCCATTACTCCAACTTCTCAGCCGGTTAGTATTTTCTTTATCTCAATACGATCCTCCTTGCTATCCACAATACTATCATGTCTGCTGCAAACTTGGTATATAACAAACAATACTGTATGGGTTCCAACACTGATCCCTGTGGTTCACCAGATTTGCAAAACAAAAGCAATCCTCCACCCATCATCCTCCGTCTCCTTTACAAAGACAAATTTGAATGTAATTCCATGTACTCAAATCTTATTGGACCTGTGATTGAAGTGAGAATGAATGAAAAGCCATGTAAATTATATTCAATGCAGTCCTGTCCTCCAAAAGGCACTTGGTTATTTCAGATATATAACCAAATTAGTGCAACTGCTGACTCCATACACAAATTGTTCCTTTGAACCCTATAGGGAGAAACATTTTTCCTGATTCTTATCAAACTCCCAGCATTCCAAATATATCCCTTGATTCTTCTAATCTAGTCTGCTAGTGTTGGTGTTAATTCATGGCCTCTCTGCTCTACTTTAAATACTCTTCTAAACTCAATTATCAGTCTCCACTGCTTTTCAATCTCTTTCTGGGCCAGAATCCTTTTGCTTGGCCCGGTTCAGTTTCTTCTTGACTAATCTGATTTGTAAATCCTGGCTGAAACTGCTTTTTCATCTTTACAGAGACTGCTTTTTTAAAAATATTATTGCACAAGCTTGACTGGTCTAATTCCAGGAAAGTTTGTTTTTGTTCCCACTTTAACTGGAAGGCTGACTATTTAGCTCTAGTTATTTGACATGGAATAACGGGCAAATGACCTTCCTTTCAAGCCAGTAACAATGCTGTCCCAACATGGGGCAGTGGAAATGACATTGTGTACAATTTTACTACAATTGTGGAAATGGTTTTATGCAAATACTTGTTCTCTTGTACCTTTGACCCTGTTCTGGAATATCCAATTTCATCACTTGTTACCCAAAATCCAATATCTGGAAATTAAAAACTAGTGGATTCCTGCACATAAATATTGACAAACATGGACTTACTTTGCAAATGCTTTCTTTTGGTCATTGACGCTAATGACTTGTTACTGTTCCCTTTTCATACAGAGTGTGGTAATGATGACTTTGTCTGTGACGATGGACAATGTATTTCTCTGGCTTTCCACTGTGATTTGCAATATGACTGCAGGGATAAGTCAGATGAGCACAACTGTATCAAGTCCAAGAAGGTTCCATGCCAACCTGGAGAAATTATGTGTCCTGTCAGCAAGGAATGCATAGTAAATGAGTGGTGGTGTGATGATTATGTAGACTGTGGTGATGGAATGGATGAACAGGTACGTTTGGTAAAATTAACTGCTACAGTAACTTGTGCAAAATTTCCCAATCATTTTGAGGGAAGAGGAACAAACAGAATTTGGTGTTTCCATTAGTCTGCCAAAATGGAGGCAGTCAAGAAACTTCAACAGCTGACACTAAGGTTTTGATTAGCAAGCCAGTTCACAAGGTACAGTGTTAGTTAGGTCCAGTGATCTTCCAAGGAATAGACTGACTAGCATTTACTGGTTCAGCACTGTACTTAGCGAAGGCTACCCAACATCATTTGGTGGATGGCTTCCATCAACCAACACTCCAACTCTAAAGCTCAAATTAATAATCTTCTATTTAGGTTGGCAGACCCAAATTTGTGCTACAAAGAAGCTGAAACACGTTCCACTCTTTATTACCATAAGTTAATTTAGTTGAAATGTGCATACTCTAAGTAATATTCAGACGGGCACAACATTTTCTGCTATACAAGATGCAATTCAGTTTTGGCTTCAATTACATTGTGTAAATATAGCCCGTCAAATTTGCTGAATATCAACCAAAACAGTGAATGAACACTTTGTTCAAGCAGCAGTTGGGAGGAAAGGCGTATAGTTAATATCTTGGATGAGACCCTGCATCAGAATTGGGAAGAAAGAGCAAAGATTAGCAGTGTATAGCAGTAAATAAGGGGTGATGAGATAGAAGCTGGCAGATGATGGGTGGATGACAGGTGAATAGAGGCTGGTAGATGATCGGTGGATGACAGGTGAATAGAGGCTGGTACATGATGGGTGGATGACAGGTGAATACAGGCTGGTAGATGATGGGTGGATGACAGGTGAATAGAAGCAGGTAGATGATGTGTGGATGACTGGGGAATCGAAGCTGGTAGATGATGGGTGGATGATAGGTGAATAGAAACAGGTAGATGATGGGTGGATGACAGGTGAATCGAAGCTGGTAGATGATGGGTGGATGACAGGTGAATAGAAGCAGGTCATTGATGGGTGGATGACAGGTGAATAGAAGCTAGTAGATGATGGGTGGATGACAGGTGAATAGAAGCTGGGAGATGATGGGAGGATGGCAGGTGAATCGAAGCTGGTAGATGCTGGTTGGATGAAAGGTGAACAGAAGCAGGTAGATGATGGGTGGATGACAGGTGAACAGAGGCTGGTGGATGATGGGTGGATGACAGGTGAATAGAAGCTGGGAGATGATGGGTGGATGACAAGTGAATAGAAGGAGGTGAATCATGGGTGCATGACAGGTGAATAGAAGAAAGTAGATGATGGGTGGATAACAGGTGAATAGAAGCAGGTCATTGATGGGTGGATGACAGGTGAATAGAAGGTAGTAGATGGTGGGAGGATGACAGGTGAATCGAAGCTGGTAGATGCTGGGTGGATGACAGGTGAATAGAAGCAGGTAAATACTGGGTGGACGAAAGGTGAATAGAGGCTGGTATATGATGGGTGGATGACAGCTGAATAGAAGCAGGTAGATGATAGGTGGATAACAGGTGAATCGAAGCTGGTAGGTGATGGGTGGATGACAGGTGAATAGAGGCTGGTTGATGATGGGTGGATGACAGGTGAATAGAGGCTGGTAGATGATGGGTGGATGAGAGGTGAATAGAGGCTGGTGAATGATGGGTGGACGACAGGTGAATAGAAGCTGGTTGATGATGGGTGGATGACAGGTGAATAGAAGTTGGGAGATGATGGGAGGATGACAGGTGAATAGAGGAAGGTGGATGATGGGTGGATGACAGGTGAATAGAAGCTGGGAGTTGATGGGTGCAAGACAGGTGAATAGAAGCAAGTAGATGATGGGTGATGACAGGTGAATAGAAGCTGGTTGATGATGGGTGGATGACAGGTGAATAGAAGGAGGTGAATCATGGGTGGATGACAGGTGAACAGAAGCAGGTAGATGATGGGTGGAAGACAGGTGAATAGCGGCTGGTTGATGATGTGTGCTTGACAGGTGAATAGAAGCAGGTAGATGCTGGGTGGATGACAGGTGAATAGAGGCTGATTGATGATGGGTGGATGACAGGTGAATAGAAGCTGGTAGATGATGGGTGGATGACATGTGAATAGAGGCTGGTTGATGATGGGTGGATGACAGGCGAATAGAAGCTGGTAGATGATGGGTGGATGACAGGTGAATAGAAGCTGGTAGATGATGGGAGGATGATAGATGAACAGAGGTTGGTAGAGGATGGGTGGATGACAGGTGAATAGAGGCTGGTAGATGAGGGGTGGATGACAGGTGACTAGAAGCAGGTGGATGATGGGTGGATGACAGGTGAATAGAAGCTGGGAGATGATGGGTGCATGACGGGTGAATAGAAGCAAGTAGATGATGGGTGGATGACAGGTGAATAGAAGCTGGTAGGTGATCGGTGGATGACAGGTCAATAGAGGCTGGTAGATGATGGGTGCATGACAGGTGAATAGAAGCAGGTAGATGATGGGTGGATAACAGGTGAATAGAAGCAGGTAGATGCTGGGTGGATGACAGGTGAATAGAGGCTGGTTGATGATGGGTGGATGACATGTGAATAGAGGCTGGTTGATGATGGGTGGATGACAGGCGAATAGAAGCTGGTAGATGATGGGTGAATGACAGGTGAATAGAAGCTGGTAGATGATGGGTGGATGACAGGTGAATAGAGGCTGGTAGATGAGGGGTGGATGACAGCTGAATAGAAGCAGGTAGATGATGGGAGGATGATAGATGAATAGAGGCTGGTAGAGGATAGGTGGATGACAGGTGAATAGAGGCTGGTGGATGACGGGTGGATGACAGGTGAATAGAAGCTGGTAGATGATGGGTGGATGACAGGTGACTAGAAGTGTGGTTGATGAAGGGTAGATGACAGGTGAGTAGAAGCTGGTAGATGATGAGTGGATGACAGGTGACTAGAAGCAGGTGGATGATGGGTGGATGACAGGTGAATAGAAGCTGGGAGATGATGGGTGCATGACAGGTGAATAGAAGCAAGTAGATGATGGGTGGCTGACAGGTGAATAGAAGCTGGTAGGTGATCGGTGGATGACAGGTCAATAGAAGCTGGTAGATGATGGGTGGATGACAGGTCAATAGAGGCTGGTAGACGATGGGTGCATGACAGGTGAATAGAAGCAGGTAGATGATGGGTGCATGACAGGTGAATAGAAGCAGGTTGATGATGGATGGATGACAGGCGAACAGAAGCTGGTAGATGATGGGAGGATGACAGGTGAATAGAGGCTTTTAGATGAGGGGTGGAAGACAGCTGAATAGAAGCAGGTAGATGATGGGTGGATGACAAGTGAATAGAAGGAGGTGAATCATGGGTGGATGACAGGTGAATAGAGGCTGATGGATGATGGGTGGATGACAGGTGAATAGAAGCTGGTAGATGATGGGTGGATGACAGATGAATAGAAACTGGGAGATGATGGGTGCATGACAGGTGAATAGAAGCAGATGGATGATGGGTGGATGACAGATGAATAGAAACTGGGAGATGATGGGTGCATGACAGGTGAACAGAAGCAAGTAGATAATGGGTGGATGACAGGTGAATAGAAGCTGGTAGGTGATGGGTGGATGACAGGTGAATAGAGGCTGGTAGATGATGGGTGCATGACAGGTGAATACAAGCAGGTCGTTGATGGGTGGATGACAGGTGAATCGAAGCTGGTCGGCGAGGAGTGGATGACAGGTGAATAGAGTCCCGTAGATGATGGGTGGATGACAGGTGAATAGAGTACAGTAGATGATGGGTGGATGACAGGTGAATAGAGGCTGGTAGATGATGGGTGGATGACAGGTGAATAGAGTACGGTAGATGATGGGTGGATGACAGGTGAATAGAGGCTGGTGGAAGATCGGTGGATGACAGGTGAATAGAAGCTGGTAGATGATGGGTGGATGACAGGTGAATAGAAACTGGTAGATGATGTGTGGATGACAGGTGAATAGAAGCTGGTTGATGATGGGTAGATGACAGGTGAATAGAAGCAGGTAGATGATGGGTGGATGATAGGTGACTAGAAGCAGGTGGATGATGGGTGGATGACAGGTGAATAGAAGCTGGGAGATGATGGGTGCATGACAGGTGAATAGAAGCAAGTAGATGATGGGTGGATGACAGGTGAATAGAAGCTTGAAGGTGATCGGTGGATGACAGGTCAATAGAGGCTGGTAGATGATGGGTGGATGACAGGTGATTAGAAGCTGGTTGATGATGGGTAGATGACAGGTGAATAGAAGCTGGTTAATGATGGGTGGATGACAGGTGAATAGAAGCTTGTAGGTGATCGGTGGTGGATAACAGGTCAATAGAGGCTCGTAGATGACGGGTGGATGACAGTTGAATAGAGGCTGGTAGATGATGGGTGGATGACAGGTGATTAGAAGCTGGTTGATGATGGGTAGATGACAGGTGAATAGAAGCTGGTTAATGATGGGTGGATGACAGGTGAAAAAAGCAAGTAGATGATCGGTGGATGACAGGTGAATAGAAGCTGGTTGATGATGGGTGGATGACAGGTGAATAGAAGCTGGTAGCTGATGGGTGGGTGACAGGTGAATAGAGGCAGGTGGATGATGGGTGGATGACAGGTGAATAGAAGCTGGGAGATGATGGGTGCATGACAGGTGAATAAAGCAAGTAGATGATCGGTGGATGACAGGTGAATCGAAGCTGGTAGGTGATGGGGAATGACAGGTGAATAGAAGCTAGTTGATGATGGGTGGATGAAAAGTGAATAGAAGGAGGTGAATCATGGGTGCATGACAGGTGAATAGAAGGTAGTAGATGATTGGAGGATGACAGGTGAATCGAAGCTGGTAGATGCTGGGTGGATGACAGGTGAATAGAAGCAGGTAAATGCTGGGTGGACGAAAGGTGAATAGAGGCTGGTATATGATGGGTGGATGACGGGTGAATAGAAGCAGGTAGATGATGGGTGGATAACAGGTGAATCGGAGCTGGTAGGTGATGGGTGGATGACAGGTGAATAGAGGCTGGTTGATGATGGGTGGATGACAGGTGAATAGAGGCTGGTAGATGATGGGTGGATGAGAGGTGAATAGAGGCTGGTGGATGATGGGTGGATGACAGGTGAATAGAAGCTCGGAGATGTTGGTGGATGACAGATGAATAGAGGCAGTGGATGATGGATGGATGACAGGTGAATAGAAGCTGGGAGATGATGGGTGCAAGACAGGTGAATAGAAGCAAGTAGATGATGGGTGATGACAGGTGAATAGAAGCTGGTTGATGATGGGTGGATGACAAGTGAATAGAAGGAGGTGAATCATGGGTGCATGACTGGTGAATAGAGGCTGATGGATGATGGGTGGATGACAGATGAATAGAAACTGGGAGATGATGGGTGCATGACAGGTGAATAGAAGCAGATGGATGATGGGTGGATGACAGATGAATAGAAACTGGGAGATGATGGGTGCATGACAGGTGAACAGAAGCAGGTTGATGATGGATGGATGACAGGCGAATAGAAGCTGGTAGATGATGGGAGGATGACAGGTGAATAGAGGCTTTTAGATGAGGGGTGGAAGACAGCTGAATAGAAGCAGGTAGATGATGGGTGGATGACAAGTGAATAGAAGGAGGTGAATCATGGGTGGATGACAGGTGAATAGAGGCTGATGGATGATGTGTGGATGACAGGTGAATAGAAGCTGGTAGATGATGGGTGGATGACAGATGAATAGAAACTGGGAGATGATGGGTGCATGACAGGTGAATAGAAGCAGATGGATGATGGGTGGATGACAGATGAATAGAAACTGGGAGATGATGGGTGCATGACAGGTGAACAGAAGCAAGTAGATAATGGGTGGATAACAGGTGAATACAAGCAGGTCGTTGATGGGTGGATGACAGGTGAATCGAAGCTGGTCGGCGAGGAGTGGATGACAGGTGAATAGAGTCCGGTAGATGATGGGTGGATGACAGGTGAATAGAGTACGGTAGATGATGGGTGGATGACAGGTGAATAGAGGCTGGTAGATGATGGGTGGATGACAGGTGAATAGAGTACGGTAGATGATGGGTGGATGACAGGTGAATAGAGGCTGGTGGAAGATCGGTGGATGACAGGTGAATAGAAGCTGGTAGATGATCGGTGGATGACAGGTGAATAGAAGCTGGTTGATGATGGGTGGATTACAGGTGAATAGAAGCTGGTAGCTGATGGGTGGGTGACAGGTGAATAGAAGCTGGTTGATGATGGGTGGATGACAGGTGAATAGAGGCAGGTGGATGATGGGTGGATGACAGGTGAATAGAAACTGGGAGATGATGGGTGCAAGACAGGTGAATAGAAGCAAGTAGATGATGGGTGATGACAGGTGAATAGAAGCTGGTTGATGATGGGTGGATGACAAGTGAATAGAAGGAGGTGAATCATGGGTGCATGACAGGTGAATAGAGGCTGATGGATGATGGGTGGATGACAGATGAATAGAAACTGGGAGATGATGGGTGCATGACAGGTGAATAGAAGCAGATGGATGATGGGTGGATGACAGAGGAATAGAAACTGGCAGATGATGGGTGCAAGACAGGTGAATAGAAGCAAGTAGATGATGGGTGATGACAGGTGAATAGAAGCTGGTTGCTGATGGGTGGATGACAAGTGAATAGAAGGAGGTGAATCATGGGTGCATGACAGGTGAATAGAGGCTGATGTATGATGGGTGGATGACAGATGAATAGAAACTGGGAGATGATGGGTGCATGACAGGTGAATAGAAGCAGATGGATGATGGGTGGATGACAGAGGAATAGAAACTGGGAGATGATGGGTGCATGACAGGTGAACAGAAGCAAGTAGAAGATGGGTGGATGACAGGTGAATAGAAGCTGGTAGGTGATGGGTGGATGACAGGTGAATAGAGGCTGGTAGATGATGGGTGCATGACAGGTGAATACAAGCAGGTCGTTGATGGGTGGATGACAGGTGAATCGAAGCTTTTCGGTGAGGTGTGGATGACAGGTGAATAGAGTCCGGTAGATGATGGGTGGATGACAGGTGAATAGAGTACGGTAGATGATGGGTGGATGACAAGTGAATAGAGGCTGGTAGATGATGGGTGGATGACAGGCGAATAGAAGCTGGTAGATGATGGGTGGATGACAGGTTAATAGAGGCTGGTAGATGAGGGGTGAATGACAGCTGAATAGAAGCAGGTAGATGATGGGAGGATGATAGAATAATAGAGGCTGGTAGAGGATGGGTGGATGACAGGTGAATAGAGGCTGGTTGATGATGCGTGGATGACAGGTGAATAGAAGCTGGTAGATGATGGGTGGATGACAGGTGAATAGAGGCTGGTAGATGATGGGTGGATGACAGGTGAATAGAAGCAGGTGGATGATGGGTGGATGACAGGTGAATAGAAGCTGGTAGATGATGGGTGGATGACAGGTGAATAGAAGCATGTAGATGATGGGTGGATGACAGGTGAATAGAAGCTGGTAGGTGATCGGTGGATGACAGGTCAATAGAGGCTGGTAGATGCTGGGTGGATGACAGGTGAATAGAGGCTGGTTGATGATGGGTGGATGACAGGTGAATAGAGGCTGGTTGATGATGGGTGGATGACAGGCGAATAGAAGCTGGTAGATGATGGGTGGATGACAGGTGAATAGAAGCTGGTAGATGATGGGTGGATGACAGGTGAATAGAGGCTGGTAGATGATGGGTGGATGACAGGTGAATAGAAGCAGGTAGATGATGGGAGGATGACAGGTGAATAGAGGCTGGTAGAGGATGGGTGGATGACAGGTGAATAGAGGCTGGTGGATGACGGGTGGATGACAGGTGGATAGAAGCTGGTAGATGATGGGTGGATGACAGGTGACTAGAAGTGTGGTTTATGAAGGGTAAATGACAGGTGAATAGAAGCTGGTAGATGATGAGTGGATGACAGGTGACTAGAAGCAGGTGGATGATGGGTGGATGACAGGTGAATAGAAGCTGGGAGATGATGGGTGCATGACAGGTGAATAGAAGCAAGTAGATGATGGGTGGCTGACAGGTGAATAGAAGCTGGTAGGTGATCGGTGGATGACAGGTCAATAGAAGCTGGTGGATGATGGGTGCATGACAGGTGAATAGAAGCATGTTGATGATGGATGGATGACAGGTGAATAGAAGCAGGTTGATGATGGGAGGATGACAGGTGAATAGAGGCTTTTAGATGAGGGGTGGAAGACAGCTGAATAGAAGCAGGTAGATGATGGGTGGATGACAAATGAATAGAAGGAGGTGAATCATGGGTGGATGACAGGTGAATAGAGGCTGATGGATGATGGGTGGATGACAGGTGAATAGAAGCTAGTAGATGATGGGTGGATGACAGGTGAATAGAAGCTGATAGGTGATGGGTGGATGACAGGTGAATAGAGGCTGGTAGATGATGGGTGCATGACAGGTGAATACAAGCAGGTCGTTGATGGGTGGATGACAGGTGAATCGAAGCTGGTCGGCGAGGAGTGGATGACAGGTGAATAGAGTCCGGTAGATGATGGGTGGATGACACGTGAATAGAGTACGGTAGATGATGGGTGGATGACAGGTGAATAGAAGCTTGTAGGTGATCGGTGGATGACAGGTCAATAGATGCTCGTAGATGATGGGTGGATGACAGGTGAATAGAGGCTGGTAGATGATGGGTGGATGACAGGTGATTAGAAGCTGGTTGATGATGGGTAGATGACAGGTGAATAGAAGCTGGTTAATGATGGGTGGATGACAGGTGAACAGAAGCTGGTAGATGATCGGTGGATGACAGGTGAATAGAAGCTAGTTGATGATGGGTGGATGACAGCTGAATAGAAGCTGGTAGCTGATGGGTGGATGACAGGTGAATAGAGGCAGGTGGATGATGGGTGGATGATAGGTGAATAGAAGCTGGGAGATGATGGGTGCATGACAGGTGAATAAAGCAAGTAGATGATCGGTGGATGACAGGTGAATAGAGGCTGGTAGATGATGGGGGATGACAGGTGAATAGAAGCTGGTAGGTGATGGATGGATGACAGGTGAATAGAAGCTGGTAGGTGATGGGTTGATGACAGGTGAATAGAAGCTGGTTGATGATGGGTGGATGAAAAGTGAATAGAAGGAGGTGAATCATGGGTGCATGACAGGTGAATAGAGGCTGATGGATGATGGGTGGATGACAGATGAATAGAAACTGGGAGATGATGGGTGCATGACAGGTGAATAGAAGCAGATGGATGATGGGTGGATGACAGATGAATAGAAGCTGGTAGGTGATGGGTGGATGACAGGTGAATAGAGGCTGGTAGATGATGGGTGCATGACAGGTGAATAGAGAACGGTAGATGATGGGTGGATGACAGGTGAATAGAGGCTGGTAGATGATGGGTGGATGACAGGTGAATAGAGGACGGTAGATGATGGGTGGATGACAGGTGAATAGAGGCTGGTGCAAGATCGGTGGATGACAGCTGAATAGAAGCTGGTAGATGATGGGTGGATGACAGGTGAATAGAAACTGGTAGATGATGTGTGGATGACAGGTGAATAGAAGCTGGTTGATGATGGGTAGATGACAGGTGAATAGAAGCAGGTAGATGTTGGGTGGATGATAGGTGACTAGAAGCAGGTGGATGATGGGTGGATGAGAGGTGAATAGAAGCTGGGAGATGATGGGTGCATGACAGGTGAATAGAAGCAAGTAGATGATGGGTGGATGACAGGTGAATAGAAGCTTGTAGGTGATCGGTGGATGACAGGTCAATAGAGGCTCGTAGATGATGGGTGGATGACAGGTGAATAGAGTACGGTAGATGATGGGTGGATGACAGGTGAATAGAGGCTGGTGCAAGATCGGTGGATGACAGGTGAATAGAAGCTGGTAGATGATGGGTGGATGACAGGTGAATACAAACTGGTAGATGATGGGTGGATGACAGGTGACTAGAAGCTGGTTGATGATGGGTAGATGACAGGTGAATAGAAGCAGGTAGATGATGGGTGGATGATAGGTGACTAGAAGCAGGTGGATGATGGGAGGATGAGAGGTGAATAGAAGCTGGGAGATGATGGGTGGATGACAGGTGAATAGAAGCTTGTAGGTGATCGGTGGATGACAGGTCAATAGAGGCTCGTAGATGATGGGTGGATGACAGGTGAATAGAGGCTGGTAGATAATGGGTGGATGACAGGTGATTAGAAGCTTGTAGGTGATCATTGGATGACAGGTCAATAGAGGCTCGGAGATGATGGGTGGATGACAGGTGAATAGAGGCTGGTAGATGATGGGTGGATGACAGGTGATTAGAAGCTGGTTGATGATGGGTGGATGACAGGTGAAAAGAAGCTTGTAGGTGATGGGTGGATGACAGGTGAATAGAAGCTGGTTGATGATAGGTGGATTACAGTTGAATAGAAGCTGGTAAGTGATGGGTGGATGACAGGTGAATCGAAGCTGGTCGGCGAGGAGTGGATGACACGTGAATAGAGTCCGGTAGATGATGGGTGGATGACAGGTGAATAGAGTACGGTAGATGATGGGTGGATGACAGGTGAATAGAGGCTGGGTGAAGATCGGTGGATGACAGGTGAATAGAAGCTGGTAGATAATGGGTGGATGACAGGTGAATAGAAACTGGTAGATGATGGGTGGATGACAGGAGACTAGAAGCTGGTTGATGATGGGGAGATGACAGGTGAATAGAGTACGGTAGATGATGGGTGGATGACAGGTGAATAGAGGCTGGTAGATGATGGGTGGATGACAGGTGAATAGAGTACGGTAGATGATGGGTGGATGACAGGCGAATAGAAGCTGGTAGATGATGGGTGGATGACAGGTCAATAGAGTACGGTAGATGATGGGTGGATGACAGATGAATAGAGGCTGGGTGAAGATCGGTGGATGACAGGTGAATAGAAACTGGTAGATGATGGGTGGATGACAGGTGAATAGAAGCTGGTAGATGATTGGTGGATGACAGGTGAATAGAAGCTGGTTGATGATGGGTGGATGACAGGTGAATAGAAGCTGGTAGCTGATGGGTGGATGACAGGTGTATAGAGGCTGGTAGATGATGGGTGGATGACAGGTGAATAGAGTACGGTAGATGATGGGTGGATGACAGATGAATAGAGGCTGGGTGAAGATCGGTGGATGACAGGTGAATAGAGTACGGTAGATGATGGGTGGATGACAGATGAATAGAGGCTGGGTGAAGATCGGTGGATGACAGGTGAATAGAAGCTGGTAGTTGATGGGTGGATGACAGGTGAATAGAAACTGGTAGATGATGGGTGGATGACAGGTGACTAGAAGCTGGTTGATGATGGTTAGATGACAGGTGAATAGAAGCAGGTAGATGATGGGTGTATGATAGGTTACTAGAAGCAGGTGGATGATAGGTGGATGACAGGTGAATAGAAGCTGGGAGATGATGGGTGCATGACAGGTGAATAGAAGCAAGTGGATGATGGGTGGATGACAGGTGAATAGAAGCCCTTAGGTGATCGGTGGATGACAGGTCAATAGAGGCTCGTAGATGACGGTTGGATGACAGTTGAATAGAGGCTGGTAGATGATGGGTGGATGACAGGTGATTAGAAGCTGGTTGATGATGGGTAGATGATAGGTGAATAGAAGCTGGTTAATGATGGGTGGATGACAGGTGAATAGAAGCTGGTAGATGATTGGTGGATGACAGGTGAATAGAAGCTGGTTGATGATGGGTGGATGACAGGTGAATAGAGCAGGTGGATGATGGGTGGATGACAGGTGAATTGAAGCTGGGAGATGATGGGTGCATGACAGGTGAATAAAGCAAGTAGATGATCGGTGGATGACAGGTGAATAGAGGCTGGTAGGTGATGGGGAATGAAAGGTGAATAGAAGCTGGTTGATGATGGGTGGATGACAGGTGAATAGAAGCTGGTTGATGATGGGTGGATGACAGGTGAATAGAAGCTGGTAGCTGATGGGTGGATGACAGGTGAATAGAGGCAGGTGGATGATGGGTGGATGACAGGTGAATAGAAGCTGGGAGATGATGGGTGCATGACAGGTGAATAAAGCAAGTAGATGATCGGTGGATGACAGGTGAATAGAGGCTGGTAGGTGATGGGGAATTAAAGGTGAATAGAAGCTGGTTGATGATGGGTGGATGACAAGTGAATAGAAGGAGGTGAATCATGGGTGCATGACAGGTGAATAGAAGGTAGTAGATGATTGGAGGATGACAGGTGAATCGAAGCTGGTAGATGCTGGGTGGATGACAGGTGAATAGATGCAGGTAAATGCTGGGTGGACGAAAGGTGAATAGAGGCTGGTATATGATGGGAGGATGACGGGTGAATAGAAGCAGGTAGATGATGGGTGGATAACAGGTGAATCGAAGCTGGTAGGTGATGGGTGGATGACAGGTGAATAGAGGCTGGTAGATGATGGGTGGATGAGAGGTGAATAGAGGCTGGTGGATGATGGGTGGACGACAAGTGAATAGAAGCTGGTAGATGATGGGTGGATGACAGGTGAATAGAAGCTGGTTGATGATGGGTGGATGCAAGGTGAATAGAAGCTCGGAGATGTTGGTGGATGACAGATGAATAGAGGCAGGTGGATGATGGGTGGATGACAGGTGAATAGAAGCTGGGAGATGATCGGTGCAAGACGGGTGAATAGAAGCAAGTAGATGATGGGTGATGACAGGTGAATAGAAGCTGGTTGATGATGGGTGGATGACAAGTGAATAGAAGGAGGTGAATCATGGGTGCATGACAGGTGAATAGAGGCTGATGGATGATGGGTGGATGACAGGTGAATAGAAGCTGGTAGATGATGGGTGGATGACAGATGAATAGAAACTGGGAGATGATGGGTGCATGACAGGTGAATAGAAGCAGATGCATGATGGGTGGATGACAGATGAATAGAAACTGGAGATGATGGGTGCATGACAGGTGAACAGAAGCAAGTAGAAGATGGGTGGATGACAGGTGAATAGAAGCTGGTAGGTGATGGGTGGATGACAGGTGAATAGAGGCTGGTAGATGATGGGTGGATGACAGGTGATTAGAAGCTGGTTGATGATGGGTAGATGACAAGTGAATGGAAGTTGGTTAATGATGGGTGGATGACAGGTGAATAGAAGCTGGTAGATGATCGGTAGATGACAGGTGAATAGAAGCTGGTTGATGATGGGTAGATGACAGGTGAACAGAAGCTGGTAGGTGATGGGTGGATGACAGGTGAATAGAGGCAGGTGGATGATGGGTGGATGACAGGTGAATAGAAGCTGGTAGGTGATGGGTGAATGACAGCTGAATAGAAGCAGGTAGATGATGGGAGGATGATAGGTGAATAGAGGCTGGTAGAGGATGGGTGGATGACAGGTGAATAGAGGCTGATGGATGATGGGTGGATGACAGGTGAATAGAAGCTGGTAGATGATGGGTGGATGACAGATGAATAGAAACTGGGAGATGATGGGTGCATGACAGGTGAATAGAAGCAGATGGATGATGGGTGGATGACAGATGAATAGAAACTGGGAGATGATGGGTGCATGACAGGTGAACAGAAGCAAGTAGATAATGGGTGGATGACAGGTGAATAGAAGCTGGTAGGTGATGGGTGGATGACAGGTGAATAGAGGCTGGTAGATGATGAGTGCATGACAGGTGAATACAAGCAGGTCGTTGATGGGTGGATGACAGTGAATAGAAGCAGGTAGATGATGGGTGGATGATAGGTTACTAGAAGCAGGTGGATGATGGGTGGATGACAGGTGAATAGAAGCTGGGAGATGATGGGTGCATGACAGGTGAATAGAAGCAAGTAGATGATGGGTAGATGACAGGTGAATAGAAACTTGTAGGTGATCGGTGGATGACAGGTCAATAGAGGCTCGTAGATGATGGGTGGATGACAGGTGAATAGAGGCTGGTAGATGATGGGTGGATGACAGGTGATTAGAAGCTGGTTGATGATGGGTAGATGACAGGTGAATAGAAGCTGGTTAATGATGGGTGGATGACAGGTGAATAGAGGCTGGGTGAAGATCGGTGGATGACAGGTGAATAGAAGCTGGTAGATAATGGGTGGATGACAGGTGAATAGAAACTGGTAGATGATGGGTGGATGACAGGAGACTAGAAGCTGGTTGATGATGGGTAGATGACAGGTGAATAGAGTACGGTAGATGATGGGTGGATGACAGGTGAATAGAGGCTGGTAGCTGATGGGTGGATGACAGGTGAATAGAGTACGGTAGATGATGGGTGGATGACAGGCGAATAGAAGCTGGTAGATGATGGGTGGATGACAGGTCAATAGAGGCTGGTAGATGATCGGTGGATGACAGGTGAATAGAGGCTTGTAGATGATGGGTGCATGACAGGTGAATACAAGCAGGTCGTTGATGGGTGGATGACAGGTGAATCGAAGCTGGTCGGCGAGGAGTGGATGACAGGTGAATAGAGGCTGGTAGATGATTGGTGGATGAGAGGTGAATAGAGGCTGGTGGATGATGGGTGGACGACAGGTGAATAGAAGCTGGTAGATGATGGGTGGATGACAGGTGAATAGAAGCTGGTTGATGATGGGTGGATGACAGGTGAATAGAAGCTCGGAGATGTTGGTGGATGACAGATGAATAGAGGCAGGTGGATGATGGGTGGATGACAGGTGAATAGAAGCTGGGAGATGATCGGTGCAAGACGGGTGAATAGAAGCAAGTAGATGATGGGTGATGACAGGTGAATAGAAGCTGGTTGATGATGGGTGGATGACAAGTGAATAGAAGGAGGTGAATCATGGGTGCATGACAGGTGAATAGAGTCTGATGGATGATGGGTGGATGACAGGTGAATAGAAGCTTGTAGATGATGGGTGGATGACAGATGAATAGAAACTGGAGATGATGGGTGCATGACAGGTGAACAGAAGCAAGTAGAAGATGGGTGGATGACAGGTGAATAGAAGCTGGTAGGTGATGGGTGGATGACAGGTGAATAGAGGCTGGTAGATGATGGGTGGATGACAGGTGATTAGAAGCTTGTTGATGATAGGTAGATGACAAGTGAATGGAAGTTGGTTAATGATGGGTGGATGACAGGTGAATAGAAGCTGGTAGATGATCGGTAGATGACAGGTGAATAGAAGCTGGTTGATGATGGGTGGATGACAGGTGAACAGAAGCTGGTAGGTGATGGGTGGATGACAGGTGAATAGAGGCAGGTGGATGATGGGTGGATGACAGGTGAATAGAAGCTGGTAGGTGATGGGTGAATGACAGGTGAATAGAAGCTGGTTGATGATGGGTGGATGACAAGTGAATAGAAGGAGGTGATCATGGGTGCATGACAGGTGAATAGAAGGTAGTAGATGATTGGAGGATGACAGGTGAATCGAAGCTGGTAGATGCTGGGTGGATGACAGGTGAATAGAAGCAGGTAAATGCTGGGTGGACGAAAGGTGAATACAGGCTGGTTGATGATGGGTGGATGACATGTGAATAGAGGCTGGTTGATGATGGGTGGATGACAGGCGAATAGAAGCTGGTAGATGATGGGTGAATGACAGGTGAATAGAAGCTGGTAGATGATGGGTGGATGACAGGTGAATAGAGGCTGGTAGATGATGGGTGGATGACAGGTGAATACAAGCAGGTAGATGATGGGAGGATGACAGGTGACTAGAAGTGTGGTTGATGATGGGTAGATGACAGGTGAATAGAAGCTGGTAGATGATGAGTGGATGACCGGTGACTAGAAGCAGGTGGATGATGGGTGGATGACAGGTGAATAGAAGCTGGGAGAAGATGGGTGCATGAGAGGTGAATAGAAGCTGGTAGATGATGGGTGGATGACAGGTGAATAGAGGCTGGTAGATGATGGGTGGATGACAGGTGAATAGAAGCAGGTAGATGATGGGTGGATGACAGGTGAATAGAAGCTGGTAGATGATGGGTGGATGACAGGTGAATAGAAGCTGGTAGATGATGGGTGGATGACAGGTGAATAGAGGCTGGTAGATGATGGGTGGATGACAGGTGAATAGAAGCAGGTAGATGATGGGTGGATGACAGGTGAATAGAAGCTGGTGGATGATGGGTGGATGACAGGTGAATAGAAGCTGGTAGATGATGGGTGGATGACAGGTGAATAGAAGCTGGTAGATGATGGGTGGATGACAGATGAATAGAAACTGGGAGATGATGGGTGCATGACAGCTGAATAGAAGCAGATGTATGATGGGTGGATGACTGGTGAATAGAAACTGGGAGATGATGGGTGCATGACAGGTGAACAGAAGCAAGTATATAATGGGTGGATGACAGGTGAATAGAAGCTGGTAGGTGATGGGTGGATGACAGGTGAATAGAGGCTGGTAGATGATGGGTGCATGACAGGTGAATACAAGCAGGTCGTTGATGGGTGGATGACAGGTGAATCGAAGCTGGTCGGAGAGGAGTGTATGACAGGTGAATAGAGTCCGGTAGATGATGGGTGGATGACAGGTGAATAGAGTACGGTAGATGATGGGTGGATGACAGGTGAATAGAGGCTGGTAGATGATGGGTGGATGACAGGTGAATAGAGTACGGTAGATGATGGGTGGATGACAGGTGAATAGAGGCTGGTAGATGATGGGTGGATGACAGGTGAATAGAGTACGGTAGATGATGGGTGGATGACAGGTGAATAGAGGCTGGTAGATGATGGGTGGATGACAGGTGAATAGAAGCTGGTAGATGATGGGTGGATGACAGGTGAATAGAAACTGGTAGATGATGGGTGGATGACAGGTGACTAGAAGCTGGTTGATGATGCGTCGATGACAGGTGAATAGAAGCAGGTAGATGATGGGTGGAGGACAGGTTACTAGAAGCAGGTGGATGATGGGTGGATGACAGGTGAATAGAAGCTGGTTGATGATGGGTAGATGACAGGTGAATAGATGCTGGTTAATGATGGGTGGATGACAGGTGAATAGAAGCTGGTAGATGATCGGTGGATGACAGGTGAATAGAAGCTGGTTGATGCTGGGTGGATGACAGGTGAATAGAAGCAGGTAAATGCTGGGTGGACGAAAGGTGAATAGAGGCTGGTATATGATGGGTGGATGACGGGTGAATAGAAGCAGGTAGATGATGGGTGGATAACAGGTGAATCGAAGCTGGTAGGTGATGGGTGGATGACAGGTGAATAGAGGCTGGTTGATGATGGGTGGATGACAGGTGAATAGAAGCTGGTAGATGATGGGAGGATGACAGGTGAATAGAAGCAGGTGGATGATGGGTGGATGACAGGTGAATAGAGGCTGGTGCAAGATCGGTGGATGACAGGTGAATAGAAGCTGGTAGATGATGGGTGGATGACAGGTGAATAGAAACTGGTAGATGATGGGTGGATGACAGGTGACTAGAAGCTGGTTGATGATGGGTAGATGACAGGTGAATAGAAGCAGGTAGATGATGGGTGGATGATAGGTGACTAGAAGCTGGTGGATGATGGGTGAATGAGAGGTGAATAGAAGCTGGGAGATGATGGGTGCATGACAGGTGAATAGAAGCAAGTAGATGATGGGTGGATGACAGGTGAATAGAAGCTTGTAGGTGATCGGTGGATGACAGGTCAATAGAGGCTCGTAGATGATGGGTGGATGACAGGTGATTAGAAGCTTGTAGGTGATCATTGGATGACAGGTGAATAGAGGCTGGTAGATGATGGGTGGATGACAGGTGATTAGAAGCTGGTTGATGAAGGGTAGATGACAAGTGAATGGAAGATGGTTAATGATGGGTGGATGACAGGTGAATAGAAGCTGGTAGATGATCGGTAGATGACAGGTGAATAGAAGCTGGCTGATGATGGGTGGATGACAGGTGAACAGAAGCTGGTAGGTGATGGGTAAATGACAGGTGAATAGAGGCAGGTGGATGATGGGTGGATGACAGGTGAATAGAAGCTGGTAGGTGATGGGTGAATGACAGGTGAATAGAGGCTGGTGGATGATGGGTGGACGACAGGTGAATAGAAGCTGGTAGATGATGGGAGGATGACAGGTGAATAGAAGCAGATGGATGATGGGTGGATGACAGGTGAATAGAGGCTTGTGCAAGATCGGTGGATGACAGGTGAATAGAAGCTGGTAGATGATGGGAGGATGACAGGTGACTAGAAGTGTGGTTGATGATGGGTGGATGACAGGTGAATAGAAGCTGGTAGATGATGGGAGGATGACAGGTGAATAGAGGCTTTTAGATGAGGGGTGGAAGACAGCTGAATAGAAGCAGGTAGATGATGGGTGGATGACAAGTGAATAGAAGGAGGTGAATCATGGGTGGATGACAGGTGAATAGAGGCTGATGGATGATGGGTGGATGACAGGTGAATAGAAGCTGGTAGATGATGGGTGGATGACAGATGAATAGAAACTGGGAGATGATGGGTGCATGACAGCTGAATAGAAGCAGATGTATGATGGGTGGATGACAGATGAATAGAAACTGGGAGATGATGGGTGCATGACAGGTGAACAGAGGCAAGTATATAATGGGTGGATGACAGGTGAATAGAAGCTGGTAGGTGATGGGTGGATGACAGGTGAATAGAGGCTGGTAGATGATGGGTGCATGACAGGTGAATACAAGCAGGTCGTTGATGGGTGGATGACAGGTGAATCGAAGCTGGTCGGAGAGGAGTGTATGACAGGTGAATAGAGTCCGGTAGATGATGGGTGGATGACAGGTGAATAGAGTACGGTAGATGATGGGTGGATGACAGGTGAATAGAGGCTGGTAGATGATGGGTGGATGACAGGTGAATAGAGTACGGTAGATGATGGGTGGATGACAGGTGAATAGAGGCTGGTAGATGATGGGTGGATGACAGATGAATAGAGTACGGTAGATGATGGGTGGATGAAAGGTGAATAGAGGCTGGTGGAAGATCGGTGGATGACAGGTGAATAGAAGCTGGTAGATGATGGGTGGATGACAGGTGAATAGAAACTGGTAGATGATGGGTGGATGACAGGTGACTAGAAGCTGGTTGATGATGCGTAGATGACAGGTGAATAGAAGCAGGTAGATGATGGGTGGATGATAGGTTACTAGAAGCAGGTGGATGATGGGTGGATGACAGGTGAATAGAAGCTGGTTGATGATGGGTAGATGACAGGTGAATAGATGCTGGTTAATGATGGGTGGATGACAGGTGAATAGAAGCTGGTAGATGATCGGTGGATGACAGGTGAATAGAAGCTGGTTGATGCTGGGTGGATGACAGGTGAATAGAAGCAGGTAAATGCTGGGTGGACGAAAGGTGAATAGAGGCTGGTATATGATGGGTGGATGACGGGTGAATAGAAGCAGGTAGATGATGGGTGGATAACAGGTGAATCGAAGCTGGTAGGTGATGGGTGGATGACAGGTGAATAGAGGCTGGTGGATGATGGGTGGACGACAGGTGAATAGAAGCTGGTAGATGATGGGAGGATGACAGGTGAATAGAAGCAGATGGATGATGGGTGGATGACAGGTGAATAGAGGCTTGTGCAAGATCGGTGGATGACAGGTGAATAGAAGCTGGTAGATGATGGGTGGATGACAGGTGAATAGAAACTGGTAGATGATGGGTGGATGACAGGTGACTAGAAGCTGGTTGATGATGGGTAGATGACAGGTGAATAGAAGCAGGTAGATGATGGGTGGATGATAGGTGACTAGAAGCTGGTGGATGATGGGTGAATGAGAGGTGAATAGAAGCTGGGAGATGATGGGTGCATGACAGGTGAATAGAAGCAAGTAGATGATGGGTGGATGACAGGTGAATAGAAGCTTGTAGGTGATCGGTGGATGACAGGTCAATAGAGGCTCGTAGATGATGGGTGGATGACAGGTGATTAGAAGCTTGTAGGTGATCATTGGATGACAGGTGAATAGAGGCTGGTAGATGATGGGTGGATGACAGGTGATTAGAAGCTGGTTGATGAAGGGTAGATGACAAGTGAATGGAAGATGGTTAATGATGGGTGGATGACAGGTGAATATAAGCTGGTAGATGATCGGTAGATGACAGGTGAATAGAAGCTGGCTGATGATGGGTGGATGACAGGTGAACAGAAGCTGGTAGGTGATGGGTAAATGACAGGTGAATAGAGGCAGGTGGATGATGGGTGGATGACAGGTGAATAGAAGCTGGTAGGTGATGGGTGAATGACAGGTGAATAGAGGCTGGTGGATGATGGGTGGATGACAGGCGAATAGAAGCTGGTAGATGATGGGTGAATGACAGGTGAATAGAAGCTGGTAGGTGATGGGTGGATGACAGGTGAATAGAGGCTGGTGCAAGATCGGTGGATGACAGGTGAATAGAAGCTGGTAGATGATGGGTGGATGACAGGTGAATAGAAACTGGTAGATGATGGGTGGATGACAGGTGACTAGAAGCTGGTTGATGATGGGTAGATGACAGGTGAATAGAAGCAGGTAGATGATGGGTGGATGATAGGTGACTAGAAGCAGGTGGATGATGGGTGGATGAGAGGTGAATAGAAGCTGGGAGATGATGGGTGCATGACAGGTGAATAGAAGCAAGTAGATGATGGGTGGATGACAGGTGAATAGAAGCTTGTAGGTGATCGGTGGATGACAGGTCAATAGAGGCTCGTAGATGATGGGTGGATGACAGGTGATTAGAAGCTTGTAGGTGATCATTGGATGACAGGTGAATAGAGGCTGGTAGATGATGGGTGGATGACAGGTGATTAGAAGCTGGTTGATGAAGGGTAGATGACAAGTGAATGGAAGATGGTTAATGATGGGTGGATGACAGGTGAATATAAGCTGGTAGATGATCGGTAGATGACAGGTGAATAGAAGCTGGCTGATGATGGGTGGATGACAGGTGAACAGAAGCTGGTAGGTGATGGGTGGATGACAGGTGAATAGAGGCAGGTGGATGATGGGTGGATGACAGGTGAATAGAAGCTGGTAGGTGATGGGTGAATGACAGGTGAATAGAAGCTGGTTGATGATGGGTTGATGACAAGTGAATAGAAGGAGGTGATCATGGGTGCATGACAGGTGAATAGAAGGTAGTAGATGATTGGAGGATGACAGGTGAATCGAAGCTGGTAGATGCTGGGTGGATGACAGGTGAATAGAAGCAGGTAAATGCTGGGTGGACGAAAGGAGAATAGAGGCTGGTATATGATGGGTGGATGACGGGTGAATAGAAGCAGGTAGATGATGGGTGGATAACAGGTGAATAGAAGCAGGTAGATGCTGGGTGGATGACAGGTGAATAGAGGCTGGTTGATGATGGGTGGATGACAGGCGAATAGAAGCTGGTAGATGATGGGTGAATGACAGGTGAATAGAAGCTGGTAGATGATGGGTGGATGACAGGTGAATAGAGGCTGGTAGATGAGGGGTGGATGATAGCTGAATAGAAGCAGGTAGATGATGGGAGGATGATAGATGAATAGAGGCTAGTAGAGGATAGGTGGATGACAGGTGAATAGAGGCTGGTGGATGACGGGTGGATGACAGGTGAATAGAAGCTGGTAGATGATGGGTGGATGACAGGTGACTAGAAGTGTGGTTGATGATGGGTAGATGGCAGGTGAATAGAAGCTGGTAGATGATGAGTGGATGACCGGTGACTAGAAGCAGGTGGATGATGGGTGGATGACAGGTGAATAGAAGCTGGGTGAAGATGGGTGCATGAGAGGTGAATAGAAGCAAGTAGATGATGGGTGGCTGACAGGTGAATAGAAGCAGGTTGATGATGGGTGGATGACTGGCGAATAGAAGATGGTAGATGATGGGAGGATGACAGGTGAATAGAGGCTTTTAGATGAGGGGTGGAAGAGAGCTGAATGGAAGCAGGTAGATGATGGGAGGATGATAGGTGAATAGAGGCTTGTAGAGGATGGGTGGATGACAGGTGAATAGAGGCTGATGGATGATGGGTGGCTGACAGGTGAATAGAAGCTGGTAGATGATGAGTGGATGACAGATGAATAGAAACTGGGAGATGATGTGTGCATGACAGGTGAATAGAAGCAGATGGATGATGGGTGGATGACAGATGAATAGAAACTGGGAGATGATGGGTGCATGACAGGTGAACAGAAGCAAGTAGATAATGGGTGGATGACAGGTGAATAGAAGCTGGTAGGTGATGGTTGGATGACAGGTGAACAGAGGCTGGTAGATGATGGGTGCATGACAGGTGAATACAAGCAGGTCGTTGATGGGTGGATGACAGGTGAATCGAAGCTGGTCAGCGAGGAGTGGATGACAGGTGAATAGAGTCCGGTAGATGTTGGGTGGATGACAGGTGAATAGAGTACGGTAGATGATGGGTGGATGACAGGTGAATAGAGGCTGGTAGATGATGGGTGGATGACAGGTGAATAGAGTACGGTAGATGATGGGAGGATGACAGGTGAATAGAGGCTGGTGGAAGATCGGTGGATGACAGGTGAATAGAAGCTGGTAGATGATGGGTGGATGACAGGTGAATAGAAACTGGTAGATGATGGGTGGATGACAGGTGACTAGAAGCTGGTTGATGATGGGCAGATGACAGGTGAATAGAAGCAGATAGATGATGGGTGGATGACAGGTGAATAGAAACTTGTAGGTGATCGGTGGATGACAGGTCAATAGAGGCTCGTAGATGATGGGTGGATGACAGGTGAATAGAGGCTGGTAGATGATGGGTGGATGACAGGTGATTAGAAGCTGGTTGATGATGGGTAGATGACAGGTGAATAGAAGCTGGTTAATGATGGGTGGATGACAGGTGAATAGAAGCTGGTAGATGATCGGTGGATGACAGGTGAATAGAAGCTGGTTGATGATGGGTGGATGACAGGTGAATAGAAGCTGGAAGCTGATGGGTGGATGACAGGTGAATAGAGGCAGGTGAATGATGGGTGGATGACAGGTGAATAGAAGCTGGGAGATGATGGGTGCATGACAGGTGAATAAAGCAAGTAGATGATCGGTGGATGACAGGTGAATAGAGGCTGGTAGATGATGGGGGATGACAGGTGAATAGAAGCTGGTAGGTGATGGGGAATGACAGGTGAATAGAAGCTGGTTGATGATGGGTGGATGACAAGTGAATAGAAGGAGGTGAATCATGGGTGCATGACAGGTGAATAGAAGGTAGTAGATGATTGGAGGATGACAGGTGAATCGAAGCTGGTAGATGCTGGGTGGATGACAGGTGAATAGAAGCAGGTAAATGCTGGGTGGACGAAAGGTGAATAGAGGCTGGTATATGATGGGTGGATGACGGGTGAATAGAAGCAGGTAGATGATGGGTGGATAACAGGTGAATCGAAGCTGGTAGGTGATGGGTGGATGACAGGTGAATAGAGGCTGGTTGATGATGGGTGGATGACAGGTGAATAGAGGCTGGTAGATGATGGGTGGATGAGAGGTGAATAGAGCCTGGTGGATGATGGGTGGACGACAGGTGAATAGAAGCTGGTAGATGATGGGTGGATGACAGGTGAATAGAAGCTGGTTGATGATGGGTGGATGACAGGTGAATAGAGGCAGGTGGATGATGGGTGGATGACAGGTGAATAGAAGCTGGGAGATGATGGGTGCAAGACAGGTGAATAGAAGCAAGTAGATGATGGGTGATGACAGGTGAATAGAAGCTGGTTGATGATGGGTGGATGACAAGTGAATAGAAGGAGGTGAATCATGGGTGCATGACAGGTGAATAGAGGCTGATGGATGATGGGTGGATGACAGGTGAATAGAAGCTGGTAGATGATGGGTGGATGACAGATGAATAGAAACCGGGAGATGATGGGTGCATGACAGGTGACTAGAAGCAGATGGATGATGGGTGGATGACAGATGAATAGAAACTGGGAGATGATGGGTGCATAACAGGTGAACAGAAGCAAGTAGAAGATGGGTGGATGACAGGTGAATAGAAGCTGGTCGGTAATGGGTGGATGACAGGTGAATAGAGGGTGGTAGATGATGGGTGCATGACAGGTGACTACAAGCAGGTCGTTGATGGGTGGATGACAGGTGAATCGAAGCTTTTCTGTGAGGTGTGGATGACAGGTGAATAGAGTCCGGTAGATGATGGGTGGATGACAGGTGAATAGAGTACGGTAGATGATGGGTGGATGACAGGTGAATAGAGTACGGTAGATGATGGGTGGATGACAGGTGAATAGAGGCTGGTGGAAGATCGGTGGATGACAGGTGAATAGAAGCTGGTAGATGATGGGTGGATGACAGGTGAATAGAAACTGGTAGATGATGGGTGGATGACAGGTGACTAGAAGCTGGTTGATGATTTGTAGATGACAGGTGAATAGAAGCAGGTAGATGATGGGTGGATGATAGGTGACTGGAAGCAGGTGGATGATGGGTGGATGACAGGTGAATAGAAGCTGGGAGAAGATGGGTGCATGACAGGTGAATAGAAGCAAGTAGATGATGGGTGGATGACAGGTGAATAGAAGCTTGAAGGTGATCGGTGGATGACAGGTCAATAGAGGCTCGTAGATGATGGGTGGATGACAGGTGAATAGAAGCTGGTAGATGATGGGTGGATGACAGGTGAATAGAGGCTGGTAGATGATGGGTGGATCACAAGTAAATGGGACCTGGTAGATGATGGGTGGATGACAGGTGAATAGAAGCTGGTTGGTGATGGGTGGATGACAGGTGAATAGAAGCTTGTAGGTGATGGGTGGATGACTGGTGAATAGAGGCTGGTAGATGATGGGTGGATGACAGGTAAATAGAAGCTGGTAGATGATGGGTGGATGACAGGTGAATAGAAGTTGGGAGATGATGGGTGCATGACAGGTGAATAGAAGCTGGTAGATGATGGGTGGATGACAGGTGAATAGAGGCTGGTGGAAGATCGGTGGATGACAGGTGAATAGAAGCTGGTAGATGATGGGTGGATGACAGGTGAATAGAAGCTGGTTGATGATGGGTGGATGACAGGTGAATAGAAGCTGGTAGATGATGGGTGGATGACAGGTGAATAGAGGCAGGTAGATGATGGGTGGATGACAGGTGATTAGAAGCTGGTTGATGATGGGTAGATGACAGGTGAATAGAAGTTGGTTAATGATGGGTGGATGACGGGTGAACAGAAGCTGGTAGATGATCGGTGGATGACAGGTGAATAGAAGCTGGTTGATGATGGGTGGATGACAGGTGAATAGAAGCTGGTAGCTGATGGGTGGATGACAGGTGAATAGAGGCAGGTGGATGATGGGTGGATGACAGGTGAATAGAAGCTGGGAGATGATGGGTGCATGACAGGTGAATAAAGCAAGTAGATGATCGGTGGATGACAGGTGAATAGAGGCTGGTAGATGATGGGGAATGACAGGTGAATAGAAGCTGGTTGATGATGGGTAGATGACAGGTGAATAGAAGCTGGTTAATGATGGGTGGATGACAGGTGAATAGAAGCTGGTAGATGATCGGTGGATGACAGGTGAATAGAAGCTGGTTGATGATGGGTGGATGACAGGTGAACAGAAGCTGGTAGGTGATGGGTGGATGACAGGTGAATAGAGGCAGGTGGATGATGGTTGGATGACAGGTGAATAGAAGCTGGGAGATGATGGGTGCATGGCAGGTGAATAAAGCAAAGCAGATGATCTGTGGATGACAGGTGAATAGAGGCTGGTAGATGATGGGGGATGACAGGTGAATAGAAGCTGGTAGGTGATGGGTGAATGACAGGTGAATAGAAGCTGGTTGATGATGGGTGGATGACAAGTGAATAGAAGGAGGTGAATCATGGGTGCATGACAGGTGAATAGAAGGTAGTAGATGATTGGAGGATGACAGGTGAATCGAAGCTGGTAGATGCTGGGTGGATGACAGGTGAATAGAAGCAGGTAAATGCTGGGTGGACGAAAGGTGAATAGAGGCTGGTATATGATGGGTGGATGACGGGTGAATAGAAGCAGGTAGATGACGGGTGGATAACAGGTGAATCGTAGCTGGTAGGTGATGGGTGGATGACAGGTGAATAGAGGCTGGTAGATGATGGGTGGATGAGAGGTGAATAGAGGCTGGTGGATGATGGGTGGACGACAGGTGAATTGAAGCTGGTAGATGATGGGTGGATGACAGGTGAATAGAAGCTGGTTGATGATGGGTGGATGACAGGTGAATAGAAGCTCGGAGATGATGGGTGGATGACAGATGAATAGAGGCAGGTGGATGATGGGTGGATGACAGGTGAATAGAAGCTGGGAGATGATGGGTGCAAGACAGGTGAATAGAAGCAAGTAGATGATGGGTGATGACAGGTGAATAGAAGCTGATTGATGATGGGTGGATGACAGGTGAATAGAAGGAGGTGAATCATGGGTGGATGACAGGTGCATCGAAGCTGGCAGATGATGGGTGGATGACAGGTGAATAGAGGCCGGTAGATGATGGGTGGATGACAGGTGAATAGAGGCTGGTGGAAGATCGGTGGATGACAGGTGAATAGAAGCTGGTAGATGATGGGTGGATGACAGGTGAATAGAAACTGGTAGATGATGGGTGGATGACAGGTGACTAGAAGCTGGTTGATGATGGGTGGATGACAGGTGAATAGAAGCTGGTAGATGATGTGTGGATGACAGGTGAATAGAGGCTGGTATATGATGGGTGGATGACAGGTGATTAGAAGCTGGTTGATGATGGGTAGATGACAGGTGAATAGAAGCTCGGAGATGATGGGTGCATGACAGGTGAATAAAGCAAAGCAGATAATCGGTGGATGACAGGTGAATAGAGGCTGGTAGATGATGGGGGATGACAGATGAATAGAAACCGGGAGATGATGGGTGCATGACAGGTGACTAGAAGCAGATGGATGATGGGTGGATGACAGATGAATAGAAACTGGGAAATGATGGGTGCATGACAGGTGAACAGAAGCACGTAGAAGATGGGTGGATGACAGGTGAATAGAAGCTGGTAGGTGATGGGTGGATGACAGGTGAATAGAGGCTGGTTGATGATGGGTGGATGACAGGTGAATAGAGGCTGGTAGATGATGGGTGGATGAGAGGTGAATAGAGCCTGGTGGATGATGGGTGGACGACAGGTGAATAGAAGCTGGTAGATGATGGGTGGATGACAGGTGAATAGAAGCTGGTTGATGATGGGTGGATGACAGGTGAATAGAGGCAGGTGGATGATGGGTGGATGACAGGTGAATAGATGCTGGGAGATGATGGGTGCAAGACAGGTGAATAGAAGCAAGTAGATGATGGGTGATGACAGGTGAATAGAAGCTGGTTGATGATGGGTGGATGACAAGTGAATAGAAGGAGGTGAATCATGGGTGCATGACAGGTGAATAGAGGCTGATGGATGATGGGTGGATGACAGGTGAATAGAAGCTTGTAGATGATGGGTGGATGACAGATGAATAGAAACTGTAAGATGATGGGTGCATGACAGGTGAATAGAAGCAGATGGATGATGGGTGGATGACAGATGAATAGAAACTGGGAGATGATGGGTGCATAACAGGTGAACAGAAGCTGGTAGAAGATGGGTGGATGACAGGTGAATAGAAGCTGGTAGGTAATGGGTGGATAACAGGTGAATAGAGGGTGGTAGATGATGGGTGCATGACAGGTGAATACAAGCAGGTCGTTGATGGGTGGATGACAGGTGAATCGAAGCTTTTCTGTGAGGTGTGGATGACAGGTGAATAGAGTCCGGTAGATGATGGGTGGATGACAGGTGAATAGAGTACGGTAGATGATGGGTGGATGACAGGTGAATAGAGTACGGTAGATGATGGGTGGATGACAGGTGAATAGAGGCTGGTGGAAGATCGGTGGATGACAGGTGAATAGAAGCTGGTAGATGATGGGTGGATGACAGGTGAATAGAAACTGGTAGATGATGGGTGGATGACAGGTGAATAGAAGCTGGTAGATGATGGGTGGATGAGAGGTGAATTGAAGCAGGTCAATGATGGGTGGATGACAGTTCAATAGAAGCAGGTGGATAATGGGTGGATGACAGGTGAATAGAAGCTTGTAGGTGATGGGTGGATGACAGGTGAATAGAAGTTGGGAGATGATGGGTGCATGACAGGTGAATAGAGTACGGTAGATGATGGGTGGATGACAGGTGAATAGAGGCTGGTGGAAGATCGGTGGATGACAGGTGAATAGAAGCTGGTAGATGATGGGTGGATGACAGGTGACTAGAAGCTGGTTGATGATGGGTGGATGACAGGTGAATAGAGGCTTGTAGATGATGGGTGGATGAGAGGTGAATAGAGCCTGGTGGATGATGGGTGGACGACAGGTGAATAGAAGCTGGTAGATGATGGGTGGATGACAGGTGAATAGAAGCTGGTTGATGATGGGTGGATGACAGGTGAATAGAGGCAGGTGGATGATGGGTGGATGACAGGTGAATAGAAGCTGGGAGATGATGGGTGCAAGACAGGTGAATAGAAGCAAGTAGATGATGGGTGGATAACAGGTGAATCGAAGCTGGACGATGACGGGTGGATGACAGGTGAATCGAAGCAGTCGATGATGGGTGTATGACAGGTGAATAGAAGCTGATAGATGATGGGTGGATGACAGGTGAATAGAAGCTGGTAGATGATGGGTGGATGACAGGTGAATAGAAGCTGGTAGATGATGGGTGGATGACAGGTGAATAGAAGCTGGTAGATGATGGGTGGATGACAGGTGAATAGAGGCAGGTAGATGATGGGTGGATGACAGGTGAATAGAAGCTGGTAGATGATGGGTGGAAGAGAGGTGAATTGAAGCAGGTCAATGATGGGTGGATGACAGTTCAATAGAAGCTAGTGGATAATGGGTGGATGACAGATCAATAGAAGCTGGTTGATGATGGGTGGATGACAGGTGAATAGAAGCTGGTAGATGATGGGTGGATGACAGGTGAATAGAGGCAGGTAGATGATGGGTGGATGACAGGTGAATAGAAGCTGGGAGATGATGGGTGCATGACAGGTGAATAAAGGAAGTAGATGATCGGTGGATGACAGGTGAATAGAGGCTGGTAGATGATGGGTGGATGACAGGTGAATAGAGGTTGGTGGAAGATCGGTGGATGACAGGTGAATAGAAGCTGGTTGATGATGGGTGGATGACAGGTGAATAGAAGCTGGTAGATGATGGGTGGATGACAGGTGAATAGAAGCTGGTTGATGATGGGTGGATGACAGGTGAACAGAAGCTGGTAGGTGATGGGTGGATGACAGGTGAATAGAGGCAGGTGGATGATGGTTGGATGACAGGTGAATAGAAGCTGGGAGATGATGGGTGCATGACAGGTGAATAAAGGAAGCAGATGATCGGTGGATGACAGGTGAATAGAGGCTGGTAGATGATGGGTGGATGACAGGTGAATAGAAGCTGGTAGGTGATGGGTTAATGACAGGTGAATAGAAGCTAGTTGATGATGGGTGGATGAAAAGTGAATAGAAGGAGGTGAATCATGGGTGCATGACAGGTGAATAGAAGGTAGTAGATGATTGGAGGATGACAGGTGAATCGAAGCTGGTAGATGCTGGGTGGATGACAGGTGAATAGAAGCAGGTAAATGCTGGGTGGACGAAAGGTGAATAGAGGCTGGTATATGATGGGTGGATGACGGGTGAATAGAAGCAGGTAGATGACGGGTGGATAACAGGTGAATCGTAGCTGGTAGGTGATGGGTGGATGACAGGTGAATAGAGGCTGGTTGATGATGGGTGGATGACAGGTGAATAGAGGCTGGTAGATGATGGGTGGATGACAGGTGAATAGAAGCTGGTAGATGATGGGTGGATGACAGGTGAATAGAAGCTGGTAGGTGATGGGTGGATGACAGGTGAATAGAGGCAGGTGGATGATGGGTGGATGACAGGTGAATAGAAGCTGGTAGATGATGGGTGGATGACAGGTGAATAGAAGCAAGTAGATGATGGGTGGATGACAGGTGAATAGAAGCTGATTGATGATGGGTGGATGACAGGTGAATAGAAGGAGGTGAATGATGGGTGGATGACAGGTGAATCGAAGCTGGCAGATGATGGGTGGATGACAGGTGAATAGAGGCTGGTAGATGATGGGTGGATGACAGGTGAATAGAGGCTGGTAGATGATGGGTGGATGACAGGTGAATAGAAGCTGGTAGATGATGGGTGGATGACAGGTGAATAGAAGCTGGTTGATGATGGGTGGATGACAGGTGAATAGAAGCTGGTAGATGATGGGTGGATGACAGGTGAATAGAAGCTGGTAGATGATGGGTGGATGACAGGTGAATAGAAGCTGGTTGATGATGGGTGGATGACAGGTGAATAGAAGCTCGGAGATGATGGGTGCATGACAGGTGAATAAAGCAAAGCAGATGATCGGTGGATGACAGGTGAATAGAAGCTGGTAGATGATGGGTGGATGACAGATGAATAGAAACTGGGAGATGATGGGTGCATGACAGGTGACTAGAAGCAGATGGATGATGGGTGGATGACAGATGAATAGAAACTGGGAAATGATGGGTGCATGACAGGTGAACAGAAGCACGTAGAAGATGGGTGGATGACAGGTGAATAGAAGCTGGTAGGTGATGGGTGGATGACAGGTGAATAGAGGCTGGTTGATGATGGGTGGATGACAGGTGAATAGAGGCTGGTAGATGATGGGTGGATGACAGGTGAATAGAAGCTGGTAGATGATGGGTGGATGACAGGTGAATAGAGGCTGGTAGATTATGGGTGGATGACAGGTGAATAGAAGCTGGTAGATGATGGATGGATGACAGGTGAATAGAGGCAGCTAGATGATGGGTGGATGACAGGTGAATAGATGCTGGGACATGATGGATGCATGACAGGTGAATAGAGGCTGGTAGATGATGGAAGGATGACAGGTGAATAGAAGCTGGTTGATGATGGGTGGATGACAGGTGAATAGAAGCTGGTAGATGATGGGTGGATGACAGGTGAATAGAGGCTGGTAGATGATGGGTGGATGACAGGTGAATAGAAGCATGTAGATGATGGGTGGATAACAGGTGAATCGAAGCTGGACGATGACGGGTGGATGACAGGTGAATCGAAGCAGTAGATGATGGGTGGATGACAGGTGAATAGAAGCTGGTAGATGATGGGTGGATGACAGGTGAATCGAAGCAGTAGATGATGGGTGTATGACAGGTGAATAGAAGCTGATAGATGATGGGTGGATGACAGGTGAATAGAAGCTGGTAGATGATGGGTGGATGACAGGTGAATACAAGCAGGTCGTTGATGGGTGGATGACAGGTGAATCGAAGCTTTTCTGTGAGGTGTGGATGACAGGTGAATAGAGTCCGGTAGATGATGGGTGGATGACAGGTGAATAGAGTACGGTAGATGATGGGTGGATGACAGGTGAATAGAGTACGGTAGATGATGGGTGGATGACAGGTGAATAGAGGCTGGTAGATGATGGGTGGATGACAGGTGAATAGAAGCTGGTAGATGATGGGTGGATGACAGGTGAATAGAAACTGGTAGATGATGGGTGGATGACAGGTGACTAGAAGCTGGTTGATGATTTGTAGATGACAGGTGAATAGAAGCAGGTAGATGATGGGTGGATGACAGGTGAATAGAAGCTGGTGGATGATGGGTGGATGACAGGTGAATAGAAGCTTGCAGGTGATGGGTGGATGACAGGTGAATAGAAGCTGGGAGATGATGGGTGGATGACAGGTGAATAGAGTACGGTAGATGATGGGTGGATGACAGGTGAATAGAGGCTGGTAGATGATGGGTGGATGACAGGTGAATAGAAGCTGGTAGATGATGGGTGGATGACAGGTGAATAGAAGCTGGTTGATGATGGGTGGATGACAGGTGAATAGAGGCTGGTAGATGATGGGTGGATGACAGGTGAATAGAGCCTGGTGGATGATGGGTGGACGACAGGTGAATAGAAGCTGGTAGATGATGGGTGGATGACAGGTGAATAGAAGCTGGTTGATGATGGGTGGATGACAGGTGAATAGAGGCAGGTGGATGATGGGTGGATGACAGGTGAATAGAAGCTGGGAGATGATGGGTGCATGACAGGTGAATAGAAGCAAGTAGATGATGGGTGGATGACAGGTGAATAGAAGCTGGTTGATGATGGGTGGATGACAGGTGAATAGAAGCTGGTGGATGATGGGTGGATGACAGGTGAATAGAGGCTGATGGATGATGGGTGGATGACAGGTGAATAGAAGCTGGTAGATGATGGGTGGATGACAGATGAATAGAAGCTGGTAGATGATGGGTGCATGACAGGTGACTAAAAGCAGATGGATGATGGGTGGATGACAGATGAATAGAAACTGGGAAATGATGGGTGCATGACAGGTGAACAGAAGCACGTAGAAGATGGGTGGATGACAGGTGAATAGAAGCTGGTAGGTGATGGGTGGATGACAGGTGAATAGAGGCTGGTTGATGATGGGTGGATGACAGGTGAATAGAGGCTGGTAGATGATGGGTGGATGACAGGTGAATAGAGCCTGGTGGATGATGGGTGGATGACAGGTGAATAGAAGCTGGTAGATGATGGGTGGATGACAGGTGAATAGAAGCTGGTAGATGATGGGTGGATGACAGGTGAATAGAGGCAGGTGGATGATGGGTGGATGACAGGTGAATAGATGCTGGGAGATGATGGGTGCAAGACAGGTGAATAGAAGCAAGTAGATGATGGGTGATGACAGGTGAATAGAAGCTGGTTGATGATGGGTGGATGACAAGTGAATAAAAGGAGGTGAATCATGGGTGCATGACAGGTGAATAGAGGCTGATGGATGATGGGTGGATGACAGGTGAATAGAAGCTTGTAGATGATGGGTGGATGACAGATGAATAGAAACTGTAAGATGATGGGTGCATGACAGGTGAATAGAAGCAGGTGGATAATGGGTGGATGACAGATCAATAGAAGCTGGTAGATGATGGGTGCATAACAGGTGAACAGAAGCAAGTAGAAGATGGGTGGATGACAGGTGAATAGAAGCTGGTCGGTGATGGGTGGATAACAGGTGAATCGAAGCTTTTCTGTGAGGTGTGGATGACAGGTGAATAGAGTCCGGTAGATGATGGGTGGATGACAGGTGAATAGAGTACGGTAGAAGATGGGTGGATGACAGGTGAATAGAGTACGGTAGATGATGGGTGGATGACAGGTGAATAGAGGCTGGTGGAAGATCGGTGGATGACAGGTGAATAGAGGCAGGTGGATGATGGTTGGATGACAGGTGAATAGAAGCTGGGAGATGATGGGTGCATGGCACGTGAATAAAGCAAAGCAGATGATCTGTGGATGACAGGTGAATAGAGGCTGGTAGATGATGGGGGATGACAGGTGAATAGAAGCTGGTAGGTGATGGGTGAATGACAGGTGAATAGAAGCTGGTTGATGATGGGTGGATGACAAGTGAATAGAAGTAGGTGAATCATGGGTGCATGACAGGTGAATAGAAGGTAGTAGATGATTGGAGGATGACAGGTGAATCGAAGCTGGTAGATGCTGGGTGGATGACAGGTGAATAGAAGCAGGTAAATGCTGGGTGGACGAAAGGTGAATAGAGGCTGGTATATGATGGGTGGATGACGGGTGAATAGAAGCAGGTAGATGACGGGTGGATAACAGGTGAATCGTAGCTGGTAGGTGATGGGTGGATGACAGGTGAATAGAGGCTGGTAGATGATGGGTGGATGAGAGGTGAATAGAGGCTGGTGGATGATGGGTGGACGACAGGTGAATAGAAGCTGGTAGATGCTGGGTGGATGACAGGTGAATAGAAGCTGGTTGATGATGGGTGCATGACAGGTGAATAGAAGCTCGGAGATGATGGGTGGATGACAGATGAATAGAGGCAGGTGGATGATGGGTGGATGACAGGTGAATAGAAGCTGGGAGATGATGGGTGCAAGACAGGTGAATAGAAGCAAGTAGATGATGGGTGATGACAGGTGAATAGAAGCTTGTAGGTGATGGGTGGATGACAGGTGAATAGAAGCTGGTAGATGATGGGTGGATGACAGGTGAATAGAAGCTGGTAGGTGATGGGTGGATGACAGGTGAATAGAGGCTGGTGGATGATGGGTGGATGACAGGTGAATAGAAGCTGGTAGATGATGGGTGGATGACAGGTGACTAGAAGCTGGTTGATGATGGGTGGATGACAGGTGAATAGAGGCTTGAAGATGATGGGTGGATGAGAGGTGAATAGAGCCTGGTGGATGATGGGTGGACGACAGGTGAATAGAAGCTGGTAGATGATGGGTGGATGACAGGTGAATAGAAGCTGGTAGATGATGGGTGGATGACAGGTGAATAGAAGCAGGTGGATGATGGGTGGATGACAGGTGAATAGAAGCTGGGAGATGATGGGTGCATGACAGGTGAATAGAAGCAAGTAGATGATGGGTGATGACAGGTGAATAGAAGCTGGTTGATGATGGGTGGATGACAAGTGAATAGAAGGAGGTGAATCATGGGTGCATGACAGGTGAATAGAGGCTGGTAGATGATGGGTGGATGACAGGTGAATAGAAGCTGGTAGATGATGGGTGGATGACAGGTGAATAGAAGCTGGGAGATGATGGGTGCATGACAGGTGAATAGAAGCAGATAGATGATGGGTGGATGACAGGTGAATAGAAACTGGGAAATGATGGGTGCATGACAGGTGAACAGAAGCACGTAGAAGATGGGTGGATGACAGGTGAATAGAAGCTGGTAGGTGATGGGTGGATGACAGGTGAATAGAGGCTGGTAGATGATGGGGGGTATGACAAGTGAATAGAAGCTGGGAGGTGATGGGTGGATGACAGGTGAATAGAGCCTGGTGGATGATGGGTGGACGACAGGTGAATAGAAGCTGGTAGATGATGGGTGGATGACAGGTGAATAGAAGCTGGTTGATGATGGGTGCATGACAGGTGAATAGATGCTGGGAGATGATGGGTGAAAGACAGGTGAATAGAAGCAAGTAGATGATGGGTGATGACAGGTGAATAGAAGCTGGTTGATGATGGGTGTATGAAAGGTGAATAGAAGCAGATAGATGATGGGTGGATGACAGGTGAATAGAGGCTGGTAGATGATGGGTGGATGACAGGTGAATAGAAGCTGGTAGATGATGGGTGGATGACAGGTGAATAGAAGCTGGTAGATGATGGGTGGATGACAGGTGAATAGAAGCAGATAGATGATGGGTGGATGACAGGTGAATAGATGCTGGTAGATGATGGGTGGATGACAGGTGAATAGAGGCTGGTAGATGATGGAAGGATGACAGGTGAATAGAAGCAGGTTGATTATGGGTGGATGACAGGTGAATAGAGGGTGGTAGATGATGGGTGCATGACAGGTGACTACAAGCAGGTCGTTGATGGGTGGATGACAGGTGAATCGAAGCTTTTCTGTGAGGTGTGGATGACAGGTGAATAGAGTCCGGTAGATGATGGGTGGATGACAGGTGAATAGAGTACGGTAGATGATGGGTGGATGACAGGTGAATAGAGTACGGTAGATGATGGGTGGATGACAGGTGAATAGAAGCTGGTAGATGATGGGAGGATGACAGGTGAATAGAAGCTGGTAGATGATGGGTGCATGACAGGTGAATAGAAGCTGGTAGATGATGGGTGGATGACAGGTGAATAGAAGCTGGTTGATGATGGGTAGATGACAGGTGAATAGAAGCAGGTAGATGATGGGTGGATGACAGGTGAATAGAAGCAGGTGGATGATGGGTGGATGACAGGTGAATAGAAGCTGCGAGATGATGTGTGGATGACAGGTGAATAGAAGCAAGTAGATGATGGGTGGATGACAGGTGAATAGAAGCTGGTAGATGATGGGTGGATGACAGTTGAATAGAAGCTGGTAGGTGATGGGTGGATGACAGGTGAATAGAGGCTGGTAGATAATGGGTGGATGACAGGTAAATAGAGGCTGGTAGATGATGGGTGGATGACAGGTAAATAGAAGCTGGTAGATAATGGGTGGATGACAAGTAATTCGGCGCTGGAAGATGATGGGTGGATGAGAGGTGAATTGAAGCTGGTCAATGATGGGTGGATGACAGTTCAATAGAAGCAGGTGGATAATGGGTGGATGACAGGTGAATAGAAGCTGGTAGATGATGGGTGGATGACAGGTGAATAGAAGCAAGTAGATGATCGGTGGATGACAGGTGAATAGAGGCTGGTAGATGATGTGTGGATGACAGGTGAATAGAAGCTGGTAGATGATGGGTGGATGACAGGTGAATAGAAACTGGTAGATGATGGGTGGATGACAGGTGAATAGAAGCTGGAAGATGATGGGTGGATGACAGGTGAATAGAAGCAGGTAGATGATGGGTGGATGACAGGTGAATAGAAGCAGGTAGATGATGGGTGGATGACAGGTGAATAGAAGCTGTGAGATGATGGGTGCATGACAGGTGAATAGAAGCAAGTAGATGATGGGTGGATGACAGGTGAATAGAAGCTTGTAGGTGATGGGTGGATGACAGGTCAATAGATGCTCGTAGATGATGGGTGGATGACAGGTGAATAGAGGCTGGTAGATGATGGGTGGATGACAGGTGATTAGAAGCTGGTTGATGATGGGTAGATGACAGGTGAATAGAAGCTGGTAGATGATCGGTGGATGACAGGTGAATAGAAGCTGGTAGATGATGGGTGGATGACAGGTGAATAGAAGCTGGTTGATGATGGGTGGATGACAGGTGAATAGAAGCTGGTAGGTGATGGGTGGATGACAGGTGAATAGAGGCAGGTGGATGATGGTTGGATGACAGGTGAATAGAAGCTGGGAGATGATGGGTGCATGACAGGTGAATAAAGCAAAGCAGATGATCGGTGGATGACAGGTGAATAGAGGCTGGTAGATGATGGGGGATGACAGGTGAATAGAAGCTGGTAGGTGATGGGTGAATGACAGGTGAATAGAAGCTGGTTGATGATGGGTGGATGACAAGTGAATAGAAGGAGGTGAATCATGGGTGCATGACAGGTGAATAGAAGGTAGTAGATGATTGGAGGATGACAGGTGAATCGAAGCTGGTAGATGCTGGGTGGATGACAGGTGAATAGAAGCAGGTAAATGCTGGGTGGACGAAAGGTGAATAGAGGCTGGTATATGATGGGTGGATGACAGGTGAATAGAAGCCGGTAGATGATGGGTGGATGACAGGTGAATAGAAGCTGGTAGATGATGGGTGGATGACAGGTGAATAGAGGCTGGTAGATGATGGGTGGATGACAGGTGAATAGAGGCAGGTGGATGATGGGTGGATGACAGGTGAATAGAAGCTGGTAGATGATGGGTGGATGACAGGTGAATAGAAGCTGGTTGATGATGGGTGGATGACAGGTGAATAGAAGCTCGGAGATGATGGGTGGATGACAGATGAATAGAGGCAGGTGGATGATGGGTGGATGACAGGTGAATAGAAGCTGGGAGATGATGGGTGCAAGACAGGTGAATAGAAGCAAGTAGATGATGGGTGATGACAGGTGAATAGAAGCTGATTGATGATGGGTGGATGACAGGTGAATAGAAGGAGGTGAATCATGGGTGGATGACAGGTGCATCGAAGCTGGCAGATGATGGGTGGATGACAGGTGAATAGAGGCCGGTAGATGATGGGTTGATGACAGGTGAATAGAGGCTGGTAGATGATGGGTGGATGACAGGTGAATAGAAGCTGGTAGATGATGGGTGGATGACAGGTGAATAGAAGCTTGTAGATGATGGGTGGATCACAAGTAAATGGGAGCTGGTAGATGATGGGTGGATGACAGGTGAATAGAAGCTGGTAGATGATGGGTGGATGACAGGTGAATAGAGGCTGGTAGATGATGGGTGGATGACAGGTGAATAGAAGCTGGTAGATGATGGGTGGATGACAGGTGAATAGAAGCTCGTAGATGATGGGTGGATGACAGGTGAATAGAAGCTGGTAGATGATGGGTGGATGACAGGTGAATAGAGGCTGGTAGATGATGGGGGATGACAGGTGAATAGAAGCTGGTAGGTGATGGGTGAATGACAGGTGAATAGAAGCTGGTTGATGATGGGTGGATGACAAGTGAATAGAAGGAGGTGAATCATGGGTGCATGACAGGTGAATAGAAGGTAGTAGATGATTGGAGGATGACAGGTGAATCGAAGCTGGTAGATGCTGGGTGGATGACAGGTGAATAGAAGCTGGTTGATGACGGGTGGATGACAGGTGAATCGAAGCAGTAGATGATGGGTGTATGACAGGTGAATAGAAGCTGATAGATGATGGGTGGATGACAGGTGAATAGAAGCTGGTAGATGATGGGTGGATGACAGGTGAATAGAAGCTGGTAGATGATGGGTGGATGACAGGTGAATAGAAGCTGGTAGATGATGGGAGGATGACAGGTGAATAGAAGTTGGGAGATGATGGGTGCATGACAGGTGATTAGAAGCTGGTAGATAATGGGTGGATGACAGGTGAATAGAAGCCGATAGATCATGGGTGGATGACAGGTGAATAGAGGCTGGTAGATGATGGGTGGATGACAGGTGAATACAAGCAGGTCGTTGATGGGTGGATGACAGGTGAATCGAAGCTTTTCGGTGAGGTGTGGATGACAGGTGAATAGAGTCCGGTAGATGATGGGTGGATGACAGGTGAATAGAGTACGGTAGATGATGGGTGGATGACAGGTGAATAGAGTACTGGTAGATGATGGGTGGATGACTGGTGAATAGAGGCTGGTAGATGATGGGTGGATGACAGGTAAATAGAAGCTGGTAGATGATGGGTGGATGACAGGTGAATAGAAGCTGGTAGATGATGGGTGGATGACAGGTGAATAGAAGCTGGTAGATGATGGGTGGATGACAGGTGAATAGAAGCAGATAGATGATGGGTGGATGACAGGTGAATAGAGGCTGGTAGATGATGGGTGGATGACAGGTGAATAGAAGCTGGTAGATGATGGATGGATGACAGGTGAATAGAAGCTGGTAGATGATGGGTGGATGACAGGTGAATAGAAGCAGGTGGATAATGGGTGGATGACAGATCAATAGAAGCTGGTTGGTGATGAGTGGATGACAGGTGAAAAGAAGCATGTAGATGATGGGTGGATGACAGGTGAATAGAAGCTGATAGATGATGGGTGGATGACAGGTGAATAGAAGCTGGTAGATGATGGGTGGATGACAGGTGAATCGAAGCTGGCAGATGATGGGTGGATGACAGGTGAATAGAGGCCGGTAGATGATGGGTGGATGACAGGTGAATAGAGGCTGGTGGAAGATCGGTGGATGACAGGTGAATAGAAGCTGGTAGATGATGGGTGGATGACAGGTGAATAGTAACTGGTAGATGATGGGTGGATGACAGGTGAATAGAAGCTGGTAGATGATGGGTGGATGACAGGTGAATAGAAGCTCGTAGATGATGGGTGCATGACAGGTGAATAAAGCAAAGCAGATGATGGGTGGATGACAGGTGAATAGAGGCTGGTAGATGATGGGTGGATGACAGGTGAATAGAGGCTGGTAGGTGATGGGTCGATGACAGGTGAATAGAAGCAGGTTGATGATGGGTGGATGACAAGTGAATAGAAGGAGGTGAATCATGGGTGCATGACAGGTGAATAGAAGGTAGTAGATGATTGGAGGATGACAGGTGAATCGAAGCTGGTAGATGCTGGGTGGATGACAGGTGAATAGAAGCTGGTTGATGATGGGTGGATGACAAGTGAATAGGAGGAGGTGAATCATGGGTGCATGACAGGTGAATAGAGACTGATGGATGATGGGTGGATGACAGGTGAATAGAAGCTGGTAGATGATGGGTGGATGACAGATGAATAGAAACTGTGAGATGATGGGTGGATGAGAGGTGAATAGAAGCAGGTGAATGATGGGTGGATGACAGGTGAATAGAAGCTGGTAGATGATGGGTGGATGACAGGTGAATAGAAGCTGGTAGATGATGGGTGGATGACAGGTGAATAGAAGCTTGTAGGTGATGGGTGGATGACTGGTGAATAGAGGGTGGTAGATGATGGGTGCATGACAGGTGAATACAAGCAGGTCGTTGATGGGTGGATGACAGGTGAATCGAAGCTTTTCTGTGAGGTGTGGATGACAGGTGAATAGAGTCCGGTAGATGATGGGTGGATGACAGGTGAATAGAGTACGGTAGATGATGGGTGGATGACAGGTGAATAGAGTACGGTAGATGATGGGTGGATGACAGGTGAATAGAGGCTGGTGGAAGATCGGTGGATGACAGGTGAATAGAAGCTGGTAGATGATGGGTGGATGACAGGTGAATAGAAACTGGTAGATGATGGGTGGATGACAGGTGACTAGAAGCTGGTTGATGATTTGTAGATGACAGGTGAATAGAAGCAGGTAGATGATGGGTGGATGATAGGTGACTAGAAGCAGGTGGATGATGGGTGGATGACAGGTGAATAGAAGCTGGGAGATGATGGGTGCATGACAGGTGAATAGAAGCAAGTAGATGATGGGTGGATGACAGGTGAATAGAAGCTTGTAGGTGATCGGTGGATGACAGGTCAATAGAGGCTCGTAGATGATGGGTGGATGACAGGTGAATAGAGGCTGGTAGATGATGGGTGGATGACAGGTGAATAGAGGCTGGTAGATGATGGGTGGATGACAGGTAAATAGAACCTGGTAGATGATGGGTGGATGACAGGTGAATAGAAGCTGGTTGGTGATGGCTGGATGACAGGTGAATAGAAGCTTGTAGGTGATGGGTGGATGACAGGTGAATAGAAGTTGGGAGATGATGGGTGCATGACAGGTGAATAGAGTAAGGTAGATGATGGGTGGATGACAGGTGAATAGAAGCTGGTGGAAGATCGGTGGATGACAGGTGAATAGAAGCTTGTAGATTATGGGTGGATGACAGGTGACTAGAAGCTGGTTGATGATGGGTGGATGACAGGTGAATAGAGGCTGGTAGATGATGGGTGGATGACAGGTGATTAGAAGCTGGTTGATGATGGGTAGATGACAGGTGAATAGAAGCTGGTTAATGATGGGTGGATGACAGGTGAATAGAAGCTGGTAGATGATGGGTGGATGACAGGTGAATAGAAGCTGGTTGATGATGGGTGGATGACAGGTGAATAGAAGCTGGTAGATGATGGGTGGATGACAGGTGAATAGAGGCAGGTGGATGATGGGTGGATGACAGGTGAATAGAGGCTGGTAGATGATGGGGGATGACAGGTGAATAGAAGCTGGTAGGTGATGGGTGAATGACAGGTGAATAGAAGCTGGTTGATGATGGGTGGATGACAAGTGAATAGAAGTAGGTGAATCATGGGTGCATGACAGGTGAATAGAAGGTAGTAGATGATTGGAGGATGACAGGTGAATCGAAGCTGGTAGATGCTGGGTGGATGACAGGTGAATAGAAGCAGGTAAATGCTGGGTGGACGAAAGGTGAATAGAGGCTGGTATATGATGGGTGGATGACGGGTGAATAGAAGCAGGTAGATGACGGGTGGATAACAGGTGAATCGTAGCTGGTAGGTGATGGGTGGATGACAGGTGAATAGAGGCTGGTAGATGATGGGTGGATGAGAGGTGAATAGAGGCTGGTGGATGATGGGTGGACGACAGGTGAATTGAAGCTGGTAGATGATGGGTGGATGACAGGGTGAATAGAAGCTGGTTGATGATGTGTGGATGACAGGTGAATAGAAGCTGTGAGATGATGTGTGCATAACAGGTGAATAGAAGCAGGTGGATGATGGGTGGATGACAGGTGAATAGAAGCTGATTGATGATGGGTGGATGACAGGTGAATAGAAGGAGGTGAATCATGGGTGGATGACAGGTGCATCGAAGCTGGCAGATGATGGGTGGATGACAGGTGAATAGAGGCCGGTAGATGATGGGTGGATGACAGGTGAATAGAGGCTGGTGGAAGATCGGTGGATGACAGGTGAATAGAAGCTGGTAGATGATGGGTGGATGACAGGTGAATAGAAACTGGTAGATGATGGGTGGATGACAGGTGACTAGAAGCTGGTTGATGATGGGTGGATGACAGGTGAATAGAAGCTGGTAGATGATGTGTGGATGACAGGTGAATAGAGGCTGGTATATGATGGGTGGATGACAGGTGATTAGAAGCTGGTTGATGATGGGTAGATGACAGGCGAATAGAAGCTGGGAGATGATGGGTGCATGACAGGTGAATAAAGCAAAGCAGATGATCGGTGGATGACAGGTGAATAGAGGCTGGTAGATGATGGGGGATGACAGGTGAATAGAAGCTGGTAGGTGATGGGTGAATGACAGGTGAATAGAAGCTGGTTGATGATGGGTGGATGACAAGTGAATAGAAGGAGGTGAATCATGGGTGCATGACAGGTGAATAGAAGGTAGTAGATGATTGGAGGATGACAGGTGAATCGAAGCTGGTAGATGCTGGGTGGATGACAGGTGAATAGAAGCTGGTTGATGATGGGTGGATGACAAGTGAATAGAAGGAGGTGAATCATGGGTGCATGACAGGTGAATAGAGGCTGATGGATGATGGGTGGATGACAGGTGAATAGAAGCTTGTAGATGATGGGTGGATGACAGATGAATAGAAGCTGGTAGATGATGGGTGGATGACAGGTGAATAGAAGCAGATGGATGATGGGTGGATGACAGGTGAATAGAAGCTGGGAGATGATGGGTGGATGACAGGTGAATAGAAGCAAGTAGATGATGGGTGGATGACAGGTGAATAGAAGCTGGTAGGTGATGGGTGGATGACAGGTGAATAGAGGCTGGTAGATGATGGGTGGATGACAGGTGAATAGAAGCAGGTCGATGATGGGTGGATGACAGGTGAATCGAAGCTTTTCGGTGAGGTGTGGATGACAGGTAAATAGAGTCCGGTAGATGATGGGTGGATGACAGGTGAATAGAGTACGGTAGATGATGGGTGGATGACAGGTGAATAGAGTACGATTGATGATGGGTGGATGACAGGTGAATAGAGGCTGGTGGAAGATCGGTGGATGACAGGTGAATAGAAGCTGGTAGACGATGGGTGGATGACAGGTGAATAGAAGCTGGTAGATGATGGGTGGATGACAGGTGAATAGAGGCTGGTAGATGATGGGTGGATGACAGGTGAATAGAAGCAGGTAGATGATGGGTGGATGACAGGTGAATAGAGGCTGGTAGATGATGGGTGGATGAAAGGTGAATAGAGGCTGGTAGATGATGGGTGGATGACAGGTAAATAGAAGCTGGTAGATGATGGGTGGATGACAGGTGAATAGAAGTTGGTAGATGATGGGTGGATGACAGGTGAATAGAAGCTGGTAGATGATGGATGGATGACAGGTGAATAGAGGCAGGTAGATGATGGGTGGATGACAGGTGAATAGATGCTGGTAGATGATGGATGCATGACAGGTGAATAGAGGCTGGTAGATGATGGGTGGATGACAGGTGAATAGAGGCTGGTAGATGATGGGTGGATGACAGGTGAATAGAAGCTGGTAGATGATGGGTGGATGACAGGTGAATAGAAGCTGGTTGATGATGGGTGGATGACAGGTGAATAGAAGCTGGTAGATGATGGGTGGATGACAGGTGAATAGAGGCTGGTATATGATGGGTGGATGACAGGTGATTAGAAGCTGGTTGATGATGGGTAGATGACAGGTGAATAGAAGCTGGGAGATGATGGGTGCATGACAGGTGAATAAAGCAAAGCAGATGATCGGTGGATGACAGGTGAATAGAGGCTGGTAGATGATGGGGGATGACAGGTGAATAGAAGCTGGTAGGTGATGGGTGAATGACAGGTGAATAGAAGCTGGTTGATGATGGGTGGATGACAAGTGAATAGAAGGAGGTGAATCATGGGTGCATGACAGGTGAATAGAAGGTAGTAGATGATTGGAGGATGACAGGTGAATCGAAGCTGGTAGATGCTGGGTGGATGACAGGTGAATAGAAGCTGGTTGATGATGGGTGGATGACAAGTGAATAGGAGGAGGTGAATCATGGGTGCATGACAGGTGAATAGAGGCTGATGGATGATGGGTGGATGACAGGTGAATAGAAGCTGGTAGATGATGGGTGGATGACAGATGAATAGAAACTGTGAGATGATGGGTGCATGACAGGTGAATAGAAGCAAATGGATGATGGGTGGATGACAGATGAATAGAAACTGGGAGATGATGGGTGCATGACAGGTGAACAGAAGCAAGTAGAAGATGGGTGGGTGACAGGTGAATAGAAGCTGGTAGGTAATGGGTGGATAACAGGTGAATAGAGGGTGGTAGATGATGGGTGCATGACAGGTGAATACAAGCAGGTCGTTGATGGGTGGATGACAGGTGAATCGGAGCTTTTCTGTGAGGTGTGGATGACAGGTGAATAGAGTCCAGTAGATGATGGGTGGATGACAGGTGAATAGAGGCTGGTAGATGATGGGTGGATGACAGGTGAATAGAAGCTGGTAGATGATGGGTGGATGACAGGTGAATAGAAGCTGGTAGATGATGGGTGGATGACAGGTGAATAGAAGCTGGTAGATGATGGGTGGATGACAGGTGAATTGAAGCAGGTAGATGATGGGTGGATGACAGGTGAATAGAAGCAGGTGGATGATGGGTGGATGACAGATGAATAGAAGCTGGGAGATGATGGGTGCATGACAGGTGAATAGAAGCAAGTAGATGATGGGTGGATGACAGGTGAATAGAAGCTTGCAGGTGATGGGTGGATGACAGGTGAATAGAGGCTGGTAGATGATGGGTGGATGACAGGTAAATAGAAGCTGGTAGATGATGGGTGGATGACAGGTGAATAGAAGCTTGTAGATGATGGGTGGATCACAAGTAAATGGGACCTGGCAGATGATGGGTGGATGACAGGTGAATAGAAGCTGGTAGATGATGGGTGGATGACAGGTGAATAGAAGCTTGTAGGTGATGGGTGGATGACTGGTGAATAGAGGCTGGTAGATGATGGGTGGATGACAGGTGAATAGAGTACGGTAGATGATGGGTGGATGACAGGTGAATAGAGGCTGGTAGATGATGGGTGGATGACAGGTGAATAGAAGCTGGTAGATGATGGGTGGATGACAGGTGAATAGAAGCTGGTAGATGATGGGTGGATGACAGGTGAATAGAGGCTGGTAGATGATGGGTGGATGACAGGTGAATAGAAGCTGGTTGATGATGGGTGGATGACAGGTGAATAGAAGCTGGTTAATGATGGGTGGATGACAGGTGAACAGAAGCTGGTAGATGATCGGTGGATGACAGGTGAATAGAAGCTGGTTGATGATGGGTGGATGACAGGTGAATAGAAGCTGGTAGCTGATGGGTGGATGACAGGTGAATAGAGGCAGGTGGATGATGGGTGGATGACAGGTGAATAGAAGCTGGGAGATGATGGGTGCATGACAGGTGAATAAAGCAAGTAGATGATCGGTGGATGACAGGTGAATAGAGGCTGGTAGATGATGGGGGATGACAGGTGAATAGAAGCTGGTAGGTGATGGATGGATGACAGGTGAATAGAAGCTGGTAGATGATGGGTGGATGACAGGTGAATAGAAGCTGGTAGATGATGGGTGGATGACAGGTGAATAGAAACTGGTAGATGATGTGTGGATGACAGGTGAATAGAAGCTGTGAGATGATGGGTAGATGACAGGTGAATAGAAGCAGGTAGATGATGGGTGGATGATAGGTGACGAGAAGCAGGTGGATGATGGGTGGATGACAGGTGAATAGATGCTGTGAGATGATGGGTGCATGACAGGTGAATAGAAGCAAGTAGATGATGGGTGGATGAAAGGTAAATAGAAGCTTGTAGGTGATCGGTGGATGACAGGTCAATAGATGCTCGTAGATGATGGGTGGATGACAGGTGAATAGAGGCTGGTAGATGATGGGTGGATGACAGGTGATTAGAAGCTGGTTGATGATGGGTAGATGACAGGTGAATAGAAGCTGGTTAATGATGGGTGGATGACAGGTGAATAGAAGCTGGTAGATGATCGGTGGATGACAGGTGAATAGAAGCTGGTTGATGATGGGTGGATGACAGGTGAACAGAAGCTGGTAGGTGATGGGTGGATGACAGGTGAATAGAGGCAGGTGGATGATGGTTGGATGACAGGTGAATAGAAGCTGGGAGATGATGGGTGCATGACAGGTGAATAAAGGAAGCAGATGATCGGTGGATGACAGGTGAATAGAGGCTGGTAGATGATGGGGGATGACAGGTGAATAGAAGCTGGTAGGTGATGGGTTAATGACAGGTGAATAGAAGCTAGTTGATGATGGGTGGATGAAAAGTGAATAGAAGGAGGTGAATCATGGGTGCATGACAGGTGAATAGAAGGTAGTAGATGATTGGAGGATGACAGGTGAATCGAAGCTGGTAGATGCTGGGTGGATGACAGGTGAATAGAAGCAGGTAAATGCTGGGTGGACGAAAGGTGAATAGAGGCTGGTATATGATGGGTGGATGACGGGTGAATAGAAGCAGGTAGATGATGGGTGGATAACAGGTGAATCGAAGCTGGTAGGTGATGGGTGGATGACAGGTGAATAGAGGCTGGTGGATGATGGGTGGATGACAGGTGAATAGAAGCTGGTAGATGATGGGTGGATGACAGGTGAATAGAAGCTGGTAGATGATGGGTGGATGACAGGTGAATAGAAGCTGGTAGATGATGGGTGGATGACAGGTGAATAGAGGCAGGTGGATGATGGGTGGATGACAGGTGAATCGAAGCTGGGAGATGATGGGTGGATGACAGGTGAATCGAAGCAGTAGATGATGGGTGGATGACAGGTGAATAGAAACTGATTGATGATGGGTGGATGACAGGTGAATAGAATCTGGTAGACGACGGGCGGAAGAAAGGTGAATAGAAGCTGGTAGATAATGGGAGGATGACAGGTAAATAGAGGCTGGTAGATGATGGGTGGATGACAGGTGAATAGAGGCTGGTAGATGATGGGTGGATGACAGGTGAATAGAAGCTGGTAGATGATGGGTGGATGACAGGTGAATAGAAGCTGGTAGATGATGGGTGGATGACAGGTGAATAGAAGCTGGTAGATGATGGGTGGATGACAGGTGAATAGAAGCTGGTAGATGATGGATGGATGACAGGTGAATAGAGGCTGGTAGATGATGGAAGGATGACAGGTGAATAGAAGCTGGTTGATGATGGGTGGATGACAGGTGAATAGAAGCTGGTAGATGATGGGTGGATGACAGGTGAATAGAAGCTGGCAGATGATGGGTGGATGACAGGTGAATAGAGGCTGGTAGATGATGGGTGGATGACAGGTGAATAGAAGCTGGTAGGTGATGGGTGGATGACAGGTGAATAGAAGCTGGTTGATGATGGGTGGATGACAAGTGAATAGAAGGAGGTGAATCATGGGTGCATGACAGGTGAATAGAAGGTAGTAGATGATGGGAGGATGACAGGTGAATAGAAGCTGGTAGATGATGGGTGGATGACAGGTGAATAGAAGCAGGTAGATGATGGGTGGATGACAGGTGAATAGAGGCTGGTAGATGATGGGTGGATGACAGGTGAATAGAAGCTGGTAGATGATGGGTGGATGACAGGTGAATAGAAGTTGGTAGATGATGGGTGGATGACAGGTGAATAGAGGCTGGTAGATGATGGGTGGATGACAGGTGAATAGAAGCTGGTAGATGATGGATGGATGACAGGTGAATAGAGGCTGGTAGATGATGGGTGGATGACAGGTGAATAGAAGCTGGTAGATGATGGGTGGATGACAGGTGAATAGAAACTGGTAGATGATGGGTGGATGACAGGTGAATCGAAGCTGGTTGATGATGGGTGGATGAGAGGTGAATTGAAGCAGGTCGATGATGGGTGGATGACAGTTCAATAGAAGCAGGAGGATGATGGGTGGATGACAGATGAATAGAAGCTGGTATGTGATGGGTCGATGACAGGTGAATAGAAGCTGGTAGATGATGGGTGGATGACAGGTGAATAGAAGCTTGTAGGTGATGGGTGGATGACTGGTGAATAGAGGCTGGTAGATGATGGGTGGATGACAGGTGAATAGAAGCTGGTAGATGATGGGTGGATGACAGGTGAATAGAAGCTGGTAGATGATGGGTGGATGACAGGTGAATAGAAGCTGGTAGATGATGGGTGGATGACAGGTGAATAGAAGCTGGTAGATGATGGGTGGATGACAGGTGAATAGAAGCTGGTTGATGATGGGTGGATGACAGGTGAATAGAAGCTGGTAGATGATGGATGGATGACAGGTGAATAGAGGCAGGTAGATGATGGGTGGATGACAGGTGAATAGAAGCTGGTAGATGATGGGTGGATGACAGGTGAATAGAAGCTGGTAGATGATGGGTGGATGACAGGTGAATAGAAGCTGGTAGATGATGGGTGGATGACAGGTGAATAGAAGCTTGTAGGTGATGGGTGGATGACTGGTGAATAGAAGCTGGTTGATGATGGGTGGATGACAGGTGAATAGAAGGAGGTGAATCATGGGTGCATGACAGGTGAATAGAAGGTAGAAGATGATTGGAGGATGACAGGTGGATCGAAGCTGGTAGATGCTGGGTGGATGACAGGTGAATAGAAGCAGGTAAATGATGGGTGGATGACAGGTGAATAGAGGCTGGTAGATGATGGGTGGATGACAGGTGAATAGAAGCTGGTAGATGATGGGTGGATGACAGGTGAATAGAGGCTGGTAGATGATGGGTGGATGACAGGTGAATAGAAGCTGGTAGATGATGGGTGGATGACAGGTGAATAGAGGGCGGTAGATGATGGGTCGATGACAGGTGAATAGAAGCTGGTAGATGATGGGTGGATGACAGGTGAATAGAAGCTGGTAGATGATGGGTGGATGACAGGTGAATAGAAGCTGGTAGATGATGGGTGGATGACAGGTGAATCGAAGCTGGACGATGATGGGTGGATGACAGGTGAATCGAAGCAGTAGATGATGGGTGTATGACAGGTGAATAGAAGCTGGTAGATGATGGGTGGATGACAGGTGAATAGAAGCTGGTAGATGATGGGTGGATGACAGGTGAATAGAAGCTGGTAGATGATGGGTGGATGACAGGTGAATAGAAGCTGGTAGATGATGGGTGGATGACAGGTGAATAGAAGCTGATAGATGATGGGTGGATGACAGGTGAATAGAAGCTGGTAGATGATGGGTGGATGACAGGTGAATAGAAGCTTGTAGGTGATGGGTGGATGACTGGTGAATAGAGGCTGGTAGATGATGGGTGGATGACAGGTGAATAGAAGCTGGTAGATGATGGGTGGATGACAGGTGAATAGAAGCTGGTGGATGATGGGTGGACGACAGGTGAATAGAAGCTGGTAGATGATGGGTGGATGACAGGTGAATAGAAGCTGGTTGATGATGGGTGGATGACAGGTGAATAGAGGCAGGTGGATGATGGGTGGATGACAGGTGAATAGAAGCTGGGAGATGATGGGTGCAAGACAGGTGAATAGAAGCTGGTAGATGATGGGTGGATGACAGGTGAATAGAAGCTGGTAGATGATGGGTGGATGACAGGTGAATAGAAGCTGGTAGATGATGGGTGGATGACAGGTGAATAGAGGCTGGTTGATGATGGGTGGATGACAGGTGAATAGAAGCTGGTAGATGATGGGTGGATGACAGGTGAATAGAAGCTGGTAGATGATGGGTGGATGACAGGTGAATAGAAGCAGGTAGATGATGGGTGGATGACAGGTGAATCGAAGCTGGACGATGATGGGTGGATGACAGGTGAATCGAAGCAGTAGATGATGGGTGTATGACAGGTGAATAGAAGCTGATAGATGATGGATGGATGACAGGTGAATAGAGGCTGGTAGATGATGGAAGGATGACAGGTGAATAGAAGCAGGTTGATTATGGGTGGATGACAGGTGAATAGAAGCTGGTAGATGATGGGTGGATGACAGGTGAATAGAAGAAGGTAGATGATGGGTGGATGACATGTGAATAGAGTACGGTAGATGATGGGTGGATGACAGGTGAATAGAGTACGGTAGATGATGGGTGGTTGTCAGGTGAATAGAGGCTGGTGGAGATGATGGGTGGATGACAGGTGAATAGAAGCTGGTAGATGATGGGTGGATGACAGGTGAATAGAAGCTGGTAGATAATGGGTGGATGACAAGTAATTCGACGCTGGAAGATGATGGGTGGATGAGAGGTGAATTGAAGCAGGTAGATGATGGGTGGATGACAGTTCAATAGAAGCAGGTGGATAATGGGTGGATGACAGATCAATAGAAGCTGGTTGGTGATGAGTGGATGACAGGTGAATAGAAGCTGGTAGATGATGGGTGGATGACAGGTGAATAGAAGCTGGTAGATGATGGGTGGATGACAGGTGAATAGAAGCTGGTAGATGATGGGTGGATGACAGGTGAATAGAAGCTGGTAGATGATGGGTGGATGACAGGTGAATAGAGGCTGGTAGATGATGGGTGGATGACAGGTGAATAGAAGCAGGTAGATGATGGGTGGATGACAGGTGAATAGAAGCTGGTAGATGATGGGTGGATGACAGGTGAATAGAAGCTGGTAGATGATGGGTGGATGACTGGTGAATAGAGGCTGGTAGATCATGGTTGGATGACAGGTAAATAGAAGCTGGTAGATGATGGGTGGATGACAGGTGAATAGAAGCTGGGAGATGATGGGTGGATGACAGGTGAATAGAGTACGGTAGATGATGGGTGGATGACAGGTGAATAGAGGTTGGTGGAAGATCGGTGGATGACAGGTGAATAGAAGCTGGTAGATGATGGGTGGATGACAGGTGTCTAGAAGCTGGTTGATGATGGGTGGATGACAGGTGAATAGAAGCTGGTAGATGATATGTGGATGACAGGTGAATAGAGGCTGGTAGATGATGGGTGGATGACAGGTGATTAGAAGCTGGTTGATGATGGGTAGATGACAGGTGAATAGAAGCTGGTTAATGATGGGTGGATGACGGGTGAATAGAAGCTGGTAGATGATGGGTGGATGACAGGTGAATAGAAGCTGGTAGATGATGGGTGGATGACAGGTGAATAGAAGCTGGTAGATGATGGGTGGATGACAGGTGAATAGAGGCTGGTAGATGATGGGTGGATGACAGGTGAATAGAAGCTGGTAGATGATGGGTGGATGACAGGTGAATAAAGCAAGTAGATGATGGGTGGATGACAGGTGAATAGAGGCTGGTAGATGATGGGTGGATGACAGGTGAATAGAAGCTGGTAAGATGATGGATGGATGACAGGTGAATAGAAGCTGGTAGGTGATGGGTGGATGACAGGTGAATAGAAACTGGTAGATAATGGGTGGATGACAAGTAAATCGACGCTGGAAGATGATGGGTGGATGACAGGTGAATTGAAGCAGGTAGATGATGGGTGGATGACAGGTGAATAGAAGCAGGTGGATGATGGGTGGATGACAGGTGAATAGAAGCCTCGAGATGATGTGTGGATGACAGGTGAATAGAAGCTGGTAGATGATGGGTGGATGACAGGTGAATAGAAGCTGGTAGGTGATGGGTGGATGACAGGTGAATAGAAGCTGGTAGATGATGGGTGGATGACAGGTGAATAGAGGCTGGTAGATGATGGGTGGATGACAGGTGAATAGAAGCTGGTAGATGATGGGTGGATGACAGGTGAATAGAAGCTGGTAGATGATGGGTGGATGACAGGTGAATAGAAGCTGGTAGATGATGGGTGGATGACAGGTGAATAGAAGCTGGTTGATGATGGGTGGATGACAGGTGAATAGAAGCTGGTAGATGATGGGTGGATGACAGGTGAATAGAGGCAGGTAGATGATGGGTGGATGACAGGTGAATAGAAGCTGGTAGATGATGGGTGGATGACAGGTGAATAAAGCAAAGCAGATGATCGTGGATGACAGGTGAATAGAGGCTGGTAGATGATGGGTGGATGACAGGTGAATAGAAGCTGGTAGATGATGGGTGGATGACAGGTGAATAGAAGCTGGTAGATGATGGGTGGATGACAGGTGAATAGAAGCTGGTAGATGATGGGTGGATGACAGGTGAATAGAAGCTGGTAGATGATGGGTGGATGACAGGTGAATAGAAGCTGGTAGATGATGGGTGGATGACAGGTGAATAGAAGCAGGTAGATGATGGGTGGATGACAGGTGAATAGAGGCTGGTAGATGATGGGTGGATGACAGGTGAATAGAAGCTGGTAGATGATGGGTGGATGACAGGTGAATAGAAGCTGGTAGGTGACGGGTGGATGACTGGTGAATAGAGGCTGGTAGATAATGGGTGGATGACAGGTAAATAGAGGCTGGTAGATGATGGGTGGATGACAGGTAAATAGAAGCTGGTAGATGATGGGTGGATGACAAGTGATTCGGCGCTGGAAGATGATGGGTGGATGACAGGTGAATAGAAGCTGGTAGATGATGGGTGGATGACAGGTGAATAGAGGCTGGTAGATGATGGGTGGATAACAGGTGAATCGAAGCTGGACGATGATGGGTGGATGACAGGTGAATCGAAGCAGTAGATGATGGGTGTATGACAGGTGAATAGAAGCTGATAGATGATGGGTGGATGACAGGTGAATAGAAGCTGGTAGATGATGGGTGGATGACAGGTGAATAGAAGCTGGTAGATGATGGGTGGATGACAGGTGAATAGAAGCTGGTAGATGATGGGTGGATGACAGGTGAATAGAGCTGGTAGATGATGGGTGGATGACAGTGAATAGAAGCTGGTAGATGATGGGTGGATGACAGGTGAATAGAAGCTGGTAGATGATGGGTGGATGACAGGTGAATAGAAGCTGGTAGATGATGGGTGGATGACAGGTGAATAGAAGCGTAGATGATGGGTGGATGACAGGTGAATAGAAGCTGGTAGATGATGGGTGGATGACAGGTGAATAGAAGCTGGTAGATGATGGGTGGATGACAGGTGAATAGAAGCTGGTAGATGATGGGTGGATGACAGGTGAGTAGAAGCTGGTAGATGATGGGTGGATGACAGGTGAATAGAAGCTGGTAGATGATGGGTGGATGACAGGTGAATAGAGGCTGGTAGATGATGGAAGGATGACAGGTGAATAGAAGCAGGTAGATGATGGGTGGATGACAGGTGAATAGAGGCTGGTAGATGATGGGTCGATGACAGGTGAATAGAAGCAGGTAGATGATGGGTGGATGACAGGTGAATCGAAGCTGGTAGATGATGGGTGGATGACAGGTGAATAGAAGCTGGTAGATGATGGGTGGATGACAGGTGAATAGAGGCTGGTAGATGATGGGTGGATGACAGGTGACTAGAAGCTGGTAGATGATGTGTGGATGACAGGTGAATAGAAACTGGCAGATGATGTGTGGATGACAGGTGAATAGAAGCTGTGAGATGATGTGTGCATAACAGGTGAATAGAAGCAGGTGGATGATGGGTGGATGATAGGTGACTAGAAGCAGGTGGATGATGGGTGGATGACAGGTGAATAGAAGCTGTGAGATGATGGGTGGATGACAGGTGAATAGAAGCTGGTAGATGATGGGTGGATGACAGGTGAATAGAAGCTGGTAGATGATGGGTGGATGACAGGTGAATAGAAGCTGGTAGATGATGGGTGGATGACAGGTGAATAGAGGCTGGTAGATGATGGGTGGATGACAGGTGAATAGAAGCTGGTAGATGATGGGTGGATGACAGGTGAATAGAAGCTGGTAGATGATGGGTGGATGACAGGTGAATAGAAGCTGGTAGATGATGGGTGGATGACAGGTGAATAGAAGCTGGTTGATGATGGGTGGATGACAGGTGAATAGAAGCTGGTAGGTGATGGGTGGATGACAGGTGAATAGAAGCTGGTAGATGATGGGTGGATGACAGGTGAATAGAAGCTGGTAGATGATGGGTGGATGACAGGTGAATAGAAGCTGGTAGATGATGGGTGGATGACAGGTGAATAGAGGCTGGTAGATGATGGGTGGATGACAGGTGAATAGAAGCTGGTAGATGATGGGTGGATGACAGGTGAATAGAAGCTGGTAGATGATGGGTGGATGACAGTTGAATAGAAGCCAATAGGTGATGGGTGGACGAGACGTGAATAGAGTCTGGTAGATGATGGGTCCATGTCAGGTGAATAGAAGCTGGTAGATAATGGGTGGATGACAAGTAATTCGACGCTGGTTGATGATGGGTGGATGAGAGGTGAATAGAAGGAGGTGAATGATGGGTGGATGACAGGTGAATAGAAGCTGGTAGATGATGGGTCGATGACAGGTGAATAGAGGCTGGTAGATGATGGAAGGATGACAGGTGAATAGAAGCAGGTAGATGATGGGTGGATGACAGGTGAATAGAGGCTGGTAGATTATGGGTGGATGACAGGTGAATAGAAGCTGGTAGATGATGGGTGGATGACAGGTGAATAGAAGCTGGTAGGTGATGGGTGGATGACAGGTGAAAAGAAGCTGGCAGATGATGGGTGGATGACAGGTGAATAGAAGCAGGTAGATGATGGGTGGATGACAGGTGAATAGAAGCAGGTGGATGATGGGTGGATGA